>NC_092132.1:99081540-99384570 GCF_043159975.1 Macaca nemestrina | reverse complement strand
ATTTGAGGATATTCCACTTTTCACCATAGTCTTCAATGGGCTCTGAAATATCACTTTTTCGGTTTCACAGGAACTGTGTCCAAACACTGCCTCATGAGAAAAGAGGTATAACTCCCTGAGTGGAATACACACATCACAAAGAAGTTTCTCAGAACGCTTCTCTTCAGTTTTTATCTTAAGATATTTCCAATTGCACCATAGGCCTGAATGTGCTCCCGAAAGTCCCTTCGCAGATCCGTCCATGATGGAGTCTCCAAACTCTGTAATGTAAAGAAAGCTTTATCTATGTGAGATGAATAAACATATCTATCACAAAGCAGTTTCACAGAAAGCTTGTTTCCAGTTTTTGTCTGAGCATATTTACTTTTTCTGCAGAGCCATCCATATACTCCCCAATGTCCCTTGGTAGGTTTTTCTCCAAAAGGGATTCCCCAATCCTCTTGAGAAGAAGGTATTGCTCTATGAGTGGAATGCACACGTCACAAAGCATCTCCTCGGAAAGCTTCTCCGCAGTTTCTATCAGAAGACATTTCCGTTTTCAATATAAACATCAAAGTGCTCCCGAATATGCATTCATAGACTAAACAAAAACAGTGGTGGAATACTGCTCAATGAAAAGAAGAGCTGAATTTGCTAGTCTAATTCATATAACACAGAGCAGTTTCACAGAAAGCTTCCTTCTGGTTTTTGTCTAATGGTATTTCTTTTTCAGCATATTCTAAAAACCGTTCCCAAATGTCTTTTCTCAGATTCCACAGAAACAGTGATTTCAAACTGCTGAATCCAAGGAATGATTAAACTCTATCAGATGAATACACACATTAGCTGCATAATGTAAATAAAGTTTTATTTATGTGGCACAAATAAACATAGCAAGATGCAGATTCACAGAAAACTTCTTTCCAGTTTATATCTGAAAATATTTCCTTTTTCACCATAGTCCTGAATGTGCTCCTGAATGTCTGTTCTCGGAACCATCCATGACACAGTTTCCAAGCTGCATAATGTAAAGAAAGCTTTATCTATGTGAGATGAATGCACATATCACAGAACAGTTTCATAGAAAGCTTCTTTCCAGTTTTTGTCTGAGGCTATTTCCCTTTTCACCATTGGCGTCAATATGCAAACGAATATAGCTTGATACCTTTTCTCCAAAAGGGTTTCCCCGATGATGAATGAGAAGGGAGGTATAACACTGTGTGTGGAATGCACACATCACAAAGCTGTTCCTTTAAAAGCTACCCTATTGTTTCTATCTGAACATATTTCCTTTTTCAACGAAAGCTTCAAAGTACTCCCGAATATTCCTTCATACACTAAACATAAACAGTGTTAGAAAACTGTTCAATGAAAACAGAAGCTTAACTGAGTGAGTGAGATTCACACGACACATAGCAGTTTCACAGAAAACTTCCTTCTGGTTTTTATCTGAGAATATTTCTTTCTCTATATTTTAAACAGTGTTTCAAGATATTCTAAAGAGCATTCCCAAATGTCCTTTCTCAGATTCCACAGAATCAGGGATTTCAAACTGCTCAGTCCAAAGAATGATTTAACTCTATGAGATGAATACAAACATCACGAAAAAGTTGCTCAGAGGCCTGAATGTGCTCAAGAATGTCCCTTTGCAGATCCATCCATGACAGAGTTTTCTTTCTTTTTTTTTTTTCGTTTTTTTTATTTTTTATTTTTATTTTTATTTTTATTTTTTATTATTATTATACTTTGAGTTCTAGGGTACATGTGCATAATGTGCAGGTTTGTTACATATGTATACTTGTGCCATGTTGGTGTGCTGCAGCCATCAACTCGTCAGCACCCATCAACTCCTCATTTACATCAGGTATAACTCCCAATGCAATCCCTCCCTCCTCCCCCCTCCCCATGATAGGCCCCAGTGTGTGATGTTCCCCTTCCCGATGTGGCACATATACACCATGGAATACTATGCAGCCATAAAAAAGGAAGAGTTTGTGTCCTTTGTAGGGACATGGATGCAGCTGGAAACCATCATTCTTAGCAAACTATCACAAGAACATGACAGAGTTTTCAAACTGTGAGATATAAGGAAAGTTTTATCTATGTGTGATGAGTAAACATATCTATCACAAAGCAGTTTCACAGAAATATTCTTTCCAGTTTTTGTCTGAGGATATTTCCTATTTCACCATTGCTGACCATATGTTCCTGAATGTCCCTTGGTAGTTTTTTCTCCAAAAGGGTTTCCCCCATCCTCTATGAGAAGAAAGGTATAATGCTGTGAGTGCAATGCACACGTCACAAAATAGCTCCTCGGAAAGTTTCTCCCTAGTTTCAATCTGAAGATATTTCCTTTTTCACCATAATCCTCAAAGTGCTCCCGAATATCCTTTCACAGACTAAACAAAAACAGTGTTAGAATACTGCTCAACTGTGTGAGCGGAAATCATGAGAAGCTTAACTGTGTGAGCGGAAATCATGAGACACAGAGCAGTTTCACAGAAAGCTTCCTTCTGGTTTCTATCTGACGTTATTTCTTTTTCAGGATGTTCTAAAGAGCGTTCCCAAATGTCCTTTCTTAGATTCCACAGGAACAGTGATTTCAACCTGCTCAATCCAAGAAATGATTTAACTCTATGAGATAAATACAAGCATCACAAGAAAATTGCTCAGAAAGCTTCTCTGCTTCTCTCAATTTTCAATGGAAGACATTTCCTTGCTCGCCACAGGCCTCGGGTTGCCACTTAATATCCCTTTCCAGAATCCTCAAAGACAGATTTCCAAAATGGGAAAAGTGGAGTACGCTTTAACTCTGTGAAATAAATGGTCATGTCAGAGAGCAATTTCTTGGAATGCTACCTTCTGGGATTTATTTGACGACATTTCACTTTTTGCTATAGTCTTCAATGTGCTCCAAATATCACTTTTTTATTTGTACAGGAACAGTGTTCAAACAGTGCCTTATGAGGAAAAAGGTATAACTACCTGAGTGCAATGCACACATCTGCAAAAAGTTTCTCAGAAAGCTTCTCTCCAGTTTTTAACTGATGATATTTCCTTTTTCACCATAGGCTCAACTGTGATCCCATATATCCCTTTGCAGATCCATCCATGACTGAGTTTCCAAACTATGTAAGGTAAAGAAAGCTTTATCTATGTGATATGAATACACATATCACAGAGCAGTTTCATAGAAAGCTTCTTTCCAATTTCTCTCTGAGGCTATTTCCCTTTTCACCGTGGGCATGAACATGCTCCCGAATACCACTTGGCACCTTTTTTTCCAAAAGGGTTTCCCGATGTTGTTTGAGAAGAGAGGTATAACACTGTGAGTGGAATGCACACATCACAAAGGAGTTCCTCAGAAAGTTTCTCTCCAGTTCCGGTCTGAACATATTTCCTTTTTCACCATAAGCCTCAAAGCACTCCCGAATATCCTTCACATGTTGAATACACTTCCTTCTGGATTTTACCTGAGGATATTTCATTCTCCATATTCTAAGGAGGGTTCCCAAATATCCTTCCTCAGATTCCACGAAAACAGTGATTTCAAACTGCTCAATCCAAAGAATGGTTTAACTATATAAGACGAATACACACATCTCAGAGCAGTTGCTCAGAAAGTTTTTCTCCATGTTTCATCTTAAGACGTTTCCTTGCTCACCACCAGCCTCCGGGCGCCACTTCATATACCTTCATAGATTACTCAAAGGCAGAGTTTCAAAAATGGGCAATGTAGTGTGAGCTTTAACTCAGCGAACAGACTGTAGATATCAGAGAGCAGTTTCTTGGAACACTTCTTTCTGTTTTTTTTTTTTTTTTTTTTTTGAGAATATTTCACTTTTTGCCATAGTCTTCAATGCACTCCAAAATATCACTTTTTCGGTTTTACAGGAACAGTGTTCAAACATTGCCTTATGAGAAAAGAGGTACAACTCCTTGAGTGGAATGCACACATCATAAAGCAGTTTCTCAGAAAGCTTCTCTCCAGTTTTTATTTGAAGATATTTCCTTTTTCATCATAGGCCTGAATGTGCTCCCGAATATCCCTTCAGGAATCCGTCCATGACGGCGTTTCAAAACCACATAATAGAAAGAAAGTTTTATCTATGTGAGATGAATAAACATATCCATCACAAAGCAGTTTCACGGAAATCTTCTTTCCAGTTTTTGTCTGAGGATATTTCCTTTTTCACCTTAACCGTCCATATACTCCCAAAAGTCCCTTGGTAGCTTTTTTTTCGAAACTGGATACCCCAATCTTCTAGGAGAAGAAATGTATAAGTCTGTGAGTGGAATGCACACAAAAAAAAGCAGCTCCTCAGAAAGCTTCTCTCCTGTTTCTATCTGAAGATATTTCCATTTTCACCATAAGCCTCAAAGTGCTCCCGAGTATTCCTTAGCTTACTAATCTAAAACAGTATTAGAATACTGCTCAATGAAAACAGAAGCTTAACTGTGCGAGTGGAATTCACATGACACAGAGCAGTTTCACAGAAAGCTTCCTTCTTGTTTTTATCGGAGGGTATTTCTTTTTCAGCATATTCTTAAGAGCGTTTCCAAATGTCCTTTCTCAGGTTCCACAGAAAGAGTGATTTCGAACTGATCAATCCAAAGAATGATTTAACTCTATGAGATGAATATACACATCACAAAGCAGTTGCTCAGAAAGCTTCTCTCCAGTTTTCAACAGAAGACATTTCCTTGCTCGTCACAGGCCTCCGGTCGCCACTTAATATCCATTTGCAGAATCCTCAAAGACAGACTTTCCAAACTAGGAAATGTAGAGTAAACTTTAACTCTCTGAGGTGAATGTACATGTCAGATAGTAGTTTCTTGGAATGCTTCTTTCTTGGTTTTATTTCAGTTTTTGCCATAGTCTTCCATATGCTCCAAAATATTACTTTTTCAGTTTTGTAGGAACAGTGTTCAAACACTGCCCTATGAGAAAAGAGGTATAACTCCCTGAGTGGAATGCACACATCACAAAGCAGTTTCTCAGTTAGCTTCTCTCCAGTTTTTATCTGAAGATATCTGCTTTTTCACCGTAGGCCTGAATGTGCTCCCGAATGTCCCTTCGTGGATCCATCCATGACGGAGTTTCCAATCTGCATACTGTAAAGAAAGCTTTATCTATGTGAGGTGAATACATATATCACAGAGTAGTTTCACAGAATGCTTATTTCCTGTTTTTGTCTGAGGCTATTTCTCTTTTCACAATAGGCATCAATATGCTCCTGGATATCCCTTGATAAATTTTTCCCCAAAGGGATTTCCCTGATGCTGTATGAGAAGGGGGGTATAACACTGTAAGTGGAATGCACACGTCATGAAGCAGTTCCTCTGAAAACTTCTCTCCAGTTTCTCTCTGAACATGTTTCCTTTTTCACCATAAGCCTCAAAGTGCTCCCGAAAATCCCTGCGCACGGTAAACATTAACAGTGCTGGAAAACTGCTCAATGAAAAGAGATGCTTAACTGTACGAGTGGAATTCACACAACATAGAGCAGTTTCACAGAAAACTTCCTTCTATTTTTTTTCTGAAGATATTTCCCTTTTCACCATAGTCCTGAATGTGCTTTTGAATGCCCTTCGCGGATCTGTCCATGACAGAGTTTCCAAGTTGCGTAATGTAAATAAAGCTTTATCTACGTGAGTTGAATAAATGTAGCAAAAAGCAGATTCACAGAAAGCTTCTTTCCAGTTTTTATCTGAATATATTTCTTTTTTCACCATAGTCCTGAATGTGCTCCCAAGTGTCCCTTCGCGGATCCGTCCATTACAGGTTTTCCAAGCTGCATAATGTAAGGAAAGCTTTAACTATGTGACATGAATACACATATCACCAAGCAGTTTCACAGAAAACTTCTTTCCAGTTTTATTCTGAGGCTACTTCCCTTTTCACAATAGGCATCAATATGTTCCCCAATATCCCTTCGTACCTATTTCTCCAAAAGGGTTTCCCTGATGCTGTATGAGAAGAGAGGTGTAACACTGTGAGTGGAACGCACACGTCACAAAGCAATTCCACGGAAAGCTTCTCTCCAGTTTCAGTCTGAACATATTTCCTTTTTCACCGTAAGTCTCAAAGCACTCCCATATATCCCTTCACACGCTAAACATAAACAGGGTTAGAAAATTGCTCAATGAAAAGAGAGGCTGAACTGAGTGAGAGGAATTAAAAAGATACAGAGCAGTTTCACAGAAAGCTTCCTTCTAGATTTTACCTGAAGATATTTCTTTCTCCATATTCTAAGAAGCGTTCCCAAATGCCTTTCCTCAGATTCCACAAAAAAAAGCGATTTCAAACAGCTTAATGCAAGGAATGGTTTAACTCTATGAGACGAATGCAAACATCACAAAGCAGTTTCTCACAAAGCTTCTCTCCAGTTTTCATCAGAAGACGTTTCCTTGCTCATCACAAGCTTGCAGGCGATACTTAATATGCCTTCACATATTCCTCAAAGACAGAGTTTCCAAACTAGGCAACGTAGAGTAAGCTTTAATTCTGTGAAATGAACACAGATATCAGAAAGCAGTTTCTTGGAACACTTCTCTCTGTGTTTTATTTGAGGATATTTCACTTTTCATCATAGTCCTCAACGCACTCTGAAATATCACATTTTTGGTTTTACAGGAATTGTGTTCCAACACTGCCTTATGAGAAAAGAGGTATAACTCCCTGAGTGGAATGCACACATCACAAACAGTTTCTCAGAAAGCTTCTCTCCATTTTCATCTGAATATATTTTCTATTTCACCATAGGCCTGAATGTGCTCCCGAATGACCCTTCACAAATCCGTCCATGACAGTGTTTCAAAATTTCTTATAAGAAAGAAAGTTTTATCTATGTGAGATGAATAAACATATCTATCACAAAGCAGTATCACAGAAATCTTCTTCCCATTTTTTGCTTCAGGGTATTTCCTTTTTCAACGTAGCCATCCATATAATCCCGAATGTCCCCTGGTGGCTTCTTCTCCAAAAGGGATTCCCCAATTCTTTATGAGAAGAAAAGTATAACTCTGTGAGTGGAATGCACAGGTCACAAAGCAGCTCCACGGAAATCTTCTCTCAAGTTTCCATCTGAAGATATTTTCATTTTCACCATAAGCCTCAAAGCCCTCCCGAGTTTCCCCTAGCTGACTAAACCAAAACAGTGTTAGAATACTGCCCAATGAAAACAGAAGCTTAACTGTGTGAGTGGAATTCACATGACACAGAGCAGTTTCACAGAAAGCTTCCTTCTGGTTTTTATCGGAGGGTATTTCTTTTTCAGCATATTCTTAAGAGAGTTCCCAAATGTCCTTTCTCAGGTTCCACAGAAAGAGTGATTTCATACTGCTCAATCCAAAGAATGATTTAACTCTATGAGATGAATACACACATCACAAAGCAGTTGCTCAGAAAGCTTTTGTGCAGTTTTTAACGGAAGACATTTTTTTTCTCACCACAGGTATCTGGTCACCACTTAATATCCCTTTGCAGATTCCTCAAAGACAGACTTTAAAAACTAGGAAATGTAGAGTAAGCTTTATCTCTTTGAAATGAATGCACATGTCAAAAAGCAGTTTCTTGGAACGCTTCTTTCTGGCTTTTATTTCAAAATATTTCACTTTTCATCATAGTCTTCCATGCAGTTTGAAATGTTACATTTTCGGTTTTACAGGAACTGTGTTGAAACACTGCCTTATGAGAAAAGAGGTATAACGCCCTGAGTGGAATGTGCACATCACAAAGCAGTTTATCAGAAACCTTCGATCCAGTTTTTATCTGAAG
This sequence comes from Macaca nemestrina, assembly GCF_043159975.1. Lineage (NCBI taxonomy): Eukaryota > Metazoa > Chordata > Mammalia > Primates > Cercopithecidae > Macaca > Macaca nemestrina. Next base: position 99,376,811 of record NC_092132.1, on the reverse strand, counting down.
ATATCTCTTTTTTCATTGTAAGCTTCAAAGCACTCCCAAATATCCTTTTGTAGACTAAACAAAAACAGTGTTAGAATACTGCTCAATGAAAAGAAAAGCTTAACGGTGACAGCGGAATTCACGCGACACAGAGCAGTTTCACAGAAAACTTCCTTCTGGTTTCTATCTGAGGTTATTTCTTTTTCAGGATATTCTGACGAGTGTTTCCAAATGTCCTTTCTCAGATTCCACAGAAAGAGTGATTTCAAAGCTTTATCTATGTGAAGTGAAAATACGTAGCACAGAGCAGTTTCACAGAAAGATTCTTTCCAGTTTCTGTCTGAGGCTACTTCCCTTTGCACCATAGGCAATAATATGCTCCCGAATATCCCCTGGTACAGTTTTCTCCAAAAGGGTTTACCCAATGCTGTATGAGAAGAGAGGTATATCGCTGTGACTGTAATGCACATGTCACAAAGCAGTTCCACGGAAAGCTTCTCTCAAGTTTATATCTGAGCATATATCGTTTTTCTCCCTCAGCCTCAAGTGCTCCTGAATATCTATTTGCACACTAAACATAAACAGTGTTAGAAAACTGCTCAGTGAACAGAGAATCTTAACTGAGTGAGAGGAATTCACACGACATATGGCAGTTTCACAGAAAACTTCCTTCTGGCTTTTATCAGAGGATTTCTCCATACTCTAAAGACCGTTCTCAAATGTACTTTCTCAGATTCTACAGAAAGAGTGATTTGAAACTGCTCAATCCAAAAAAAACATTTAACTCTATGAGATGAATACACACATCACAAAGAAATTGCTCAGATAGCTTCTCTCCAGTTTTCGTTGGAAGACATTTCCTTGTTCATCACAGGCCTCTGGGCACCACTTAATATCCCTTCAGAGATTCCTCAAAGACAGAATTTCCAAACTGCAAAATGTAGAGTCAGCTTTAACTCTGTGAAATGAATACACATATCAGAGAGCAGTTTCTTGGACTGCTTCGTTCTGGGTTTTGTTTGAGGATAGTTGACTTTTCTCCATAGTCTTCAACGCACTCCGAAATATCACCGTTTTCGTTTTACAAGAACAGTGTTCAAACATTGCCTTATGAGAAAAGAGGCATAACTCCTTGAGTGGAATGCACACATCACAAAGCAGTTTCTCAGAAAGCTTCTATCCAGTTTTTATCTGAAGATATTTCCATTTTCACCGTAGGCCTGAAGGTGCTCCTGAATGTCCCTTCACGGATCCATCCATGACAGAGTTTCCAAGCTGTGTAATGTAAAGAAAGCTTTATCTATCTGTGATGAATACAATTATCACAGAACAGTTTCATAGAAAGCTTCTTTCCAGTTTTTGTCTGAGGCCATTTCCCTTTTCGCCATAGGTGTCAACACGCTCCCGAATATCATTTGGTACTTATTTCTACAAAATGGTTTCCCCGATGCTGTATGAGAAGAAAGGTGTATCTCTGTGAGTGGAATGCACACATCACAATGCAGCTCCTCTGAAATCTTCTTTCCAGTTTCTATCTGAAGATATTTCCGTTTTCACCATAAGCCTCAAAGCACCCCAAATATCCCTTTGCACACTAAACACAGGGTTAGAGTACTGCTCAATGAAAAGAGAAGCTGAACTCTGTGATAAGAATACACATGACACAGAGCTGTTCCAGAGAAAACTTCCTTTCAGTTTTTATCTGAGGATTTTTTTTTAGCATATTCTTAAGAGCGTTCCCAAATGTCCTTTCTGAGGATCCACAGAAACAGTGACTTCAAACTGCTCAATGTAAAGAATGATTTAACTCTATGAGATGAATACACACATCACAAAGCAGTTGCTCAGAAAGCTTCTGTCCAGCTTTCATCAGAAGACATCTCCTTGCTCACCACAGGTCTCCGGGCACCACTAAATATCCCTTTGCAGATTCCTCAAATATAGAGTTTCCAAACTGAGCAACATAGAGTAAGTTTTAACTCTGTGAAATGAATGCACATATCAGAGAACAGCTTCTTCGAAAGCTTCTTTCTGGACTTTATTTGAGGATAGTTCACTTTTTGCCATAGTCTTCAATGCGATCTGAAATATCACGTTTTCGGTTTTACAGGAACAGTGTTCAAACACTGCCTTATGAGAAAAGAGGTATAACTCCCTGAGTGGAATGCACATATCACAAAACAGTTTCTCAGAAAGCTTCTCCCCGGTTTTTATCTGAAGATATTTCTTATTTCTCCATAGGCCAGAATGTGCTCCTGAATGTCCCTTCGCAGATCCGTACATGATGGAGTTTCCACGCTGCGTAATTTAAAGAAAGCTTTATCTATGTAAGGTGAATTAACATAGCACAGAACAGTTTCACAGAAAGCTTCTTTCCAGTTTTTGTCTGAGGCTATTTCCGTTTTCACCATAGGCATCAATATGTTCCCGAATATCCCTTGGTTTCTTTTTGTCCAAAAGAGTTTCCCCAATGATCTATGAGAAGAGAGGTATAGCACTGTGAGTGGAATGTACACGTCACAAAGCAGTTCCTTGGATAGCTTCTCTCCAGTGTCTATCTGTGCATATTTCTTTCTCACTGTGAGACTCAAAGCGCTTCTGAATACCCCTTCACACGCTAAACCTAAACAGTGTTAGAAAACTCTTCAATGAAAAGGGAAGCTTAAGTGAGCAAGAGGAATTCACATGACCCATAGCTCTTTCACAGAAAGCTTCCTTCTGGATTTCATCTGAGGATATTTCTTTCTCCATATTCCAAAGAACGATCCCAAATGTCCTTCCTCAGATAGCACAGAAACAATGATTTCGAACTACTCAATCCAAGGAATGGTTTAACTCTATGAGATGAATACACACATCACAAAGCAGTCGCTCAGAAAGCTTCTCTCCAGTTTTCATCGGAAGACATTTCCTTGCTCACCACAGGCCTCCGGGGCGCCACTTAATATCCCTTCGCAGATTCCTCAAAGACAGAGTTTCCAAACTGGACAATGTAGAGTACGCTTTAATTCTGTGAAATGAATGTACATATCAGACAGCAGTTTCTTGGAATGCTTCTTTCTGGGTTTTATTTGAGGATATTTCACTTTTCGCCATAGTTTTCAATGCACTCCAAAATAACACTTTTTAATTTTACAGGAACAGTGCTCAAACACTGCCTTATGAGAAAAGAGGTAAAATTCCCTGAGTGGAATGCAAACATCACAAAGCAGTTTCACAGAAAGCTTCTCTCCAGTTTTTATCTGAAGATATTTCCTTTCTCACCATACACCTGAATGTGCTCAAGAATGTCCCTTTGCGGACCTATCCATGAGGGAGTATCCAAACTGCATAAAGAAGGAAAGTTTTATCTCTTTGAGATGAAAAAACATATTCATCACAAACCAGTTTCACAGAAAGGTTCTCTCCAATTTTTGTCTGAGGATACTTACTTTTCCACCATAGCCATCCGTATAATCCTGAATGTCCCTTGGTAGGTTTTTCTTGAAAAGGGATTCCCGAAACCTCTATGAGAAAAAAGACACAAATCTGTGAGTGGAATGCACACATCATAAAGCAGTTCCTCAGAAAGCTTCTCTCCAGTTTCTGTCCCAACATATTTCCTTTTTCAGTGTAAGCCTCAAAGTGCTCCGAATATCCCTTTGCAGACTAAACACAGTGTTAGAATACTGCTGCCTGAAAAGAGAAGCTTAACTGTGCAAGTGGAATTCACACGACATAGAACAGTTTCACAGAAAGCTTCCTTCTGCTTTTTATCTGAGGGTATTTCTTTTTCAGCATATTCTAGTGTTCTCAAATGTCCTCTCTTCAGTTCCATAGAAACAGTGATTTCAAACTACTCCATCCAAAGAGTGATTAACTCTATGAAATGAATACACACATCACAAAGCAGTTGCTCAGAAAACTTCTCTCCAGTTTTCATCAGAAGACGTTTCCTTGCTCGTCTCAAGCCTCCAGGAGCCACTTAATATCCCTTCACAGATTCCTCAAAGACAGAGTTTTCAAACTGGGTGATGTACAGTAAGCTTTAACTCTGTGAAAAGAATGTACATGTCAGAGAGCAGTTTCTTGGAATTCTTCTTTCTGGGTTTTATTTGAGGATATTTCACTTTTCGCCATAGTCTTCAATGCACTCCAAAATAACACTTTTTCATTTTTACAGGAACCATGCTCAAACATTGCCTTATGAGAAAAGAGGTATAATTCCTTGAGTAGACTGCACACATCACAAACCAATTTCTCAGAAAGCTTCTCTCCAGTTTTTATCTGAAGATATTTCATTTTTCACCATACGCTTGAATGTGTTTAAGTATGTCCCTTTGCGGATCTGTCCATGAGGGGGTATTCAAACTGCGTAATATAAGGAAAATCTCTCAGTGATGAATAAACATATCCATCACAAACCAGTTTCACAGAAATTTTCTCTCCAGTTTTTGTCTGAGGATACTTACTTTTCCACCATAGCTATCCATATACTACCGAGTGTCCCTTGGTAGCTTTTTCTCCAAAAGGGATTCCCCAATCCTCTATGAGAAAAAAGACATAAATTTGTGAGTGAAATGCACATGTAACAAAGCAGTTCCACGGAAATCTTCTCTCCAGTTTCCATCCGAACATATATCTTTATTCACTGTAAGCCTCAAAGTGTTCCTGAATATCCCTTCGCAGACTAAACACAGTGTTAGAATACTGCTCCATGAAAAGAGAAGCTTAACTGTGTGAGCGAAATTCACACGACATAGAGTAGTTTCACAGAAAGCTTCCTTCTGCTTTTTATCTGAGGGTATTTCTTTTTCCGCATATTCTAAAGAACATTCCTAAATGTCCTCTCTCAAGTCCACAGAAACAGTGATTTCAAACTGCTAAATTGAAAGAATGATTTAACTCTATGAAATGAATACCCACATCACAAACCAGTTACTCAGAAAGCTTCTCTCCAGTTTTCATAGGAAGACGTTTCCTTGCTCACCACAAGCCTCCGGGTGCCACTTAATATCCCTTCACAGATTCCTCAAAGACAGAGTTTCCAAACTGGGCAATGTAGAGTAAACTTTACCTCTGTGTAATGAATGCACATGTTAGAGAGCACTTTCTTAGAACGCTTCTTCTGGGTTTTATTTGAGGATATTTCACTTTTCGCCATAGTCTTCAATGTGCTCCGAAATATCACTTTTTCGGTTTTACAGAAACAGTGTTCAAACACTGCCTTATGAGAAAAGACTTGTAACTCCCTGAGTGGAATGCACACATCACAAAGAAGTTTCTCAGAAAACTTCTCTCCAGTTTTTATCTGAGGATATTTCCTTTTTCACTGTAGGCCTGAATGTGCTCCCGAATGTCCCTTTGTGGATCCATCCATGACGGAGTTTGCAAGCTATGTTAAGTAAAGGAAACTTTATTTATGTGAGATGAATAAAAAGAGCAAAAAGCAGATTCACAGAAATCTTCTTTCCAGTGTTTATCCAAAGATTTTTCCTTTTTCACCATAGTACTGAATGTGCTCCCGAAAATCTTTTTGAGGACCCATCCAGGAAAGAATTTACAAGCTGCATAATGTAAAGAAAGCTTTATGTATGTGAGATGAATACACATATCACAGAGCAGTTTCCCAGAAAGCTTCTTCCCAGTTTTTGTCTGAGGCTTTTTCCCTTTTCACCATTGGCATCAATATGCTCCCGAATATCACTTGGTATCTTTTTGTCCAAAAGGGTTTTCCCGGTGCTGTATGAGAAGAGAGGTAAAACACTGTGAGTGGAATGCACACGTCATGAAACAGTTCTTCAGAAAACATCTCTCCCATGTCTATCTGAACATATTTCCTTTTTCACTGTAAACCTCAAAGGTCTCCCAAAAAACCCTTCACACCCTAAACATAAACAGGGTTAGAAAACTGCTCAATGAAAAGAGAGGCTAAACTGAGTGAAAGGAATTAAGACAACACAGAGCAGTTTCACAGAAAGCTTCCTTCTGGTTTTTACTTGAGGATATTTCTTTCTCTGTATTCCAAAGAATGATTCCAAATATCCTTCCTCAGATTCCATAGAAACAGTGATTTCAAACTGCTCAATCTAAAAAAATGATTTAACGCCATGAGATGAATACACACGTCAAAAAGCATGTGCTCAGAAAGCTTCTCTCCAATTCTCAACGGAAGACATTTCCTTGCTCAGCAAAGGCTTCTGGTCGCCAATTAATATCCTTTCGCAAATTCCTCAAGAGAGAGTTTCCAAACTAGGCAACATAGAGTAAGGTTTATCTCTGTGAAATAAATGCACATATAAGAGAGCATTTTCTTGGATCACTTCTTTCTAGGTTTTATTTGAGGATAGTTCACTTTTTACCATAGTCTTTAAAGCGCTCCAAAATATAACTTTTTCGGTTTTACAGGAACAGTGTTCAAACACTGCCTTATGAGAAAAGAGGTATAACTACCTGAGAGGAATGCACACATTACAAAGCAGTTTCTCAGAGTTTCTCACCTGTTTTTATCTGAAGATATTTCCTTTTTCACCACAGACCTGAATGTGCTCCCGAATGTCCCTTCGCAGATCCATCCATGACGGAGTTTCCAACTGCGTTATATAAAAAGTTTTTATCTATGTCAGATCAATAAGGATATCTACCACAAAGCAGTTTCACAGAAAGCTTCTTTCCAGATTTGTCTGATGATATTTCCTTTTTCACCATCGTGATCCATAAACTCCCGAATGTCCCATGGTAGCTTTTTCTCCAAAAGAGATTCCCCATTGCTCTATAAGAAGAAAGGTAAAACTCTGTGAGTGGATTGCACATGTCACAAAGCATCTCCTTGGAAAGCTTGTCTCCAGTTTGTATCAGAAAATATTTCCGTTTTCACCATAAGCCTCAAAGTGATCCCAAATATCCCTTCACAGACTAAAGAAAAACAGTGTTAGAATACTGCTCAATGAGAAGAGAAGCTGAACTGTGTTAGTGGAATTCACATGACACACAGCAGTCTCACAGAATGCTTCCTTCTGGTTTTTACCTGAGGGTATTTCTTTTTTAGCATATTCTAAAGAGCATTCCCATATGTCCTTTCCCAAGTTTCACAGAAACTGTGATTTCAAACTGCTTAATCCAAAGAATGGTTTAACTGTATGAGAAGAATACACACATCACAAAGCAGCTGCTCAGAAAACTTCTTTCCAGTTTTCAAGCTTCTTTCCAGTTTTCCTTGCTCAAAATAAGCCTACTGGAACCAAGTAATGTCCATTTGCAGATTCCTCAAAGACAGAGTTTCCAAAGTGGGCAATGTAGAGTAAACTTTAACTCTGTATAATAAATGCAAATATCAGAGAGCAGTTTATTAGAACGATTCTTTCTGGGTTTTATTTGAGGATATTTCACTATTCGCCGTAGTCTTCAATGCGCTCTGTAATATCACTTTTTTTGGTTTTACAGGAACAGTGTTCAAACACTGTCTTATGAGAAAAGAGGTACAACTCCCTAAGTGGAATGCACACGTCACAAAGCAGTTTCTCAGAAAGCTTCACTCCAGTTTTAATCTGAAGATATTTCCATTTTCAACATACGAATGAATGTACTCCTGAATCTCCCTTGATGGATCCGTCCATGATGGAGTTTCTAAACTGTATAATATAAGGAAAGTTTTAACTAAGTGAGATGAATAAACATATTTATCACAAAGCAGTCTCACAGAAATCTTCTTTCCAGTTTTTGTCTGAGGATATTTCCTTTTTCACCATAGCCATCCACGTACTCTCAAATGTCCCTTGGTAGCTTTTTCTCCAAAAGGGATTCCCCAAACCTCTATGAGAAGAAAGGTATAATTCTGTCAGTGGAATGCACACGTCACACAGCAGCTCATCGGAAAGCTTCCATCCAGGTTCTATCTGAATATTTTCTTTTTCACCATAAGCCTCAAAGTGCTCCCAAATATCCCTTCACAGACTAAACTAAAACAGTGTTAGAATACTACTCAATGAAAAGAGAAGTTTAATTGTGCAAATAGAATTCATGCTACCCAGAACAGTTTCACAGAAAGCTCCCTTCTGTTTTCTATCTGAGGTTATTTCTTTTTCAGGATATTCTAAAGAGTGTTCCCAAATGTCCTTTCTCAGATTCCACAGAAACAGTGATTTCAAACTGCCCAATTGAAATAATGATTATCTCTATGAGATGAATACAAACATCACAAAAAGGATGCTCAGAAAGGTTCTCTCAAATTTTCGATGGAAGACAGTTCTTTGCTCACCACAGGCCTCCAGTTGCCACTTAATATCCCTTCACAGAATCCTCAAAGACCCACTTTCCAAACTGGGAAATGTAGAGTTAGTTTTAACTCTGTGAAATGAACGGACATTTCAGAGAGTAGCTTCTTAGAATGCTTCTTTCTGGGTTTTATTTGACGACATTTCACTTTTCATCTTAGTCTTCAATGTGCTCCAATTATCACTTTTTTAGTTTCACAGGAACAGTATTAAAACTGTGCCTTATGAGAATGAAGGTGTAACTCCCTGAGTGAAATACACACATCACCAAGCACTTTCTCAAAAACTTCTCTCCAATTTTTATCTGATGATATTTCCTTTTTCACCATAGGCCCTAATGTGATCCCGAATATTCCTTCACGGATCCATCCATGACGGAGTTTCCAAGCTGTGGAACGTAAAGAAAGCTTTATCTATGTGAGATGAATAAACATAGCAAAAAGCAGATCCACAGAAAGCTTCTTTCCAGTTTTTTTCCTGAAGATATTTCCCTTTACACCATAGTCCTGAACGTGCTCCTGAATGTCCCTTTGTGGATCCGTCCATGACAGAGTTTCCAAGCTGCATAATGTAAAGAAAGCTTTATCTATGTGAGGTGAATACACATATCAAAGAGCAGTTTCAGAGAAAGATTCTTTCGAGTTTTTGTTTGAGGCTATTTCCCTTTTCACCATAGACATCAACATGCTCCTGAATATCACTTGGCACCTTTTCTTCCAAAAAGGTTTCTCCGATGCTGTATGAGAAGAGAGGTAAACCCTGTGAGTGCAATGCACACATCACAAAGCAGTTCCTCATAAAGCTTCTCTCCAGTTTCGGTCTGAACATATTTCCTTTTTCACCATAAGCTGCAAAGCACTCCCGAATATCCCTTCACACCCTAAACATAAACAGGGTTACAAAACTGCTCAATGACAACAGAGGCGTACTGAGCGAGAGGAATTAAGAAGAAAGAGCAGTTTCACAGAAAGCTTCCTTCTGGATTTTACCTGAGGATAATTCTTTCTCCATATTCTAAGGAGCATTCCCAAATGTCCTTCCTCAGATTCCACAAAAACAGTGATTTCAATCTGCTCAATCCAATGAATGGTTTAACAATATGAGATGAATACACACATGACAAAGCAGTTGCTCAGAAAGCTTCTCTCCAGTTTTCATCGGAAGATGTTTCCTTCTCACCACAAGCCTCCGGGGGCCACTTAATATCCCTTCACAGATTCCTAAAAGACAGAGTTTCCAAACTGGGCAACGTAGAGTAAACTTTATCTCTGTGAAATGAATGCACATATCAGAGAGCAGTTTCTTGGAACGCTTCTTTCTGGTTTTATTTGAGGATATTTCACTTTTTGTGATAGTCTTCAATACGCTCCAAAATATCACATTTTTGGTTTTACAGGAACAGTATTCAAACCCTGCCTTATGAGAGAAGAGGTATAACTCCCTGAGTGGAATGCACAAAGCAGTTTCTCAGAAAGCTTCTATCAAGTTTTTTTCTGAAGATATTCCCTTTTTCACCATTGGCCTGAAGGTGCTCTGAATGACCCTTCACGAATCCGTCCATGATGGCATTTCAAAACTGCGTAATAGAAAGTTTTTTCTATGTTAGATGAATGAACATATCTATCACAAAGCAGTTTCAGAGAAAGCTTCTTTCCTGATTTTGTCTGAGTATATTTCCTTTTTCACCATAGTCGTCCATATACTCCCGAATGTCCCCTGGTAGCTTTTCCTTCAAAAGAGATTCCCCAATCCTCTCTGAGAAGAAAAGTATAACTATGTGAGTGGAATGCACATGTCACAAAGTAGCTCCACGGAAATCTTCTATCTGATGATATTTTCGTTTTCACCATAAGCCTCAAAGTGATTCTGAGTATCCCTTTACTGACTAAACTAAAACAATGTTAGAATATTGCTCAATGAAAACAGAAGCTTAACTGTGTGAGTGGAATTCACATGATACAGAGCAGTTTCACAGTAAGTTTCTTTCTGGTTTTTTATCGGAGGGTATTTCTTTTTCAGCATATTCTTAAGAGCATTCCCCAATGTCCTTTCTTATGGTCCACAGAAAGAGGGATTTCAAAATGCTCAATCCAAAGAATGATTTAACTCTATGAGATGAATACATACATCACAAAGCAGTTGCTCAGAAAGCTTCTCTCCAGTTTTCAACGGAAGACATTTCCTGGCTTGCCACAGGCCTCCGGTCGCTTCTTAATATCCCTTCACAGAATCCTCAAAGACAGACTTTCCAACCTGGGAAATGTAGAGTAAGCGTTAAGTCTGTGAAATGAATGGACATGTCAGAGATCAGTTTCCTGGAATGCTTCTTTCTGGGTTTTATTGAAAAACATTTCACTTTTCATCATAGTCTTCAATGTACTCCGAATATCACATTTTTAGTTTTATAGGAACAGTGTTCCAAAAGGCCCTTATGAGAAGAAAGGTATAACTTCCTGAGTGGAATGCACACATCACCAAGAAGTTTCTCAGAAAGCTTGTCTCCAGTATTTATCTGACGATATTTCCTTTTTCACCATAGGCCCGAATGTGATCCCGAATATCCCTTCGCGGATCCGTCCATCATGGAGTTTCCATGCTGCATAATGTAAAGAAAGCTCTATCTATGTGAGATGAATAAACAGCAAAAAGCAGATTCACATAATGCTTCTTTCCAGTTTTTATCTGAAGATATTTGCTTTTTCACCATGGTCCTGAATGTGTTCCCGAATATCCCTTCGGGGATCCATCCAAGACAGAGTTTCCAAGCCGTGAAATGCAGAGAAAGATTTATCTACATGAGATGAATACACATATCTAAGAACAGTTTCACAGAAAGGGATTCTTAGATACTGTATCAGAAGAGAGGTATAACACTGTGGGTGGAATGCACACGTCCCAAAGCAGCACCTCGGAAAGCTTCTCTCCAGTTTCTATCAGAACATATTTCCATTTTCACCATAAGCTTCAAAGTGTTCCCGAATATCCCCACTCACGCTAATCATAAATAGTGTTAGGAAACTGCTCAATGAAAAGTGAAGCTTAACTGGGTGAGTGGAATTCACTCGACACAGAGCAGTTTCACAGGAAGCTTGCTTCTGGTTTTATCTGAAGGTATGTCTTTTTCAGCATATTCTAAAGAGCGTTCACAAATTTCCTTTCTCAGGTCCCACAGAAACAGTGATTTCAAACTGCTCAATCCAAAGAATGATTTACCCCTACAAGATGAATCCACACATCACAAAGCAGCTGCTCAGAAAGCTTCTCTCCAGTTTTCAATGGAAGGCATTTCCTTGCTCAACACAGGCCTCAGGGCGCAACTTAATATCCCTTCGCAGATTCCTCAAAGATGGAGTTTCCAAACTGGGCAATGTAGAACAAGTTTTAACTCTGTGACATGAATACACATATCAGAGAGCAGTTTCTTGTAATGGTTATTTCTGGGTTTTATGTGAGGATATTTCACTTTTGGCCGTAGTCTTCAATGCGCTCTAAAATATCACTTTTTCGGTTTACAGGAACAGTGTTTATAATGCTGCCTTATCAGAAAAGAGGTATAACTCCCTGAGTGGAATGCACACATCACAAAGCAGTTTCTCAGAAATCTTCTTTCCGGTTTTTGTTTGAAGATATTTTGATTTTCCCCATAATGTTAAATGTGCTCCCAAAAGTCCCTTCGCCGATCCATCCATGACAGTGTTTTCAAGATGCATAAGGTAAAGAAAGCTTTATCTATGTGAGATGAATGAACATTGCAAAAAACATATCCACAGAAACCTTCTTTCCAGTTTCTATCTGAAGATATTTCCTTTTTCACCACAGTCCTGAATGTGCTCTCAAATGTCCCTTCATGGATCCATCCATGACCGAGTTTCGAAGCAGCATAATGTAAAGAAAGTTTTATCTATGTGAGATGAATACAAATATCACAGAGCAGTTTCACAGAAAGCTTCTTTCCAGTTTTTGTCTGACGCTATTTCCCTTTTCTACATATACGGCAATATGCTCCCAAATATCACTTGGTACCTTTTTCTCCAAAAGGGTTTAACCAATGATGTATGAGAAGAGAGATATAGCACTGTGAGTGGAATGCACACGTCACAAAGCAGTTTCTCAGAAAGCTTCTCTTCAGTTTTTATCTGAAGAGATTTCCTTTTGCACCGTAGGCCTGAATGTGCTCTGGAATGTCCCTTCTCAGAACCGTCCATGATGGAGTTTCCAAATTGCATAATATAAAGAAAGTTTTATCTATGTGAGATGAATAAATATATCTATCACAAAGCTGTTTCACAGAAATCTTCTTTTGAGCTTCTGCTCAAAAAGCTTCTCTCCAGTTTTCAACAAAAGACATTTCCTTTCTCACCACTGTTCTCCGGGAGCCACTTAATATCCCTTTGCACAATCCTTAAAGACAGACTTTCCAAAGTGAGAAATGTAGAGTAAGTTTTAACTCTCTCAAATGAATGCACATGTCAGAGAGCAGTTTCTTGGAATGCTTCTCTCTGGGTTTTATTTCAGGTTATTTCACTTTTTGCCATAGTCTTCATGCGCTCCGAAATATGACTTTTTTGGTTTTACAGGAACAGTGTCCAAACACTGACTTATGAGAAAACAGGTACGACCCCCTGAGTGGAATGCACACATCACAAAGAAGTTTCTCAGAAAGCTTCTCTCCAGTTTTTATTTGAAGGTAGCTCCTTTTTCACCATAGGCCTGAATGTGCTCTGGAATGTCCTCTCGGATCCGTCCATGACGGAGTTTCCAAATGGCATACTATAAGGAAAGTTGAAAGTTTTATCTATGTGAGATGCGTAAACATATCTATCACAAAGCAGTTTCACAGAAATCTTCTATCCAGTTTTTGTCTGAGTATATTTCCTTTATCACCGTAGCCGTCCATATATTCCCGAATGTTCCCTGGTAGCCTTTTCTCCAAATGGGATTCCCCAATCCTCCATGAAAAGAAAGGTTTAACTCGGTGAGTAGAATGCCCACGTCACAAAGCACCGACTCAGAAACCTTCTCTCCAGTTTCTATCTGAAGGTATTTCCATTTTCACCATAAACCACAAAGGGCTATCGAGTATCCCTTCGCAGACTAAACAAACACAATGGTACAATACAATTCAATGAAAAAGGAAGTTTAACAGTGCGAGCGGAATTCACACAATCCAGAGCAGTTTCACAGGAAGCTTACTTCTGGTTCTTATCTGAGGGTATTTCATTTTCAGCATATTCTAAAAAGGGTTCCCAAATGTCCTTTCACAGATTCCAGAGAAACAGGGATTTCCAACTGCTTTATCCAAAGAATGATTTAACTCCATGAGACGAATACACGCATCACAAAGCAGTTGCTCAGAAAGCTTCTCTCCAGTTTTCAAGGGAAGACATTTCCTTGCTCACTACAGACCTCCGGGCGCCACCTAATATCCCTTTGCAGATTCCTCAAAGACAGAGGGTCCAAACTGGACAATGCAGAGAAAGCTTTGACTCTGTGAAATGAATGCAAATATCAGAGAGTAGTTTCTTGGAACGCTTCTTTCTGGGTTTTATTTGAGGATATTTCACTTTTCGCCATAGTCTTCAATGCACTCCAAAATATTACTATTTCAGTTTTACAGGAATGGTATTCACACACAGCCTTATGGAAAACAGGTATAACTCCCTGAGGGGAATGCACACATCACAAAGCAGTTTCTTAGAAATCCTATCTCCAGTTTTTATCTGAAGATACTTCCTTTTTCATCATAGGATTGAATATGCTCCTGAATTTCCCTTCGCAGATCCGTCCATGATGGAGATTCCAAACTGCGTAATCTAAAGAAAGTTTTATCTATGAGAAATGAATAAATATATATATATCACAAAGCTGTATCACAGAAAACTTCTTTCCAGTTTTTCTCTGAGGATATTTCCTTTTTCACAATAACCATACATATACTCCTGAATGTCCCTTGGTAGCTTTTTCTCCAAAAGGGATTCCCAAATCCTCTATGAATAGAAAGGTATACCTCTGTCAGTGAAATGCATACATCACAAATCAGCTCCTCTGAAAGCTTCTCTCCAGTTTCTATCTGAAGATATTTCTGTTTTCACCTTAAGCCTCATAGCGCTCCCAAATATCCCTTCGCAGACTAAACACAGTGTTAGAATACTGCTCAATGGGAAGACAAGTTGAACTGTGTGAGTGGAATTCACACGACACAGAGTAGTCTCACAGAAAGCTTCCTTTTGTTTTTTATCTGAGGGTATTTCTTTTTCAGCATATTCTAAAGAGCGTTCCCAAAATTCCTTTCTCAAGTTCCACAGAAACAGTGATTTCAAACTCTTCAATCCAAAGAATGATTTAACTGTATGAGAATAATACACGCATCACAGAGCAGCTGTTCAAAAAGCTTCTCTCCAGTTTTCAACAAAAGACATTTCCTTTCTCACCACTGTTCTCCGGGAGCCTCTTAATATCCCTTCGCAGAATCCTTAAAGACAGACTTTCCAAAGTGGGAAATGTAGAGTAAGTTTTAACTCTCTGAAATGAATGCACATGTCAGAGAGCAGTTTCTTGGAATGCTTCCTTCTGGGTTTTATTTCAGGATATTTCACTTTTCGCAAGAGTCTTCCATGCACTCCAAAATAGGACTTTTTCGGTTTTACAGGAACAGTGTTCAAACACTGACTTATGAGAAAACAGGTACAACTCCCTGAGTGGAATGCACACATCACAAAGAAGTTTCTCAGAAAGCTTCTCTCCAGTTTTTATCTGAAGATATCTCCTTTTTCACCGTAGGCCTGAATGTGCTCTGGAATATCCCTTCTCGGATCCATCCGTGACGGAGTTTCCAAATGGCATAATATAAGGAATGTTGAAAGTTTTATCTATGTGAGATGAATAAACATATCTATCACGAAGCTGTTTCACAGAAATCTTGTTTCCAGTTTTTTTTGGTTTTTTTTTTTTTGAGACGGAGTCTCGCTCTGTCGCCCAGGCTGGAGTGCAGTGGCACAATCTCGGCTCACTGCAAGCTCCGCCTCCCGGGTTCACGCCATTCTCCTGCCTCAGCCTCCCGAGCAGCTGGGACTACAGGCGCCCGCCCCTGCGCCCGGCTAATTTTTTTTCTATTTTTAGTAGAGACAGGGTTTCACCATGGTCTCGATCTCCTGACCTTGTGATCCGCCCACCTCGGCCTCCCAAAGTGCTGGGATTACAGGCGTGAGCCACCACGCCCGGCCATTTCCAGTTTTTGTCTGAGTATATTTCCTTTTTCATCATAGCCGTCCCTATACTCCCGAATGTCCCCCGGTAGCTTTTTCTCCGAAAGGGATTCCCCAATCCTCCATGAAAAGAAAGATTTAGCTCTGTGAGTGGAATGCCCACGTCACAAAACAGCTCCTCGGAAAGCTTCTCTCCAGTTTCTGTCTGAAGATATTTCCTTTTTCACCATAAGCCTCAAAACACTCCTGAATATCCCTTCGCAGACTAAACAAAAACAGTGTTAGAATACTGCTCAATGAGAAGAGAAGCTTAACGGTGCAAGCAGAATTCATGTGACACAGAGTAGTTTCACAGAAAACTTTCTTCTTGTTTTTATCGGAGGGTATTTCTTTTTCAGCATATTCTAAAGAGCATTCCCAAATGTCCTTTCACAGATTCCACAGAAATAGGGATTTCAAACTACTGTATCTAAAGAATGATTTAACTCCATGAGGTGAATACACACATCACTCAGAAGTTGCTCAGAAAGCTTCTCTCCCATTTTCAACGGAAGACATTTCCTTACTCACCACAGACCTCCGGGCACCACTTCATATCCCTTCACAGATTCTTCAAAGACAGACTTTCCAAACTGGGAAATGTAGAGTAAGCTTTAACTCTCTGTAATGAATGCACATGTCAGAGAACAGTTTCTTGGAATGCTTCTTTCTGGGTTTTATTTGAGGACATTTCACTTTTCGCCATAGTCTTCAATGCACTCCAAAATATCACTTTTTTGGTTTTACAGGAATGGTGTTCATACACTGCCTTATGATAAAGAGGTATAACTCCCTGAGGAGAATACACACATCACAAAGCAGTTTCTCCGAAAGCCTCTCTCCAGTGTTTATCTGAAGATATTTCCTTTTTCACCATAGGCCTGAATGTGCTCCTGAATTTCCCTTCGCAGATCTCCATGACAGAGTTTCCAAACTGCGTAATCTAAAGAAAATTTTATCTATGTGAGATGAATAAATGTATATATCACAAAGCAGTTTCACAGAAAGCTTCTTTCCAGTTTTTCTCTGAGTATATTTCCTTTTTCACAATAGCCATACATATACTCCCGAATGTCCTTTGGTAGCTTTTTCTCCAAAAGGGATTCTCAAATCCTCTATGAAAAGAAAGGTATAACTCTGTGAGTGAAATGTACCTGTCACAAAGCAGTTCCTCAGAAGCTTCTCTTTGGTGTCTAGCTGAACATATTTCCTTTTTCACCATAAGCCTCAAAGCGCTCTCGAATATGCCTTCACATGCTAAGCATAAACAGTGTTAGAAAACTGTTGAATGAAAGAGAAGCTTAACTCAGTGAGATGAATTCACACAACACATAGCAATTTCACAGAAAGCTTCCTTCTGGTTTTTATCTGAGGATGTTTCTTTCTCCTTATTCTAAAGGGCGTTCCCAAGTATCCTTCCTCAGATTTAACAGAAACAGTGATTTCAAACTGCTCAATCCAAAGAATGGTTTAACTCTATGAGATGAATACACACATCACAAATCAGTTGCTCACAAAGCTTCTCTCCAGTTTTCAACAGAAGATATTTCCTTTTTCAACATAGACCTGAATGTGCTTATGAATGTCCATTTGCGTATCCGTTCATGACAGAGTTTTGAAACTGTGTAATATAAGGAATGTTTTATCTGTGTGGGATGAATAAACATAGCAACATGCAGATTCACAGAAAGCTTCTTTCTAGTTTTTTTCTGAAGATATTTGCTTTTTCACCATTGTACTGAATGTACTCCCGAACCACCCTTTGGGAATCCGTCCATGACAGAGTTTCCAAGATGTGTTATGTGAAGAAAACTTTATATTTGTGAGATGAATGCACATATCACAGAACAGTTTCACCAAAAGGGTTTTCCCAATGTTGTATGGAAAGAGGTACAACACTGTGAGTGGAATACACACATCAAAAGCTGTTCCTCTGAAAGCTTCTCTCCAGTTTCTATCTGAACATACTTCTGTTTTCACCGTAAGCTTCAAAGCGCTCCTGAATATCCCTTAGCACGCTAAACATAAACAGTGTTAGAAAACTTCTCAATGAAAAGAAGCTTAACGGCATGAGAGGAATTCACAAGACACATAGCAGTTTCACCGAAAGGATCCTTCTGGTTTTTATCTGAGGATATTTCTTTCTCCGTATTCTATAAAGCATTCCAAAATGTCCTCCTAGAGATTCCACAGAAATAGTGATTTCAAAGTGCTCAATCCAAAGAATGCTTTAACTCCATGAGATGAATACACATATCACAAAGCAGTTGCTCAGAAAGTTTCTCTCCAGTTTTCATCAAAAGACATTTCCTTGCTCACCACAGTCCTCCGGATGACACTTAATACCCATTCACAGATTCCTCAAAGACAGAGTTTTCAAACTGGCAATGTAGAGTAAGCTTTAACTCTCTGAAATGAAGTCACATATCAGAGAGCAGTTTCTTGGAACGCTTCTTTCTGGGTTTTATTTGAGGATATTTCACTTTTCACCATAGTCTTCAATGTGTTCCAAAATATCACTTTTTCGGTTTTACAGGAACAGTGTTCAAACACTGCTTTATGAGAAAAGAGGTATAACTCCCTGAGTGGAAGGCACACATCACAAAGCAATTTCTCAGAAAACTTCTCTCCATTTTTTATCTGAAGATATTTCCTTTTTCAACGTAGGCCTGAATGTTCTCCCGAATGTCCCTTTGTGGATAAGTCCATGACAGAGTTTCCAAACTGTGTAATATAAAGAACGTTTTATCTATGTGTGATGAATAAATATATCTATCACAAAGCAGTTTCACAGAAAGCTTTTTTCCAGTATTTGTCTGAGGACATATCCTTTTTCACCATACCCATGCATATGCTCCTGAATGCCCCTTGGTAGCTTTTTCTCCAAAAGGGATTTCCCAATCCTCTATGAGAAGTAAGGTATAACTCTGTGAGTGGAATGCACACGTCACAAAGTAGTTTCTTGGAAAGCTTGTCTCTAGTTTCTATCTGAACATATTTCCTTTTTCACTGTAAGTTTCAAAGCACTCCCGAATATGCCTTCACACGCTAAACATAAACAGTGTTAGAAGACTGCTCAATGAAAAGAGAAGCTTAACAGAGTGAGGGCAATTCACACGCCACCTAGCAGTTTCACAGAAAACTTTCTTTTGGATTTATCTGATGATAGTTCTTTATCTACATTCTAAAAAGCATTCCCAAATGTCCTTAATCAGTTTTCATAGAAGCAGTGGTTTCAAACTGCTCCATCCAAAGAATGGTTTTACATAATGAGATGAATACACACATCAAAAGCAGTGCTCAGAAAGCTTCTCTCTAGTTTTCATGGGAAGACATTTCATTGCTCATCACAGGCCTCCGGGTGCCGCTTGATATCCCTTCACCGATTCGTGAAAGACAGAATTTCCAAACTGGGCAAAGTAGAGAAAGCTTTAACTCTGTGAAATGAATACACATGTCAGAGAGCAGTTTCTTGGAATGCTTCTTTCTGGGTTTTATTTGACGATATTTCACTTTTTGCCATAGTCTTCAATGTACTTCAATGTCACATTGTCTGCTTTACAGGAACAGTGTTCAAACACCTCCTTAGGAGAAAAGAGCTGTAGTTCCCATAGTGGAATGCACACATCACAATGCAGTTTCTCAGAAAACTTCTCTCCATTTATTATCTCAAGATATTTCCTTTTTCACCATAGACCTGAATGTGCTCCCGAATGTCCATTCATGGATCCGTCCATGATGGAGTTTCCAAACTGCATAATATAAGGAAAGTTTTACCTATGTGAGATGAATAAACATATCTATCACGAAGCAGTTTCACAGAAATTTTCTTTCCAGTTTTTATCTGAGGATATTTCCTTTTTCACCATAGCTGTCCCTGTACTCCCGAATGTCACTTGATAGCCTTTTCTCCAAAAGGCATTCCCCAATCCTCTATGAGAAGAAAGGTATAATTCTGGGAGTGAAATGCATACGTCACAAGGCAGATTCTCGGAAAGCTTCTCTCCAGTTTCTCTCTGAAGATATTTCCTTTTTCACCGTAAAGCGCTCCTGAATATCCCTTCGCAGACTAAACAAAAACAGTGTTAGAGTACTGCTCAATGAAAAGAGAAGCTTAACTGTGTGAGTGGAATTCACACGACAAAGATCAGTTTCACAGAAGGCTTCTTTCTGGTTTTTACCTGAGGGTATTTCTTGTTCACCATATTCCAAAGGGCGTTCCCAAATATCCTTTCTCACTTTCCACAGAAACAGTGATTTCAAACTGCTCAATCCAAAGAGTGATTTTACTCTACGATATGAATGCACACATCACAAAGCAGTTTCTCAGAAAGCTTCTCTCCAGTTTTTATCTGAAGTTATTTCCTTTTACACCATAGTCCTGAATGAGATCCCGAATATCCCATCGCGGATCCAACCATGACAGAGTTTCCAAGCTGAGTAATATAAAGAAAGCTTTATCTATGTTAGATGATTAAACACAGCAAAAAGCAGATTAACAGAAAGCTTCTTTCCAGTTTCTATCCTGAGTTATTTCCTTTTTCACCACATTCCTGAATGTGATCCCAAAAGTCCCTTTGTGGATCCATCTTTGACAGAGTTTCCAAGCTACATAATGTAATGAAACCTTTATCTATGTGACATGAATACTCATATCACAAAGCAGTTTCACAGAAAGCTTCTTTCCAGTTATTGTCTGAGGCTATTTCCCTTTTCACCGTAGGCGTCAATACACCCCCATATATCCCTTGGTGCCTTTTTCTAAAAAATGTTTCTCCTTATTCTAAAGAGCGTTCCCAAGTATCCTTCCTCAGATTTAACAGAAACAGTGATTTCAAACTGCTCAATCCAAAGAATGGTTTAACTCTATGAGATGAATACACACGTCACAAAGCAGTTGCTCACAAAGCTTCTCTCCAGTTTTCAGCAGAAGATCGATGCTGTATGAGAAGAAAGGTGTAAAACTGTGAGTGGAATGTACACGTCACAAACTAGTTCCTCAGACAGCTTCTCTCCAGTTTCGGTCTGAACATACTTCTTTTTTCACCGTACGCCTCAAAGAACTCCCCAATATCCCTTCACATGCTAAACATAAACAGGGTAGAAAACTGCTCAATGAAAACAGAGGTTTAACTGAGCAAGAGGAATTAAGATGACACAATGCAGTTTCACAGAAAGCTTCCTTCTGGATTTTACATGAGGATATTTATTTCTCCATATTCCAAGAAACGTTCCTAAATGTCCTTCCTCAGATTCCACAAAAACTGCTTTCAATCTCCTCAATCCAAAGAACGGTTTAAGTCTATGAGACGAATGCAAACATCACAAAGCAGTTGCTCAGAAAGCTTCTCTCAAGTTTTCATCAGAAGACGTTTCCTTGCTCACCACAAGCCTCCAGGCGCCACTTAATATCCCTTCCCAGATTCTTCAAATACAGAGTTTTCAAACGGGGCAATGTAGAGTAAGCTTTAACTCTGAGAAATGAATGCACATATCAGAGAGCAACTTCTTGGAACGCTTCTTTCAGGATTTTATTTGAGGGCATTTCACTTTTCGCAACAGTCTTCAATGCACTCCGAAATATCACTTTTTGGTTTTACAGAACAGTGCTCAAACACTGCCTTATGAGAAAGGAGATATAACTCCCTGAGTGGAATGCACATGTCACAAAGCAGTTTCTCAGAAAACTTCTCTCCAGTTTTTATTTGAAGATATTTCTTATTTCATCATAGACCAGAATGTGCTCCTGAATGTCCCTTCGCGAATCCGTCCATGACGGAGTTTCCAAACTGCATAATAAAAGGAAAGTTTTATCTATGTGAGAAGAATAAACGTATCTATCACAAAGCAGTTTCACTGAAATCTTCTTTCCAGTTTTTGTCTGAGGATATTTCCTTTTTCACCATGACCATCCATATACTCCTAAATATCCCCTGGTAGTTATTTCTCCAAGAGAGATTCCCCAATCCTCTATGAGAAGAAAGGTTTAATTGTGTGAATGGAACGCACACATCACCAGCAGTTTCTCAGAAAGCTTCTTTCCACGTTTATTGGACGATATTTCCATTATCAACATAGGCCCAAATGTAATCCTGAAAATCCCTTCGCAGATCCATCCATGAGGGAGTTTCCAAGCGGAGTAATGTAAACAAAGCTTTATCTACATGAGATGAATAAACATAGCAAAAAGCAGACTCACAGAAAGCTTCTTTCCAGTTTTTATCTGAAGATATTTCTTTTTCACCATAGTCCTGAATGTGATCCCGAATGTCCCTTCGTGGATCTGTCTATGACAGAGTTTCCTGGCTGTGTAGTGTAAAGAAAGCTTTATTCATGTGAGATGAATACATATATCACAGAGCAGTTTCATAGAAAGCTTCTTTCCAGTTTTTTCTGAGGCTTCTTTCCTTTTTACCACAGGCACCAACATGCTCCCAAATACCACTTGGTACCTTTTTCTCCAAAAGGGTTTCCCTGATGCTGTATGAGTAGAGAGGTATAAAACTGTGAGTGGAATGCACACGTCACAAAGCAGATCCTCGGAAATCTTCTCTCCAGTTTCGGTCTGAACATATTTCCTTTTTCACCATAAGCCTCAAAGCACTCCCGAATAATCCCTCACATGCTTCACATAAACAGGGTTAGAAAACTGCTCAATGAAAAGAGAGGCTCAATTGAGTGAGAGGAATTAACATGACACAGAGCAGTTTCAGAGAAAGCTTCCTCCTGGATTTTACCTGAGGGTATTTCCTCCTCCATATTCTAAGAAGCGTTCCCAAATATCCACCCTCAGATTTCACAAAAACAGTGATTTCAATGTGCTCAATCCAAAGAATGTTTTAACTCTATGAGATGAATACACACATCACAAAGTAGTTGCTCAGAAACTTCTCTCTAGTTTTCATCGGAAGTCGTTTCCTTCCTCACCACAAGCCTCTGGGCGCCACTTAATATCCCTTTACAGAATCCTCAAAGAGAGAATTTCCAAACTGGGGCAACGTAGAGTAAGCTTTAACTCTGTGCAGTGAATGCACATATCAGAAAGTAGTTTCTTGGAACGCTTCCTTCTGGGTTTTATTTGAGGATACTTCACTTTTCACCATAGTGTTCAATGCGCTCCATAATATCACTTTTTCGGTTTTACAGGAACAGCGTTCAAACACTGCCTTATGAAAAAAGAGGTATAACTCCCTGAGTGGAATGCACACATCACAAAGCAGTTTCTGAGAAAGCTCCTCTCCAATTTTTATCTGAAATAATTTCCTATTTAACCATTGGTCTGAATGTGCTCCCGAATGTCCCTTCGTGAATCCATCCATGACGGAGTTTCAAAACTGTGTAATAGAAAGAAAGTTTTACCTATGTGAGATGAATAAACATATCTATCACAAAGCAGTTTCACAGAAAGTTTCTTTCCAGTTTTTGTCTGAGGATATTTCCTTTTTCACCATAAATGTCCACATACTCGCGAATGTCCCCTGGTAGCTTTTTCTCCAAAAAGGTTTCCCCAATCCTCTATTAGAAGAAAAGTGTAACTCTGTGAATGGAATGCACACGGCAAAAAGCAGCTCCTCAGAAAGCTTCTCTCCAGTTTCTATCTGAAGATATTTCCATTTCACCATAATCCTCGAAGCACTCTCGAGTACCCCTTAGCTGACTAAACTAAAACAATGTTAGAATACTGCTCAATTAAAACAGAAGCTTAACTGTGTGAGTGGAATTAACATGACAGAGAGCAGTTTCACAGAAAGCTTCCTTCTGGTTTTTATAGGAGGGTATTTCTTTTTCAGCATATTCTTAAGAGCGTTCCCAAATGTCCTTTCTCAGGTTCCACAGTAAGAGTGATTTCAGACTGCTAAGTCTAAAGAATGATTTAACTCTATGAGATGAATACACACATCACAAAGCAGTTGCTCAGAAAGCTTCTCTCCAGTTTTCAATGAAAGCCATTTCCTTTCTTGCCACAGGCCTGCATTCGCCACTTAATATCCCTTCACAGAATCCTCAGAGACAGACTTTCCAAACTGGGAAATGTAGAGTAAGCTTTAACTCTCTGAAATGAATGCACATGCCAGAAAGGAGTTTCTTGGAATGTTTCTATCTGGGTTTTATTTCAGGATATTTCACTTTTTGCCATAGTCTTCCAGTACTCAGAAATATTACTTTTTCGGTTTACAGGAACAGTGTTAAAACACTGCCTTATGAGAAAAGGGGTATAACTCCCTGAGTGAAATGCACACATCATAAAGCACTTTCTTAGAAAGCTTCTATCCAGTTTTTATCTGAAGATATCTCCTTTTTCACCATATTCCTGAATGTTCTCCTGAATGTCCCTTCGCAAATACTTCTATGATGGCGTTTGAAAACTGCATAATAGAAAGAAAGTTTTATCTATGTCAGATGAGTAAACATATCTGTCATGAAACAGTTTCACGGAAAGCTTCTTTCCAGTTTTTGTCTGAGGATATTTCCTTTTTCACCATAGCCGTCCATATATTCACGAATGTTCCTTGGTAGTTTTTTCTCCTAAAGGGATTCCCCTATCCTCTATGAAAAGAAAAGTGTAACTCTGAGAGTGTAATGCATGCGTCACAATGCAGCTCCTCGGAAACCTTCTCTCCAGTTTCTATCTGAAGATATTTCCATTTTCACCATAAGCCTCAAAGTGCTCCCAAGTATCCCTTAGTTGACTAAACTAAGACAGTGTTAGAATACTGCTCAATGAAAACAGAAACTTAACTCTGCGAGTGATTTCACATGAAACAGAGCAGTTTCAAAGAAAGCTTCCTTCTGGTTTTTATCGGAGGGTATTTCTTTTTCAGCACATTCTTAAGAGTGTTCCCAAATGTCCTTTCTCAGATTCCACAAAAAGAGTGATTTGGAACTGCTCAATCCAAAGAATGATTTAACTCTATGAGATGAATACACACATCACAAAGCAGTTGCTCAGATAGCTTCTCTCCAGTATTCAACGGAAGACATTTCCTTGCTCACCAGAGGCCTCCAGTCGCCACTTAATATCCATTTACAGAATCCTCAAAGACAGACTTTCCAACCTGGGAAATATAGAGTAAGCATTACATTCTGAAATGAATGTACATGTCAGATAGCAGTTTCTTGGAATGCTTGTTTCCCAGTTTTATTTCACAACATTTCATTTTTCACTATAGTCTTCCATGCGCTCTGAAATATTACTTTTTTGGTTTTACAGGAACAGTTTTCAAACGCTGCCTTATGAGAAAAGAAGTATAACTCCCTGAGTGGAAGGCACACATCACAAAGCAGATTCTCACAAAGCCTCTATCTAATTTTTATCCAAAGATATCTCCTTTTCCACCATAAGCCTGAATGTGCTCCCAAAGGTCCCTTCACGAATCCGTCCATGACAACATTTCCAAACTGCATAATAGAAGGAAAGTTTTATCCATGTGAGATGAATAAACATATCTATCACAAACCCGTTTCACAGAAAGCTTCTTTCCAGTTGTTGTCTGAGGATATTTCCTTTTTCACCATAGCCGTCCCTATACTCCCGAATGTCACTGGGTAGCTTTTTCCACAAAATGGATTCCCCAATCTTCTATGAGAAGAAAGGTATAATTCTGTGAGTCGAATGCACACGTCACAAGCAGCTCCACGGAAAGCTTCTCTCCAGTTTCTATCTGAGGATATTTCCTTTTTCACCATAAGCCTCAAAGTGCTCCTGAATATCACTTCTCAGACTAAACAAAAACAGTGTTAGAATACTGCTCAATGAAAAGAGAAGCTTAACTGTGTGAACAAAATTCACGTGACACAGAGCAGCTTCACCAAAAGCTTCCTTATGGTTTGTATGTGAGGTTATTTCTTTTTCAGGATATTCTAAAAAGCGTTCCCAAATGTCCTTTCTCAGGTTCCACAGAAACAGTGATTGCAAACTGCTCAATCCAAAAAATGATTTAACTCTATGAGATGAATACAAACATGACAAAAGAGTGGCTCAGAAAGCTTCTCTCCAATTTTCAAAGGAAGGCATTTCATTACTCGCCACAGGCCTCAGGTTGTCACTTAATAACGCTTCGCAGAATCCTCAAAGACAGACTTTCCAAAATGGGAAATATAGAGTAAGCTTCATTTCTGTGAAATGAATGAATATATCAGAGAGCAGTTTCTTGGAATGTTTCTTTCTGGGTTTTACTGGATGACATTTCACTTTTAGCCATAGTCTTCAATGTTCTCTGAATATCACTTTTGCAGTTTTACAGGAACAGTTTTGAAACAGTGCCTTATGTGAAAAAATGTATAACTCCCTGAGTGGAATGAACACATCACCAAGCATTTTCTCAGAAAGCTTCTCTCCAGTTTTTATCAGATGATATTTCCTTTTTCACCATAGGCACAAGAATGATTTAACTCTATGTGATGAATACACACATCACAAAGTAGTTGCTCAGAAAGTTTCTCTCCAGTTTTCAACGGAAGACATTTCCTTGCTCGCCACAAGCCCTCATGGTCACCACTTAATATCCCTTTGCAGAATCCTCAAAGACAGACTTTCCAAACTGGGAAATGTAGAGTAAGCTTTAACTCTCTGAAATGAATGCAC
The DNA here is from genome assembly GCF_043159975.1 of Macaca nemestrina. NCBI lineage: Eukaryota > Metazoa > Chordata > Mammalia > Primates > Cercopithecidae > Macaca > Macaca nemestrina. The sequence continues at coordinate 99,350,751 of NC_092132.1, read as the reverse complement.
ATGTCAGACAGCAGTTTCTTGGAATGCTTCTTTCTGGGTTTTATTTGAGGATATTTCACTTTTCTCCATAGTCTTCAATGCACTCCGAAATTCACTTTTTTGGTTTTACAGGAACAATGTTCAAACACTACCTTATGAGAAAAGAGGTATAACTCCCTGAGTGAAAGGCACACATCACCAAGCAGTTTCTCTGAAAGCTTCTCTCCAGTTTTTACCTGAAGATATTTCCATTTTCACCAGAGTCCTGAATGTGTTCCCAAATGTCCCTTCAGGGTTCCGTCCACGACAGAGTTACCAAGCTGCATAATGTAAAGAAAGCTTTATCTGTGTGAGATGAATAAACACAGCAAAAAGCAGATTCACGGAAAGCTTCTTTCCAGTTTTCATCTGAAAATATTTCCTTTTTCACCATAGTCATGAATGTGCTCCCAAATGTACCTCCGTGGTCCTTCGATGTCAGAGTCTCCAAGCTGCATACTATAAAGGAAGCTTTATCTATGTGAGATGAATACATATATCACAGAGCTGTTTCACAGAATGCTTCTTTCCTGTTTTTATCTGAGGCTATTTCGCTTTTCACAGGAGGAATCAATATGCTCCCGGATATCCGTTGGTAAATTTTTCTCCAAAGGGGTTTCCCTGATGCTGTGTAAGAAGAGAGGTATAGCACTGTAAGTGGAATGCACACGTCACAAAGCAGTTCCTCAGAAAGCTTCTCTCCAGTTTCTATCTGAACATATTTCCTTTTTCACCGTAAGCCTCAAAGTGCTCCTGAAAATCCCTTCACACTCTAAACATAAGCAGTATCAGAATACAGCTCAATGTAAATAGAAGCTTAACTGTGTAGCGGAATTCACACAACACAGAGCAGTTTCACAGAAAGCTTCCTTCTGGTTTTTATCTGAAGATATTTCCCTTTTCACCATAGTGCTGAATGTGCTCATGAATGCCCTTCATGGATCCGTCCATGACAGAGTGTGCAAGCTGCGTAATGCAAAAAAAGATTTATCCAAGTGAGAGGAATAAACATAGCAAAAAGCAGCTTCACAGAAAGCTTCTTTCCAATTTTTATTTGAATATATTTCCTTTTCACCATAGTCCTGAATGTGCTCCCAAATATCCCTTCATGGATCCGTCCATGACAGAGTTTCCAAGCTGCGTAATGTAAAGAAAGCTTTAACTATGTAACATGAATACACATATCACCAAACAATTTCACAGAAAAATAATTTCCAGATTTTGCCTGAGGCTATTTCCCTTTTCATCATAGGCGTCGATATTCTCCCCACTATCCCTTCATACCTATGTCTCCAAAAGAGTTTCCCCGATGCTGTATTAGAAGAGAGGTATAACACTGTGAGTGGAATGCACACGTCACAGAGTAATTCCTCGGAAAGCTTCTCTCTAGTTTCGGTCAGAACATATTTCCTTTTTCACCATAAGCCTCAAAGCGCTCCCGAATGTTCCTTCACACGCTAAATATAAACAGTGTTAGAAAACCGCTCAATGAAAAGAGAGGCTTAAGTGAGTGAGAGGAATTAAGATGACACAGAGCAGTTTCACTGAAAGCTTCCTTCTCAATTTTACCTGAGGATATTTCCTCCTCCATATTCTAAGGAGCGTTCCCAAATGTCCATCCTCAGATTCCACAAAAACAGTGATTTCAAAGTGCTCGATCCAAAGAATGGTTTAACTCTATGAGATGAATAAATACATCACAAAGCAGTTGCTCATTAACTTCTCTCCAGTTTTCATTGGAAGTTGTTTCCTTGCTCACCACAAGCCTCCGGGCGCCACTTAATACCCCTTCACAGATTCCTCAAAGAGAGAGTTTACAAACTGGGCAACATAGAGTAAGCTTTAACTCTGTGAAGTGAATGCACATATCAGAGAACAGTTTCTTGGAACACTTCTTTCTGGGTTTTATTTGAGGATATTTCACTTTAGGCCATTGTGTTCAATGCGCTCTGTAATATCACTTTTTTGCTTTCCCAGGAACAGTGTTCAAACTGTGCCTTATGAGAAAAAAGGTATAACTCCCTGAGTGGAATGTACACATCACCAAGCAGTTTCTCAGAAAACTTCTCTCCAGTTTTTATCTGATGATATTTCCTTTTTCACCATAGGCCCGAATGTGATATGGAATATCCCTTCGCGGATCCATCCATGACGGAGTTTCCAAGCTGCATAATTTAAAGAAAGTTTTATCTATGTGAGCTGCATATACATATCTATCACAAAACCTTTACACAGAAAGCTTCCTTTCAGTTTTTGCCTGAGAATATTTCCTTTTTCATCGTAGCCCCCCATATGGTGAATGTCCCTTGGTAGTTTTTTCTCCAAAAGGGAGTTCATAATCCTCTATGAGAAAAACTTATAACTCTGTGAGTGGTATGCACACGTCAAAAAGCAACTGCCTGGAAAGCTTCTCTCCAGTTTCTATCTGAAGATATTTCCTGTTTCACCATAAGTCTCAAAGTACTCCCGCATATCCCTTCACATGCTAAACATAAACAGGATTAGAAAACTGCTTAGTGAAAAGAGAAGCTTACTGAGGGAGGGGAATTAAGATGACACAGAGCAGTTTCACAGAAAGCTTCCTTCTGGATTTTACCTGAGGATATTTCTTTCTCCGTATTCTAAGGAATGTTCCCAAATGTCCTTACTCAGATTCCACAAAAACAGTGATTTCAAACTGCTGAATCCAAAGAATGGTTTAACTATATGAGACGAATATACACATCCCAAAGTAGTTGCTCAGAAAGTTTCTCTCCAGTTCTCAATGGAAGTCGTTTCCTTGCTCACCACAAGCCTCCAGGCAGTACTTAACATCCCTTCACATATTCCTCAAAGACAGACTTTCCAAACTGGGCAACATAGAGTAAGCAGCTCCTCGGAAATCTTCTCTCCACTTTCTATATGAAGACATTTCCTTTTTCACCATAAGCCTCAAAGGGCTCCCAAGTATCCCTTAGCTGACTAAACTAAAACAGTGTTAGAATACTACCCAATGAAAACAGAAGCTTAACTGAGAGTGGAATTCACATGATACAGAACAGTTTCACAGAAAGTTTCCTTCTGGTTTTTATGGGATGGTATTTCCTTTTCAACATATTCTTAAGAGCCTTAAGAGTGATTTCAAACTGCTCAATCCAAAGAATGATTTAATTCTATGATATGAATACACACATCACAAAGCAGTTACTCAGAAAGCTTCTCTCCACTTTTCAACAGAAGACATTTCCTGCTTGCCACAGGCCTCCGGTGGCCACTTAATATCCCTTTGCAGAATCCTGAAAGACACACTTTCCAAAGTGGAAAATGTAGAGTAAGCTTTAACTGTCTGAAATGAATGTATATGCCAGAAAACAGTTTCTTGGAACACTTCTTTCTGTGTTTTATTTCAGGATACTTCACTTTTCGCCATAGTCTTCCATGCACTCCGAAATATTACTTTTTCAGTTTTACAGGAAAGGTGTTCAAACACTGCCTTACGAGAAAAGAGGTAAAACTCCCTAAGTGGAATTCATACATCACAAAGAAGTTTCTCAGAAAGCTTCTATCCAGTTTTCATCTGAAGATATCTCCTCTTTCACTGTAGGCCTGAATGTGCTCCCGAATGTCCCTTCGTGGATCTGTCCATGACGGAGTTTCCAAACTGCATAATATAAGAAAAGTTTTAACTATGTGAGATGAATTAATATATCTAACACAAAGCAGTTTCACAGAAATCTTCTTTCCAGTTTTTGTCTGAGGATATTTCCTTTTACACCATAGCCATCCCTATACTCCCGAATGTCTCTTGGTAGCTTTTTCTCCAAATGGATTCCGGAATCCTCTATGAGAAGAAAGGTATAATTCTGTGAGTGGAATGCACACGTCACAAAGCAGCTCCTCACAATGCTTGTCTCCAGTTTCTATCTGAAGATATTTCCTTTTTCACCATAAACCTCAAAGCGCTCCCGAATGTCTCTTCACAGACTAAACAAAAACAGTGTTATAATACTGCTCAATGAAAAGAGAAGCTTAACTGTGTCTGCAGAATTCACGTGACACAGAGCAGTTTCACAGAAAGCTTCCTTCTGGTTTCTATCTGAGGTAATTTCTTTCTCAGGACATTATAAAGAGCGCTCCCAAATGTCCTTTCTCAGATTCCACAGAAACAGTGATTTCAAACTGCCCAATCCAAAGAATGATTTAACTCTATGAGATGAATACAAACATCACAAAGAGTTGTGCCAAAAGCTTCTGTCCAATTTTCCTTGCTCAACACAGGCCTCTGGTTGAAACTTAATATCCCTAATCAGAATCCTCAAAGACCAACTTTCAAACTGGGAAATGTAAAGTAAGCTTTAATGCTGTGAAAAGAATGGACATGTCAGAGAGCAGTTTCTTGGAATGCTTCTTTCTGTTTTTTATTGGAGGACATTTCACTTTTTGCCATAGTCTTCAATGTGGTCCAAATATCACTTTTTTAGTTTTACAGGAACACTGTTCAAACTGTGCCTTATGAGAAGAAAGTTATAACTCCCTGAGTGGAATGCACACATCACCAAGCTGTTTCTCAGAAAGCTTCTCTCCACTTTTTATCTGATCATATTTCCTTTTTCACCACAGGCCCGAATGTGATCCCAAATATCCCTTCGTGGATCCATCCGTGTGGGAGTTTCCAAACTGCATAATGTAAAGAAAGCTTTATCTATGTGAGATGAATAAACATAGCAAAAAGCAGATTCAAAGAAAGCTTCTTTCCAGTTTTTATCTGAAGATATTTCCTTTTTCACCATGGTCCTGAATGTGCACCCGAATGTCCCTTGGTGGATCCATCCATGACAGTTTCCAAACTGCGTAATATAAAGAAAGCTTTATATATGTGAGATGATTACACATATCACAGAGCAGTTTCATGGAAAACTTCTTTCCAGTTTTTGTCTGAGGCTATTTCTGTTTTCACCTTTGGCGTCAATATGCTAATGAATATAGCTTGATTCTTTTTTCTCCAAAAGTGTTTCATGATTATGTATGAGAAGAGAGGGATAACACTGTGAGTGGAATGCACCCACCACAAACAATTCCTCAGAATGCTTCTCTCCAGTTTTGATCTGAACATATTTCCTTTTTCACCGTAAGCCTCAATGTGCTCCCGAATACCCCTTCGCACAGTAAACACAAAGAGTGTTAGAAAACTGCTCAATGAAAAGAGAAGCTTAACTGAGTGAGAGGAATTCACATGACACATAGCAGTTTCACAGAAAGCTTCCTTCTGGTTTTTATATGAAGATATTTCTTTCTCTTGTTCTAAAGTGCATCCCCAAATGTACTTCCTCAGATTCCACAGAAACAGTGATTTCAAACTGCTCAATCCAAACAATGGTTTAACTCAATGAGATGAATAAACACATCTCATAGATGAATACACAAAGCAGTTGCTCAGAAAGCTTCTCTCCAGTTTTCATCAGAGTACATGTCGTTGCTCACTAAGAGCCTCTGGGCATCACTAAATATCCCTCAGCATATTCCTCAAAGACAAAGATTCCGAACTGGACAATGTAGAGTAAACTTTAATACTGTAAAATGAATGCACGTATCAGAGAGCAGATTCGTGGAATGCTTCTTTCTGGGTTTTATCTGAGGATATTTCACTTTTCGCCATAGTCTTCAATGCACCAAGAAATGTCACATTTTCGGTATTATAGGAACAGTGTCCAAACACTGCCTTATGAGAAAAGAGGTATGATTCACTCAGGGGAATGCACACATCACAAAGCAGTTTCTCAGAAAGCTTCTTTCCAGTTTTTATCTGAAGATATTTCCTCTTACCATAGTCCTGAATGTGCTCCCGAATGTCCCTTTGCAGATCCATCCATGACAGAATTTCCAAGCTGAGTAATGTATAGAAAGTTTTACCTATGTGAGATGAATACATATATCACAGAGCAGTTTCACAGAAAGCTTGTTTCCAGTTTTTGTCTGAGGCTATTTCCCTTTTCACCAAAGGGGTCAATATGCTCCCGGATATTCCTTGGTACCTTTTTCTCCAAAAGTGTTTTCTTGAAGCTCTATGAAATGAGAGGTATAACACTATGAGTGGAATGCACACGTCACAAAGCAGTTCCTTGGAATGTTTCTCTCCAGTTTCTATCTGAATATATTTCCTTTTGCACCATAAGCTGCAAAGCGCTCCCGAATATCCCTTCACACACAAAACATAAACAGAGTTAACTGAGTGAGAAGCTTAACTGAGTGAGAGGAATTCATAAGACACATAGCAGTTTCACAGAAAGATTCCTTCTGGTTTTTATCTGAGGATGTTTCTTTCTCCATATTCTAAACAGCATTCCCAAATGTCCTTCCTCAGATTCCACAGAAATAGTGATTTCAAACTGCTCAATCCAAAGAATGGTTTAACTCTATGACATGAATACAGACATCACAAAGCAGTTTCTCAGAAAGCTTTTCTCCAGTTTTTATCTGAAGATATTTCCTTTTTCACCATATGCCTTAATTGCTCCCGAATGTCCCTTCGTGGATCAGTCCATAACGAAGTTTCCAAACTGCATAATATAAGGAAGGTTTTATCTATGTGAGATGAATAAACATAGCAAAAAGCAGATTTACAGAAAGCTTCTTTCCAGTTTTTATCTGAAGATATTTCCTTTTTCAACATAGGCCTGAATATGCTCATGAATGTCCGTTCGTGGATCCGTTCATGATGGATTTTTGAAACTGCGTAATATAATGAATGTTTTATCCTGTGAGATGAACAAACATAGCAAAAATCAGATTCACAGGAAGCTTCTTTCCAGTTTTTTACTGAAGACATTTGCTTTTTCACCATAGTCCTGAATGAGTTTCTGGACCACCCTTTGGGGATCTGTCCATGACAGAGTTTCCAAGCTGCATCATGTGAAGAAAGTTTTATCTATGAGAGATGAATACACATATCACAGAACAGTTTCACCGAAAGGGTTTCCCTAATGCTGTATGAGAAGAAAGGTACAACATTGTGATTTTAATGCACACATCAAAACTGTTCCTCGGAAAGCTTCTCTCCAGTTTCTATCTGAACATACTTCCGTTTACACTGTAAGCTTCAAAGTGCTCCTGAATATCCCTTCGCATGCTAAACATAAACAATGTTAGAAAACTGCTCAATGAAAAAGAAAGCTTAACTGCGCGAGAGGAATTCATAAGACACATAGCAGTTTCACAGGAATGTTCCTTCTGATTTTTATCTGAGGATATTTCTTTCTCCATATTCTGTAGAGAATTCCAAAATGTCCTTCCTCAGATTCCACAGAAATAGTGATTTCAAACTGCTCAATCCAAAGAATGTTTTAACTCTATGAGATGAATACACACATCACAAAGCAGTTGCTGAGAAAGCTTCTGTCCAGTTTTCATCGGAAGAGATTTCCTTGCTCACCACAATCCTCTGGGTGCCACTTAATACCCATTCACAGATTCCTCAAAGGCAGAGTTTTCAAACTGGGAAATGTAGAGTAAGCTTTAACTCTCTGAAATGAAGTCACATATCAGAGAGCAGTTTTTGGAACGCTTCTTTCTGGGTTTTATTGAGGATATTTCACTTTTCGCCATAGTCTTCAATGCGCTCCGAAATTCACTTTTTCAGGTTTACAGGAATGGTGTTCATACACTGCCTTGTGGAAAAGAGTTAAAACTCCCTGAGTGGAATGCACACATCGCAAAGCAGTTTCTCAGAAAGCTTCTCTCCAATTTTATCTGGAAAAATTTCCTTTTTCACCACAGGCCTGAATGCGCTTTCCAATATCCCTTCACAGATCCATCCATGACGGAGTCTCCAAACTGTGTAAAATAAAGAAAGTTTCATCTATGTGAGATGAATAAACACAGCAAAAAGCAGATTCACAGAAAACTTCTTTCCAGTTTTTCTCTGAAGATATTTCCTTTTTCACCATAGTCCTGAATGTGCTCCCAAATATCCCTTCGCGGATTCATCCATGACAGAGATTCCAAGTTGTGAAATGTAGAGAAAGATTTATCTATGTGAGATGAATACACATATCTAAGAACAGTTTCACAGAAAGGGTTTCCTAGATGCTGTATGAGAAGAGAGGTATAACACTGTGAGTGGAATGCACACATCACAAAGCAGCACCTCGGAATGTTTTTCTCCAGTACCTATCAGAACATATTTCGTTTGTCACCGTAAGCCTCAAAGTGTTCCCAAATATCCCTACGCACGCTAAACATAAACAGTGTTAGGAAACTTCTCAATGAAAAATGAAGCTTAACTGGGCAAGTGGAATTCATGTGACACAGAGCAGTTTCACAGGAAGCTTCCTTCTGGTTTTTATCGGAAGGTATTTATTTTTCAGCATATTCTGAAGAGCGTTCCCAAATTTCCTTTCTCAGGTTCCACAGAAAGAGTGATTTCAAACTGCTCAATCCAAAGAATGATTTAACTCTACGAGATGAATACACACATCACAAAGTAGTTGCTCAGAAAACTTCTCTCTAGTTTTCAACGGAAGACATTTCCTTGCTCGCCACAGGCCTCCGGTTGCCACTTAATATCCATTCGCAAAATATTCAAAGACAGACTTTCCAAATTGGGAAATGTAGAGTACGCTTTCACTCTCTGAAATGAATGCACATGTCAGAGAGCAGTTTGTTGGAACGTTTTTCTCTGTGTTTTATTTGAGGATATTTCACTTTTCACCATAGTCTTCAATGGGCTTTGAAATATTACTTTTTCTGTTTTACAGGGACAGAGTTCAAACACTGCCTCATGAGAAAAGAGGAATGACTACCTGAGTGGAATGCAAACATCATAAAGCAGTTTCTTAGAAAGCTTCTATCCAATTTTTATCTGAAGATATCTCCTTTTTCACTGTAGGCCTGAATGTGCTCCTGAATGTCCCTTCGTGGATACATCCATGATGGAGTTTTCAAACTGTGTAATATAAGGGAAGTTTTATCTATGTGAGATGAATAAACATATCTATCTCAAAGCAGTTTCACAGAAAGCTTCTTTACAGTTTTTGTCTGAGGATATTTCCTTTTCCACCATAGCCATCTATATACTCCCAAATTTCCCCTGGTAGATTTTCCTCCAAAAGGGATTCCCCAATCCTCTATAAGAAGAAAGATATATCTCTGTGAGTGGAATGCACACGTCACAAAGCAGCTCCTCGGGAAGCTTCTCTCCAGTTTCTATCTAAAGATATTTCCTTTTTCAACATAAGTCTCAAAGCGCTCCCGAATATCCCTTTGCAGACTAAACAAGAACAGTCTTAGAATACGGCTCAATGAAAAAGAAACTTAACTGTGAGAGCAGAAATCACGAGACACAGAGCAGTTTCACAGAAAGCTTCTTTCTGGTTTCTAACTGAGGTTATTTATTTTCCCAGATATTCTAAAAAACATTCCCAAATGTCATTTCTCAGATTCCACAGAAACAGTGATTTCAAACTGTTCAATCCAAAGCATGATTTAACTCTATGAGATGAGTACAAACATCACAAAAAGTTGCTCAGAAATCTTCCCTCCAATTTTCGATGGAAGACATTTCCTTGATCACCACAGGCCTCTGGTTGCCACTTAATATCCCTTCACAGAATCCTCAAAGACAGACTTTCCAAACTACGAAATGTAGAGTAAGTTTTAACTCTGTGAAATGAATGAACATATCAGAGATCAGTTTCTGGGAATGCTTCCTTCCGGGTTTTATTTGATGACATATCACTTTTCGCCATAGTCTTCACAGTGCTCTGAATATCATTTTTTTTGTTATACAGAAACAGTGTTCAAACAGTGTCTTATGAGAAGAAAGGTATAACTCCCTGAGTGGAATGCACACATCACCAAGTATTTTTTCAGAAAGCTTCTCTCCACTTTTTATCTGATGATATTTCCCTTTTCACCATAGGCCCAAAAGTGATCCCAAATATCCCTTCGCGGGTCCATCCATGACGGAGTTTCAAAGCTGTGTAATGTAAAGAAATCTTTATCTATGTGAGATGAATGCACATATCACAGAGCAGTTTCATAGAGAACTTCTTTCCGGTTTTTGTCTGAGTCTATTTACCTTTTCACCATAGGCATCAACATGCTCCTGAATATCACTTGGTACGTTTTCCTCCAAAAGGGTTTCCCCGAGGCTGTATGAGAAAAGAGGTATAACACTGTGAGTGGAATGCACACGTCACAAAGCAGCTCCTCAGAAATCGCTCCAGTTTCTATCTCATGATATTTCCATTTTCACCATAAGCCTCAAAGCACTGCCGAGTATCCCTTAGCTGACTAAACTAAAGCAGTGTTAGAACACTGCTCAATGAAAACAGAAGCTTAACCTTGCGAGTGGATTCACATGACACAGAGCAGTTCAACAGAATACTTCCTTCTGGTTTTTATCAGAGGGTATTTCTTTTTCAGCATATTCTTAAGAGCATTCCCAAATGTCCTTTCTTGGGTTCCACAGAAAGAGCGATTTCAAACTGCTGAATCCAAAGAATGATTTAACTCTATGAGATGAATACACACATCACAAAGGAGTTTTTCAGAACGCTTCTCTCCAGTTTTCAATGGAAGACATTTCCTTGCTCACCACAGGCCTCTGGTCACCACTTAATATCCATTCGCAGAATCCTCAAAGAGAGACTTTCCAAACTGGAAAATGTAGGGTAAGCTTTAACTATCTGAAATGAATACACATGTCAGAGAGTAGTTTCTTGGAATGCTTCCTTCTGGGTTTTAATTCAGGATATTTAACTTTTCTCTATAGTCTTCCATGCACTCTGAAATATTACTTTTTTGGTTTTACAGGAACAGTGTTCAAACACTGCCTTATGAGAAGAGAGGTATAGCTCCCTGAGTGGAATGCACACATCACAAAGCAGTTTCTAAGAAAGCTACTCTCTAGTTTTTACCTGAAGATATTTCCTACTCCTCCATAGGCCTGAAAGTGCTCTCTAATGTTCCTTCATGGATCCGTCCATGACGTAGTTTCCAAATGGCTTAATAGAAACAAAGTTTTATCTATGTGAGATGAATAAACGTATCTATCACAAAGCAGTTTCACAGAAATCTTCTTTCCAGTTTTTGTCTGAGAATATTTCCTTTTTCACCATAGCCTTCCCTATACTCCTGAATGTCCCTTTGGTAGCTTTTCCTAAAAAAAGGGATTCCGCAGTCCTTTATGAGAAGAAAGGTATAATTTTGTTAGTGGAATGCACACGTCACAAAGCAGCTCCTCAGAAAGCTTCTCTCCATTTTCTGTCTGAAGATATTTCCTTTTTCACCGTAAGCCTCAAACCACTCCAGAATAAAAAATATTCTTTTTCAGATTCCCCAAAAAGAGTGGTAACAGACTGCTCCAGGAAAAGAAACTGTAACTCTTTGAAACGAATTCACATATAACAGGACAGTCTCAGAAACCTTCTTTCTTGTTTTCATCTGAGGATATTTAATTTTTCACCATATGCCTCAGTGCACCCCCAAATATCACTTTGCAGATTAGAGGAACATGGTGTTAGCAAACTCCTTCATGAAGAGAAAGGGGTAATTCTATGAGGTGAATTCACACATCTCAAAGAAGGTTATCAGAAAGCTTCTTTGTAGTTTTTATTTGAGGATATGTCCTTTGTCCGCGTAGGCTTCAATCTGATAAAATTATCACTTCTCCAGTTCCCAAAACACTGGTAATAGACTGCTCCATGAAAAGAAAGTGTAATTCTGTGAGACGAATTCACACATCAGAGAACAGTTTCTCAGAAACATTCTACCTAGTTTTCATCTGAGGATATTTCCTTTTTCACCATATACCTCAGTGCACTCCCAAATATCACATTGCAGATTACAGGAACACAGTGTTAGCAAACTCCTTCATAAAAAGAAAGGTGTAATTCTGTGACGTGAATTCAAAATAATAAAGACGTTTCTCAGAAATCTTCTTTCTCGTTTTTATTTGAGGATATTTCCTTTGTCAGCATAGGCTTCGAAGCAATCCAAAATATCATTTCTGCGATTCCCCAAAAACACTGGTAACAGACTGCTCCATGAAACGAATGTTTAACTCTGTGAGATGAATTCACACATCAGAAATCAGTTTCTCAGAAAGCTTCTTTCTGGTTTTCATCTCAGGATATTTCCTTTTGCACCTTATGCCTCTATGCACTCCCAAATATCCTTTTGCAGATTCCACGAAAACCGTGGTAGCAAACTGTTTCATGAAGAGGAAGGTGTATCTCATTGGGATGAATTCACACATCACAGAGAAGTTTCCCAGAAAGGTTATTTTCTAACTTTCATTTGAGGATACTTTCTTTTTCTTCTTAGGCTTCAATTTGATAAAAAAAAAATCCCTTTTCAGATTCCCCAAAAAGAGTGGTAACAGACTGCTCCAGGAAAAGAAACTGTAACTCAGTGAGACGAATTCACACATCACAGAACAGTTTCTCAGAAACCTTCTTTCTAGTTTTCATCGGAGGATATTTCCTTTTTCACCATATGCCTCAGTGTACTCCCAAATATCACTTTGCAGATTACAGAAACACAGTGTTACCAAACTCCTTCATGAAGAGAAAGGTAAAATTCTGTGAGGTGAATTCACACATCACAAAGAAGTTTCTCAGAAAGCTTCTTTCTAGTTTTTATTAAAGGATATTTCCTTTGTCCGCAAAGGTTCTAATGTGATAAAATATCACATCTCAGATTCCCCAAAAACAGTGGAAACAGACTGCTCCAGGAAAATAAAGTATTACTCTGTGAGACGAATTCACACATCAGAGAACAGTTTCTCAGAAATCTTCTTTCTAGTTTTCATCTGAGGATATTTCCTTTTTCACTATATGCCTCAGTGCACTCCCAAATATCACTTTGCAGATTACACGAACACAGTGTTAGCAAACTCCTTCATGAAGAGAAAGGTGTAATTCTGTGAAGTGAATTCACACATAATAAAGATGTTTCTCAGAAAACTTCTTTCTCGTTTTTATTTGAGGATAGTTCCTTTGTCAGCATAGGCTTCAATGAGATCCAAAATATCATTTCTGAGATTCCCCAAAAACACTGGTAACAGACTGCTCCATCAAACGAGTGTTTAACTCTGTGAGATGAATTCACACATCAGAAATCAGTTTCTCAGAAAGCTTCTTTCTGGTTTTCATCTCAGGATATTTCCTTTTCCACATAATGCCTCTATGTGCTCCCAAATATCCTTTTGAATATTCCACGAAAACCGTGATAGCAAACTGTTTCATGAAGAGGAACGTATATCTCATTGGGATGAATTCACACATTACAGAGTAGTTTCCCAGAAAGGTTCATTCTAACTTTCATTTGAGGATATTTTCTTTTTCTTCTTAGGCATCAATGCCATAAAAAATTTCCCTTTTCAGATTCCCCAAAAAGAGTGGTAGCAGATTGCTCTAGGAAAATAAAATGTAACACTAGAGATGAATTCACACATCGAGAACAGTTTCTCAGAAATCTTCTTTCTAGTTTTCATCTGAGGATATTTCCTTTTTCACCATATGCCTCAGTGCACTCCCAAATATCACTTTACAGATTACAGTAACACAGTGTTAGCAAACTCCTTCATGAAAAGAAAGGTGTAATTCTGTGAGGTGAATTCACACATCACAAAGAAGTTTCTCAGAAAGCTTTCTTGTTTTTTTTATTTCAGGATATGACTTTTTTCCGTGTAGGCTTCAATGCGATAAAATCATCACTTGTCAGGTTCCCCAAAAACAGTGGTAACAGACTGCTCCATGAATAGAAAGTGTAACTCTTGAGACGAATTCACACATCAGAGAACAGTTTCTCAGAAATCTTCTTTCTACTTTTCATCTGTGGATATTTCCTTTTTCAGCATATGCCTCAGTGCAATCCCAAATATCACTTTGCTGATTACACGAACACAGTGTTAGCAAACTCCTTCATGAAAAAAAGGTGTATTTCTGTGAAGTGAAATCACACTAAATAAAGGTGTTTCTCAGAGAACTTCTTTCTCGTTTTTATTTGAGGATGTTTCCTTTGTCAGCTTAGACTTCAATGCGATCCAATATATCATTTCTGAGATTCCCCAAAAACGCTGGTATGGGACTGCTCCATGAAACGAACGTTTAACTGTGTGTGATGAATTGACACATCAGAAATCAGTTTCTCAGAAAGTTTCTTTCTGGTTTTCATCTGTGGATATTTCATTTTGCACCTTATGCCTCTATGCGCTCCCAAATATCCTTTTGCAGATTACACAAAGACAGTGATAGCAAACTGTTTGATGAAGATAAAGTGTATTTCATTGGCATGAATTCACACATCACAGAGAAGTTTCCCAGAAATATTTTTTCTAACTTTCATTTGAGGATACTTCCTTTGTCTTCTTAGGTTTCAATGAGTTAAAAAAATATCCCTTTTAGATTCCCCAAAAAGAGTGGTAACAGACTGCTCCAGGAAAAGAAAGTGTAACTCTGTGAGACGAATTCACACAACAGAGAACAGTTTCTCAGAAACGTACTTTCTAATATTCATCTGAGGATATTTCCTTTTTCACCATATGCTGCAGAGCACTCCCTAATATCACTTTGCAGATTACAGGAACACAGTGTTAGCAAACAAATTCATGAAGTCAAAGGTGTAATTTGTGACTTGAATTCACACATCACACTAAGTTTCCCAGAAAGCTTCTTTGCAGTTTTTATTTGTGGATATGTCCTTTGTTCACATACGCTTCAATGTGATAAAAATATCACTTCTCAGATTCCACAAAAACAGTGGTAATAGACTACTGCAGGGAAAGAAAGTGTAACTCTGTGAGAAGAATTCACACATCAGAGAATAGTTTCTTAGAAACCTTCTTCCTAGTTTTCATCTGAGGATATTCCCTTTTTCACCATATGCCTCTTTGTACTCCCAAATATCACTTTGCAGATTACAGGAATACAGTGTTAGCAAACTCCCTCATGAAGAGAAAGGTGTAATTCTGTGACTTTAATTCACACAACACAAAGAAGTTTCTCAGAAAGCTTCTTTCTCGTTTTTATTTAAGGATATTGCCTTTTTCCACGTAGGCTTCAATGTGATAAAAATATCATTCCTCAGGTTCATCAAAAACAGTGGTAATAGACTGCTCCAAAAATGGAAAGTGTAACTCTGTGAGATGAAAGCATACATCAGAGAACAGTTTCTCAGAAATTTTTCCAGTTTTCATTTGAGGATATTTCCTTTTTCACCTTATGCCTCAGTGTACTCCCAAATATCACTTTGCAGATTACAGGAACACAGTGTTAGCAAACTCCTTCATGAAGAAAAAGGTGTAATTCTGTGAGTTGAATTCACACTACACAAACAAGTTTCCCAGAAAGCGTCTCTCTAGTTTTTATTTGAGGATATTTCCTTTGTCTGCGTAGGCTTCAATGCGATAAAAATATCACTTCTCAGGTTCCCCAAAACAGTGGTAATAGACTGCTCCATGAATAGAAAGTGTAACTTTGTGAGACGAATTCAAACATCAGGGAACCGTTTCTCAGAAACCTTCTTTCTACTTTTCATCTCAGGATATTTCTTTTCTTTTTTTTTAATTTTTTAATTTTATTATTATTATTATATTTTAAGTTCTAGGGTACATGTGCATAATGTGCAGGTTTGTTACATATGTATACTTGTGCCATGTTGCTGTGTTGTCCCCATCAACTCGTCAGCACCCATCAACTCGTCGTTCACATCAGGTATAACTCCCAATGCAATCCCTCCCCCCTCCCCCTCCCCATGATAGGCCCTGGTGTGTGATGTTCCCCTTCCAGAGTCCAAGTGATCTCATTGTTCAGTTCCTACCTATGAGTGAGAACATGCGGTGTTTGGTTTTCTGTTCTTGTGATAGTTTGCTAAAAATGATGGTTTCCAGCTGCATCCATGTCCCTACAAAGGACACAAACTCATCCTTTTTCATGGCTGCCTAGTATTCCATGGTGTATATGTGCCACATTTTCTTAATCCAGTCTGTCACTGATGGACATTTGGGTTGATTCCAAGTCTTTGCTATTGTGAATAGTGCTGCAATAAACATACGTGTGCAAGTGTCTTTATAGCAGCATGATTTAGAATCCTTTGGGTATATACCCAGTAATGGGATGGCTGGATCTTATGGTACTTCTAGTTCTAGATCCTTGAGGAATTGTCATACTGTTTTCCATAATGGTTGAACTAGTTTACAATTCCACCAACAGTGTAAAAGAGTTCCTATTTCTCCACATCCTCTCCAGTGCCTGTTGTTTCCTGATTTTTTTAATGACTGCCATTCTAACTGGTGTGAGATGGTATCTCATTGTGGTTTTGATTTGCATTTCTCTGATGGCCAGTGATGATGAGCATTCTTTCATGTGTCTGTTGGCTGTATGCATGTCTTCTTTTGAGAAATGTCTGTTCATATCCTTTGCCCACTTTTTGATGGGGTTGTTTGTTTTTTTCTTGTAAATTTGTTTGAGTTCTTTGTAGGTTCTGGATATTAGCCCTTTGTCAGATGAGTAGATTTCAAATATTTTCTCCCATTCTGTAGGTTGCCTGTTCACTCTGATGGTAGTTTCTTTTGCTGTGCAGGAGCTCTTTAGTTTAATGAGATCCCATTTGCCAATTTTGGCTTTTACTGCCGTTGTTTTTGGTGTTTTAGACATGAAGTCTTTGCCCATGTCTATGTCCTGAATGGTACTAGCTAGGCTTTCCTCTAGGGCTTTCATGGTATTAGGCCTAACATTTAAGTCTCTAATCTATCTTGAATTAATTTTCGTATAAGGAGTAAGGAAAGGATCCAGTTTCAGCTTTCTACTTATGGCTAGCCAATTTTCCCAGAACCATTTATTAAATAGGGAATCCTTTCCCCATTTCTTGTTTCTCTTAGGTTTGTCAAAGATCAGATGGCTGTAGATGTGTGGTATTATTTCTGAGGACTCTGTTCTGTTCCATTGGTCTATATCTCTGTTTTGGTACCAGTACCATGCTGTTTTGATTACTGTAGCCTTGTAGTATAGTTTGAAGTCAGGTAGCGTGATGCCTCCAGCTTTGTTCTTTTGACTTAAGATTGTCTTGGAGATGCGGGCTCTTTTTTGGTTCCATATGAACTTTAAAGCCGTTTTTTCCAATTCTGAGAAGAAACTCATTGGTAGCTTGATGGGGATGGCATTGAATCTATAAATAACCTTGGGCAGTATGGCCATTTTCATGATATTGATTCTTCCTATCCATGAGCATGGGATGTTCTTCCATTTGTTTGTGTCCTCTTTTATTTCACTGAGCAGTGGTTTGTAGTTCTCCTTGAAGAGGTCCTTGACATCCCTTGTAAGTTGGATTCCTATGTATTTTATTCTCTTTGAAGCAATTGTGAATGGAAGTTCATTCATGATTTGGCTCTCTGTTTGTCTGTTACTGGTGTATAAGAATGCTTGTGATTTTTGAACATTAATTTTGTATCCTGAGACTTTGCTGAAGTTGCTTATCAGCTTAAGGAGATTCATATCCAGCCAAACTAAGTTTCATAAGTGAAGGAGAAATAAAATCCTTTACAGATAAGCAAATGCTTAGAGATTTTGTCACCACCAGGCCTGCCTTACAAGAGACCCTGAAGGAAGCACTAAACATGGAAAGGAACAACCTGTACCAGCCATTGCAAAAACATGCCAAAATGTAAAGACCATTTAGGCTAGGAAGAAACTGCATCAACTAACGAGCAAAATAACCAGTTAATATCATAATGGCAGGATCATGTTCACACATAACAATATTAACCTTAAATGAAAATGGACTAAATGCTCCAATTAAAAGACACAGACTGGCAAACTTGATAAAGAGTCAAGACCCATCAGTCTGCTGTATTCAGGAGACCCATCTCACACGCAGAGACATACATAGGCTCAAAATAAAGGGATGGAGGAAGACCTACCAAGCAAATGGAGAACAAAAAAAAGCAGGGGTTGCAATACTAGTCTCTGATAAAACAGACTTTAAACCATCAAAGATCAAAAGAGACAAAGAAGGCCATTAAATAATGGTAAAAGGATCAATTCAACAGGAAGAACTAACTATCCTAAATATATATGCACCCAATACAGGAGCACCCAGATTCATAAAGCAAGTCCTTAGAGACTTACAAAGAGACTTAGACTCCCATACAATAATAATGGGAGACTTCAACACTCCACTGTCAACATTAGACAGTTCAACGAGACAGAAAGTTAACAAGGATATCCAGGAATTGAACTCATCTCAGCAGCAAGCAGACCTAATAGACATCTATAGAACTCTCCACCCCAAATCAACAGAATATACATTCTTCTCAGCACCACATCGTACTTACTCCAAAATTGACCACGTAATTGGAAGTAAGGCACTCCTCAGCAAATGTACAAGAACAGAAATTATAACAAACTGTCTCTCAGACCACAGTGCAATCAAACTAGAACTCAGGACTAAGAAACTCAATCAAAACCGCTCAACTACATGGAAACTGAACCACCTGCTCCTGAATGACTACTGGGTACATAACGAAATGAAGGCAGAAATAAAGATGTTCTTTGAAACCAATGAGAACAAAGATACAACATACCAGAATCTCTGGGACACATTTAAAGCAGTGTGTAGAGGGAAATTTATAGCACTAAATGCCCACAAGAGAAAGCAGGAAAGATCTAAAATTGACACTCTAATATCACAATTAAAAGAACTAGAGAAGCAAGAGCAAACATATTCAAAAGCTAGCAGAAGGCAAGAAATAACTAAGATCAGAGCAGAACTGAAGGAGACAGAGACACAAAAAACCCTCCAAAAAAATCAATGAATCCAGGAGTTGTTTTTTTTTTTTCAAAATTTACAGACCGCTAGCAAGACTAATAAAGAAGAAAAGAGAGAAGAATCAAATAGATGCAATAAAAAAAAATGATAAAGGGGATATCACCACCGACCCCACAGAATTACAAACTACCATCAGAGAGTACTATAAACACCTCTACCCAAATAAACTGGAAAATCTAGAAGAAATGGATAATTTCCTGGACACTTACACTCTTCCAAGACTAAACCAGGAAGAAGTTGAATCCCTGAATAGACCAATAGCAGGCTCTGAAATTGAGGCAATAATTAACAGCCTACCAACCAAAAAATGTCCAGGACCAGATGGATTCACAGCTGAATTCTACCAGAGGTACAAGGAGGAGCTGGTACCATTTCTAAACTATTCCAATCAATAGAAAATGAGGGAATCCTCCCTAACTCATTTTATGAGGCCAACATCATCCTGATACCAAAGCCTGGCAGAGACACAACAAAAAAAGAGAATTTTAGACCAGTATCCCTGATGAACATCGATGCAAAAATCCTCAATAAAGTACTGGCAAACCGGATTCAGCAGCACATCAAGAAGCTTATCCACCATGATCAAGTGGGCTTCATCCCTGGGATGCAAGGCTGGTTCAACATTCGCAAATCAATAAACATAATCCAGCATATAAACAGAACCAAAGACAAGAACCACATGATTTTCTCAATAGATGCAGAAAAGGCTTTTGACAAAATTCAACAGCCCTTCATACTAAAAACGCTCAATAAGTTCGGTATTGATGGAAGGTACCTCAAAATAGTAAGAGCTATTTATGACAAACCCACAGCCAATATCATACTGAATGAGCAAATACTGGAAGACTTCCCTTTGAAAACTGGCGCAAGAGAGGGATGCCCTCTTTCACCACTAGTATTCAACATAGTGTTGGAAGTTCTGGCTAGGGCAATCAGGCAAGAGAAAGAAATCAAGGGTATTCAGTTAGGAAAAGAAGAAGTCAAATTGTCCCTCTTTGCAGATATTTCTTTTTTTACAATAGGCCTCAGTGCACTCCCAAATATCACTTTGCAGATTACATGAACACAGTGTTAGCAAATTCCTTCACGAAGAGAGGTGTAATTCTGTGAGTTGAATTCACACATAATAAAGATGTTTCTCAGAAAGCTTCTTTCTCTTTTTTATTTGAGGTTATTTCCTTTGTCAGCTTAGACTTCAATGTGATCCAAAATATCACTTCTGAGATTCCCCAAAAACACTGGTAACAGACTGCTCCATGAAATGAGTGTTTAACTCTGTGAGATGAATTCTCACACCAGAAATCAGTTTCTCCGAAAGCTTCTTTCTGGTTTTCATCTGAGGATATTTCCTTTTTTACCTTATGCCTCCATGCGCTCCCAAATATCCTTTTGCATATTACACGAAGACAGTGATAGCAAACTGTTTCATGAAGAGGAAGGTGTATTTCATTGGGATGAATTCACACATCACAGAGAAGTTTCTGAGAAGGCTTTTTTCTAACTTTCATTTGAGGATACTTCCTTTGTCTTCTTAGTTTTCAATGAGATAAAAAATATCTCTTTTAGATTCCCCAAAAAGAGTGGTAACAGACTGCTCCAGGAAAAGAAAGTGTAACTCTGTGAGACAAATTCACACATCTCACAAATTCAACTGTTCTCACACAGAGAACAGTTTCTCAGAAACCTTTTTTCCACTATTCATCTGAGAATATTTAATTTTTCATATATGCCTCAGTGCACTCCCAAATATCACTTTGCAGATTACAGGAACACAGTGTTAGCAAACTGCTTCATGAAGAGAAAGGTGTAATTCTGTGAGGTGAATTCACACGTCACAAAGCAGTTTCTCAGAATGCTTCTCTCTAGTTTTTATTTGAGGATATTTCCTTTCTCCATGTAGGCTTCAATGCGATAAAAATATCACTTCTCAGATTCCACAAAAACAGTGGTAACAGACTGCTGCAGGAAAAGAAAGTGTAACTCTGTGAGAAGAATTCACACATCAGAGAACAGTTTCTCAGAAAACTTTCTAGTTTTCATCTGAGGATATTTCCTTTTTCACCATATGCCTCTTTGTACTCACAAATATCACTTTGCAGATTACAGGAACACAGTGTTAGAAAACTCCTTCATGAAGAGAAAGATGTAATTCTGTGACTTTAATTCACACAACAGAAAGAAGTTTCTCAGAAAGATTCTTTCTCGATTTTATTTGAGGATATTTCCTTTGTCCACGTAGGCTTCAATGCAATAAGATTATCACTTCTCAGGTTGCCCAAAAACAGTGGTAACAGACTGCTGCAGGAAAAGAAAGTGTAACTCTGTGAGAAGAATTCACACATCAGAGAACAGTTTCTCAGAAATCTTCTTTCTAGTTTTCATCTGAGGATATTTCCTTTTTCACCATATGCCTCAGTGCACTCCCAAATATCAGTTGCAGATAACACAAACACAGTGTTAGAACACTCCTTCATGAAGAGAAAAGTGTAATTCTGTGAGGTGAATTTACACATCACAAAGAAGTTTATCAGATAGTTTCTTTCTAGTTTTTATTTGAGGATATTTCCTTTGTCCGCCTAGGCTTCAATCCGATAAAAATACCACTTCTCAGATCCCCCAAACACAGTGGTAAGAGACTGCTGCAGGAAAAGAAAGTGTAACTCTGTGATACGAATTCACACATCAGAAAACAGTTTCTCAGAAACCTTCTTTCTAGTTTTCATCTGAGGACATTTCCTTTTTCAACATATGCCTCAGTGCACTCCCAAATATCACTTTGCAGATTACAGGAAAAGAGTGTTAGCAAACTCCTTCATGAAGAGAAAGGTGTAATTCTGTGAGATGAATTCACACATCACAAAGAAGTTTCTCAGAAAGCTTCTTTCTCATTTTTATTTGAGGACATTTCCTTCATCCGCATTGGCTGCAATGTGATAAAAATGTTGTTTCTCAGGTTCCCCAAAAACAGTGGTAAAGGACTACTCCATGAATAGAAGGTGTAACTCTGTGAGCCGAATTCACACAACAGAGGACAGTTTCTCAGAAAACTTCTTTCTAGTTTTCATCTGAGGATATTTCCTTTCTTACCATATGCCTCAGTGCACTCCAAAATATCACTTTGCAGATTACAGGAAGACAGTGTCAACAAACTCCTTCATGAAGAGAAACGTGTAATTCTGTGAAGTGTATTCACACATCACAAAGAAGTTTCTCAGAAATCTTCTTTCTCGTTTTTATTTGAGGATATTTCCTTTGTTCAAGTAGGCTTCAATGCGATACTGAGATTCCCCAAAAACGCTGGTAACTGACTGCTCCATGAAACGAGTGTTTAACTCTCTGTGATGAATTCACACATCAGAAATCAGTTTCTCAGAAAGCTTCTTTCTGGTTTTCGTCGGAGGATATTTCCTTTTCCACATAATGCCTCTATGCGCTCCCAAATGTCCTTTTGCAGATTCCACGAAAACCATGGTAGCAAACTGTTTCATGAAGAGGAAGGTGTAATTCTATGAGCTGAATTCACACATCACAAGGAAGTTTTTCAGAAAACTTCTTTCTAGTTTTTATTTGAGGGTATTTTGTTCTTCCACATAGGCTTCAATCCGATAAAAATACCACTTCACACATTCATCAAAAACAGTGGTAACAGACTGCTGCAGGAAAAGAAAGTGTAACTCTGTGAGTCGAATTCACACATCAGAGAACAGTTTCTGAGAAACCTTCTTTCTAGTTTGCATGTGAGGATATTTCCTTTTTCATCATATGCCTCAGTGCACTCCCAAATATATCTTTGCAGATTACAAGAACACAGTGTTAGCAAACTCCTTCATGAAGAGAAAAGTGTAATTCTGTGAGGTGAATTCACTCATAATAAAGATATATCTCAGAAAGCTTCTTTCTCGTTTTTATTTGAGGATATTTGCTTTGTTCAAGTAGGCTTCAATGCGATCCAAAATATCATTTCTGAGATGCCTCAAAAACACTGGTAACAGACTGCTCCATGAAACGAATGTTTAATTCTTTGAGACGAATTCACACATCAGAAATCAGTTTCTCAAAAAGCTTCTTTCTGGTTTTCATCTCAGGATATTTCCTTTTGTACCTTATGCCTCTCTGCACTCCCAAATATCCTTTAGCATATTCCACAAAGACAGTGGTAGCAAACCATTTCATGAAAAGGAAGGTGTATTTCATTGGGATGAATTTACACATCACAGAGAAGTTTCCCAGAATGCTTTTTTCTAACTTTCATTTGAGGATACTTCCTTTGTCTTCTTAGGCTTCAATGCGATAAAAATTATCCCTTTTCAGATTCCCCAAAAAGAATGGTAATAGACTGATCCAGGAAAAGAAAGTGTGTAACTCTGTGAGACGAATTCACACATCAGAGAACAGTTTCTCAGAAACCTTTCTACTATTCATCTGAGGATATTTCCTTTTTCACCATATACCTCAGTGCACTCCCAAATATCACTTTGCAGATTACAGGAACACAGTGTTAGCAAACTCCTTCATGAGGAGAAAGGTGTAAATCTGTGAGTTGAAATCACACATCACAAAGAAGTTTCTCAGAAAGTTTTTTTCCAGTTATCATTTGAGGCTATTTCCTTTGACTGCGTAGCCTTCAATGCGATAAAAATATCACTTCTCAGGTTCCCCAAAAACAGTGGTAACAGACTGCTCCACGAAAACAAAGTGTAACTCTTTGAGACGAATTCACACATCAGAGAACGATTTCTCAGAAACCTTCTTTGTAGATTTCATCTGAGGATATTTCCTTTTTCTCCATATGCCTCAGTGCACTCCCAATTATCACTTTGCAGATTACAGGAACACAATGTTAGCAAACTCCTTCATGAAGCGAAAGGTGTAATTCTGTTAGGTGAATTCACATATAATAAGGAGATTTCCCAGAAAGCTTCTTTCTCCTTTTTATTTGAAGATATTTCCTTTGTCAACATAGGCTTCAATGCGATCCAAAATATCATTTCTCAGATTCCCCAAAAACACTGGTAACAGACTGCTCCATGAAACGAATATTTAACTGTGTGAGATGAATTCACACATCAGAAATCAGTTTCTGAGAAAGCTTCTTTCTGGTTTTCATCTCAGGATATTTCCTTTTTTACCTTATCCCTCTATGCGCTGCCAAATATCTTTTTGCAGATTCCACGAAAAACATGGTAGCAAACCGATTCATGAAGAGGAAGGTGTATCTCATTGGGATGAATTCACACATCACAGAGATGTTTCCCAGAAAGCTTTTTTCTAACTTTCATTTGAGGATACTTTCTTTTTCATCTTAGGCTTCAAAGCGATAAAAAATTTCCCTTTTCAGATTCCCCAAAAAGAGTGGTAACAGACTGCTCCAGTAAAAGAAAATGGAACTCTGAGACAAATTCACACTTCACAGAACAGTTTCTCAGAACTGTTCTTTCTAGTTTTCATCTGAGGATATTTCCTTTTTCACCATATGTCTAAGGCATTCCCATATATCACTTTGCAGTTTACAGGAACACAATGTTAGCAAACTCCTTCATGAAGACAAAGGTGTAATTGTGTGAGGGGAATTCACACTAAATAAAGATATTAGTCACAAAGCTTCTTTCTCGTTTTTATTTGAGGATATTTTCTTTGTGAGCATAGGCTTCAGGGCAATCCAAAATATCATTTCTGAGATTCCCCAAAAACACTGATAACAGACTGCTACATGAAACGAATGTTAAACTCTGTGAGATGAATTCACACATCAGAAATCAGTTTGTCAGAAAGCTGCTTTCTTGTTTTCATCTGCAGATATTTCCTTTTTTACCTTATGCCTGTATGCGCTCCTCAATATCCTTTTGCAGATTCCACGAAGACAGTGGTAGCAAACTGTTTCATGAAGAGGAAAGTGTATTTTATTGGGATGAATTCACACATCATGGAGAAGCTTCCCAGAAAGCTTTTTTCTAACTTTCTTTTGAGGATGCTTCCTTTGTCTTCTTAGGCTTCAATACGATAAAATATATCCTCTTTCAGGTTACCCAAAAACAGTGGTAACAGACTGCTGCAGGAAAAGAAAGTGTTACTCTGTGAGACGAATTCACACATCAGAGAACCGTTTCTCAGAAACCTTCTTTCCACTATTCATCTGAGGATATTTCCTTTTTCACCATATGCCTCAGTGCACTCCCAAATATCACTTTGTAGATTACAGGAACACAGTGTTAGCAAACTCCTTCATGAAGAGAAAGGTGTACTTCTGTGAGGTGAATTCACCCATCACAAAGAAGTTTCTCAGAAAACTTCTTTCTACTTTGTTTTTGAGGATATATCCTTTGTCTGCGTAGGTTTCAATGCGATAGAAAATATCACTTCTCAGACTCCCCAAAAACAGTGGTAACACACTGCTGCAGCAAGAGAAAGTGTAACTCTGTGAGACGAATTCACACCTCAGAGAACAGTTTCTCAGAAATCTTCTTTCTACTTTTCATAGGAGGATATTTCTTTTTTCACCATATGCCTCTGTGTACTCCCAAATATCACTTTGCAGATTACACGAACACAATGTTAGCAAACTCCTTCATGAAGAGAAAGGTGTAATTCTGTGAGGTGAATTCACTGATAATAAAAATGTTTCTCAGAAAGCTTCTTTCTCATTTTTACTTTAAGATATTTCCTTTATTCAAGTAGGCTTCAATGCGATCCAAAAATCGTTTCTGAGATTCCCCAAAAACACTGTTAACAGACTTCTCCATGAAACGAATGTTTACCTCTGTGAGATGAATCCACACATCAGAGATCAGTTTCTCAGAAATCTTTCTGGTTTTCATCTGAAGATATTTCCTTTTTTACCTTATGCCTCTATGTGCTCCCAAATATCCTTTTGCAGAATCCCGAAAGACAGTGGTAGCAAACTGTTTCATGAAGAGGAAGGTGTATTTCATTGGGATGAATTCACACATCACAGAGAATTTTCCCAGAAAACTTTTTCCTAACTTTCATTTGAGGATACTTCCTTTGTCTTCTTAGGCTTCAAAACGATAAAAGAATAACCGTTTTCATATTCCCCAACAAGAGTGGTAACAGACTGCTTCATTAAAAGAAAGTGTAACCCTGTGAGTCGAATTCACACATCAGAGAACAGTCTCTCAGAAACCTTCTTTCTAGTTTTCACAGATAACACAAATAAATCACAGATAACAGAAATACATCACAGATAACACAAACTAATGGAAAGACATTTCACACTTTTTTTCTGGAATTCTTTTCTAGTTTTCATCTGGGGATATTTCCTTTGTCACTATAGGCTTCAAAGCAATCCAAAATATCCCCTCGCACATTCCACAAGAACAGTACTAGCACACTGCTCCATGAAAGAGTGGTGTAACTCCATGAGATGAATTCACACAGCACAAACCAGTTTCTCAGAAAGCTTGTTTCTAGTTTGTATCTGAGTCAATATAGTCCCAATGCCCTCCCGAATATCCCACTGCAGATTCCGCAAAAACAGCAAACTGCTCCATAAAAGAGTGGTGTGACTCTGTGAGATGAATTTTCACCTCACAAACAGTCTTTCCAAAGGCTTCTCTCCAGTTTTTATCTGAGATTAATTCCTTTTCACTATAGTACTCAATGCGCTCACAATATCCCATTGCAGATTCCATGACAGCAGTGTTAGGAAACCGCTCTATGAAAAGAAAGGTGTAACTCTGAGAGAGGAATTCACACAACACAAAGCCATTTCTCAGAAAGCTGCCTTCTAGCTTTATCTGATTATAGTGCCTTTGTCACCATAGGCTTCAAAGTGATCCAAAATATCCCTTCCCAGATACCACAAATAAAGTGCTAGCAAACTGCTCCATGAAAGAGTGATGTAACACTGTGAGATGAATTCACACCCACAAAGCAGTTTCTCAGAAAGCTTCTTTCTACTTTTCATCAGATGATATTTCCATTTTCACTATACTCCTCAACGTGCTCCAGAATATTCCACTGCAGATTCTGCAAAACCAGTGTTAGCAAACTGCTCAGTTAAAAGAGTAATGTGACTCTGAGTGAAGAATTCATACATCACAAAGCAGTTTCTCAGAAAACTTCTTTCTAGTTTTTATCTGAGGATATTTCCTTTGTCACCATAGGCTCCAAGTCATCCAAAATATATCCCCTCTCAGATTCCACAAAAACATGCTCGCAATCTGCTCCATGAAAGAGTAGTGTAGCTCTGTGACATGAATTCGCACATCACAAAGCAGTTTCTCAGAAAGCTTCTTTCTAGTTTTTATCTGATGCTATATCCTTTTTCACCATGGGCTTCAATGCAATCCAAAGTATCCCTTGTCAGATTCCACAGAAGCAGTGCTAACAAACTCCTCCAGTTAAATAATGCTGTAGCTCTGTGAGATGAATTCACACATCAAAAAGCCGTATCTCAGAAAGCTCTTTTCTAGTTTTTATCTGAGGATATTTCCTTTGTCACCATGGCCCTCAAAGCAATCAAAAATATCCTTTCTCAGATTCCACAAGAAGTGCTAGCACACAGCTCCATGAAAGAGTGATGTAACTCTGTGTGATGAAATCCCACATCACAAAGCAGCTTCTCAGAAAGCTCGTTTCCAGTTTTTATCTGAGGATATTTCCTTTGTCACAATTGTATTCAAAGCGATGAGAAATGTCCCTTCTCAGATTCCACCAAAACTGTGCTAGCAAACGGCTCCATGAAAGATTGGTGTAACTTTGCGAGATGAATTCACACAGCACAAAGCAGTTTCTCAGAATGCTTCTTTCAAGTTTTTATCTGAGGACATTTTCCTTTTCACCCTTGGCCTCAATGCCCTGCCAAATATCCCATTGCAGATTCCACTAAAATAGTGTTAGCAAACCGCTCAATGAAAGAGAGGTGTAACTCTCTGAGATGAATTTACACATCACAAAGCAGTTTCTCCGAAAGCTTCTTTCCTGTTTTTAATCTGAGGATATTTCCTACTTAAACACAGGCCTCAATGTGCTCCCGTATATCTCATTGCAGATTCCGCAAACACATGTTAGCAAACTTCTCAATGAAAACCACTGTGCAACTCTGTGAGATAAATTCACGCTTCACAAAGCAGTCTCTCAGAAAGTTTCTTTCTAGTTTTAATCTGAGGCTATTTCCTTGTCACCATAGGCT
Source organism: Macaca nemestrina (assembly GCF_043159975.1). Taxonomy (NCBI): domain Eukaryota; kingdom Metazoa; phylum Chordata; class Mammalia; order Primates; family Cercopithecidae; genus Macaca; species Macaca nemestrina. The sequence goes on along the minus strand of NC_092132.1, from coordinate 99,322,775 downwards.
TCAAAGTGATCCAAAACATCCCTTCACATATTCCACAAGAACAGTGCTAGCAAACTGCTCCATGAAAGAGCGGTGTAACTCTGTGAGATGAATTCATGCACAAGGCACTTTCTCAGAAAGCTTGTTTCTAGTTTGTATCTGAGGATATTTCCTTTTTCAACATAGTCCTCAATACCTTCCCTAATATCCCACTGCAGATTCCATGAAAACAGTGTAAGCAAACTGCTGAATAGAAGAGTGGTGTAACTCTGTGAGATGAATTTGTGCCTGACAAAACAGTTTCTCCGAAGGCTTCTCTCCAGTTTTTATCTGAGTATATTTCCTTTTCCACCATAGCACTCAACGCGCTCGCAATAGTCCATTGCAGATTCCACGACAACTGTGTTAGGAAACTGCTCCGTGAAAAGAAAGGTGTAACTCTGAGAGAGGAATTCACACAGCACAAAGCAGTTTCTCAGAAAGCTCCTTTCTAGCTTTATGTGATTATATTGCCTTTGTCACCATAGGCTTCAAAGTGATCCAAAATACCTCTTCTCAGTTTCCACAAAAAACAGTGCTAGCAAACTGCTCCATGAAAGATTGATATAACTCTGTGAGATGAATTCACACTCACAAAGCAGTTTCTCAGAAAGCTTCTTTGTACTTTTCATCAGATGATATTTCCATTTTCACCATACTCCTCAATGCGATCCAGAATATTCCACTGGAGATTCTGTGAAATCAGTGTTAGCAAACTGCTCAGTGAAAGAGTGGTGTAACTCTGTGAGAAGAATTCACATGTCACAAAGCAGTTTCTCAGGAAGCTTGTTTCCAGTTTTTATCTGAAGATATTTCCCTTGTCACCATAGGCTCCAAGCCATCCAAAATATCCCTTCTCAGATTCCACAAAAACAGTGCTGGCAATCTGCTCCATGAAAGAGTAGAATTAATCCAGGTGTCCATCAATGGTAGATTGGATTTTAAAAAGTGGTACATATATATACCATGGAATACTATGCAGCATGAAAAGTATGAAATCATATTCTTTGCAGTAATAGAGATGGAGCCAAAGGTCATAATTCTAAGCAAATTAACACAGGAAAAGAAAATGAAATATTGCATGTTCTCAGTTACAAATGGAAGCTAAACAACACATGGACATAAATATGGGAACAATAGACACTGTGGACTATTAGAGGCTGGAGGGAGGAAGTAGGTTGAAAAACTGCCTTTTTGGCACTATGTTCACTACCTGAGTGATGGAATTCATACCCCAAACCTTAACATCCTACAACAGTCCCATGTAACAAATCTGCACAAGTATCCCCTGTATCTGATATAAGAGTTGAAATTTATTGTGTATTTCAAAATAACTAAAAGAGAGGATTTTCAATGTTGTCATCACAAAGATTCAAGAAACTTTGGGTGACAGATATGCTAATTATCATGATTTGATAATTCTATAATGTACATATTTATCAAAACATCACAATTCACCCCATAATATATATCATTATTATTTATCAACTAAAAATTTAATAAAACTTTTAAATTTGGTGTCAGGACAACAGGATATGCACATGATAAAAGAGGGAAGTTTTATGTGTGCAGGTGCTCACGCCTGTAATCCCAGCACTTTGTGAGGCCGAAGTGGGGAGATCACGAGGTCAGGAGATTGAGACCATCTTGGCCAACATGGTGAAACCTTGTCTCTAATAAAATACAAAAAATTAGCCAGGTGTGGTGGCACGTGTCTGTAATACCAGCTACTTGGGAGGCTGAGGCCGGGGAATCACTTGAATCCAGGAGGTGGAGGTTGCAGTGAGCTGAGATCGCACCGCTGCACTCCAGTCTGGCAACAGAGTAAGGATCTGTCTCAAAAAAAAAAGTAAAGTTGCACCCTTAACACTATATATATACAAAAATTAAATTTAAATGAATCAAAAACTTAAATATAAATAAAGCAATGAAACTCTTAGAATAAAACATAGGGTAAGTCATGACTTCAGACTTGATTTCTTATATAGGGCAACAAAAACAGAGCAATGAATTATAAATTAATTAATGAAGTACTAAGATTAAAAACTTTTGTGCATTAAATAACACTATAAGGAGAGTAAAAAGACAACCAATACAATGGGAGAAATATTTCCTGAATTAAATGTTTTTAAACCATTTCTATTATTTTTTTAAATCACTTAAGCCAAGCGTGAAAGGGTCTCCCTTAATGTGCAGACCAACAGAATGTAGGAGTATGCATACTGTGGCAATATGTATTTACCTGAGACTAGAAACATGACAAAGACACAGTCTTGTCCTCATACAACTAGATGCTCTTTGTAGTCTATAAGACAAGAAAAATAACTAAAAATACAAAAATTTTTGGAAAGTAAAAAATAAAACTATCATCATTCACAGAGGACATGATTAGGTTTACATAAAATTTAAAATATTCATGGAAAAACTATTAGAATTAACAAATAAATTTATCAGGATACTTGATACAAAGCCAATATAAAAAAATTTGGTAAGGCATGGTTGTTCATGCCTGTAATCCCAACATTTTGGGAGGCGAGGCAGGAAGGTTACTTAAGCCCAGGATTTTGAGAACAGCCTAGGCAACTTAGGGAGACCCTGTTTCTATAAGAAATAATAATAATAATTTAAAAATTAATTACATTTTCCTGTTATTATTATTATTTACGTTCTAGGGTACATGTGCATAATGTGCAGGTTTGTTACATATGTATACTTGTGCCATGTTGGCGTGCTGCACCCATCAACTCGTCAGCACCCATCAATTTGTCATTTACATCAGGTATAACTCCCAATGCAATCCCTCCCCCCTCCCCCCCCCATGATAGGCCCCAGTGTATGATGTTCCCCTTCCAGAGTCCAAGTGATCTCATTGTTCAGTTCCCACCTATGAGTGAGAACATGCGGTGTTTGGTTTTCTGTTCTTGCGATAGTTCACTGAGAATGATGGTTTCCAGCTGCATCCATGTCCCTACAAAGGACACAAACTCATCCTTTTTTATGGCCGCATAGTATACCATGGTGTATATGTGCCACATTTTCTTAATCCAGTCTGTCACTGATGGACATTTGGGTTGATTCCAAGTCTTTGCTATTGTGAATAGTGCCGCAATAAACATACGTGTGCATGTGTCTTTATAGCAGCATGATTTATAATCCTTTGGGTATATACCCAGTAATGGGATGGCTGGGTCATATGGTACATCTAGTTCTAGATCCTTGAGGAATTGTCATACTGTTTTCCATAATGGTTGAACTAGTTTACAATTCCACCAACAGGGTAAAAGTGTTCCTATTTCTCCACATCCTCTCCAGCGCCTGTTGTTTCCTGACTTTTTAATAATTGTCATTCTAATTGGTGTGAGATTGTATCTCATTGTGGTTTTGATTTGTATTTCTCTGATGACCAGTGATGATGAGCATTTTTTCATGTGTCTGTTGGCTGTATGAATGTCTTCTTTTATGAAGTGTCTGTTCATATCCATTGCCCACTTTATGATGGGGTTGTTTGTTTTTTTCTTGTAAATTTGTTTGAGTTCTTTGTAGGTTCTGGATAGTAGCCCTTTGTCAGATGAGTAGATTGCAAACATTTTCTCCCATTCTGTAGATTGCCTGTTCACTCTGATGGTAGTTTCTTTTGCTGTGCAGGAGCTCTTTAGTTTAATGAGATCCCATTTGTCAATTTTGGCTTTTGTTGCTGTTGCTTTTGGTGTTTTAGACATGAAGTCCTTGCCCATGCCTATGTCCTGAATGGTATTACCTAGGTTTTCTTCTAGGTTTTTTAGGTTTTAGGTCTAACATTTAAGTCTCTAATCTATCTTGAATTAATTTTCGTATAGGGAGTAAGGAAAGGATCCAGTTTCAGCTTTCTACTTATGGCTAGCCAATTTTCCCAGCACCATTTATTTAATAGGGAATCCTTTCCCCATTTCTTGTTTCTCTCAGGTTTGTCAAAGATCAGATGGCTGTAGATGTGTGATATTATTTCTGAGGCCTCTGTTCTGTTCCATTGGTCTATATCTCTGTTTTGGTACCAGGACCATGCTGTTTTGGTTACTGTAGCCTTGTAGTATAGTTTGAAGTCAGGTAGCGTGATGCCTCTAGCTTTGTTCTTTTGACTTAGGATTGTCTTGGAGATGCGGGCTCTTTTTTGGTTCCATATGAACTTTAAAGCAGTTTTTTCCAATTCTGAGAAGAAACTCCTTGGTAGCTTGACGGGGATGGCATTGAATCTATAAATAACCTTGGGCAGTATGGCCATTTTCACGATATTGATTCTTCCTATCCATGAGCATGGTATGTTCTTCCATTTGTTTGTGTCCTCTTTTATTTCACTGAGCAGTGGTTTGTAGTTCTCCTTGAAGAGGTCCTTGACATCCCTTGTAAGTTGGATTCCTATGTATTTGATTCTCTTTGAAGCAATTGTGAATGGAAGTTCATTCATGATTTGGTTCTCTGTTTGTCTGTTACTGGTGTATATGAATGCTTGTGATTTTTGCACATTAATTTTGTATCTTGAGACTTTGCTGAAGTTTTTTATCAGCTTAAGGAGATTTTGGGCTGAGACAATGGGGTTTTCTAAATATACAATCATGTCATCTGCAAAGAGGGACAATTTGACTTCTTCTTTTCCTAACTGAATACCCTTGATTTCTTTCTCTTGCCTGATTGCCTAGCCAGAAATTCCAACACTATGTTGAATAGGAGTGGTGAGAGAGGGTAGCCCTGTCTTGTGCCAGTTTTCAAAGGGAATTTTTCCAGTTTTTGCCCATTCAGTATGATATTGGCTGTGGGTTTGTCAGAAATAGCTCTTATTATTTTGAGATACGTTCCATCAATACCGAATTTATTGAGCGTTTTTAGCATGAAGGGCTGTTGAATTTTGTCAAAAGCCTTTTCTGCATCTATTGAGAAAATCATGTGGTTTTTGTCTTTGGTTCTGTTTATATGTTGGATTACATTTATTGATTTGCATATGTTGAACCAGCCTTGCATCCCGGGGATGAAGCCCACTTGATCATGGTGGATAAGCTTTTTGATGTGTTGCTGGATCCGGTTTGCCAGTATTTTATTGAGGATTTTTACGTCGATGTTCATCAGGGATATTGGTCTAAAATTCTCTTTTTTTTGTTGTATCTCTGCCAGACTTTGGTGTCAGGATGTTGGCCTCATAAAATGAGTTAGGGAGGATTCCCTCTTTCTCTATTGATTGGAATAGTTTCAGAAGGAATGGTACCAGCTCCTCCTTGTACGTCTGGTAGAATTCAGCTGTGAATCCATCTGGTCCTGGACTGTTTTTCGTTAATTACATTTTTCTATACTAATAATAAAAAACTGATAAATTAAAATCTTGAAAATTATATATTTTTAAATGGCATCACAAAACATCAGATGCTTTGACCTAACTCTAACAAGTTGATATGCAAAACTTCTAAATAAATGCATAATAATCCTGCAAAGGAACTTTTTAAATACATAAATACGTGAAAAGATATACCTAGTTCACGATTTGGAATAATCAGTAACCTTTTAAAAACATTCTCTATAATTTAACTATATATTCAATGCAACAAATATTTCAATGAACTTGTTTGCTTATTTGTCCTCTTGTTTTTGTTTTCACAGTATGTGTGTGTATATATATGTGTGTGTGTGTGTGTGTGTGTGTGTGTGTGTGTATATATATATATATATTTTGAGACAGAGTCTCACTCTATTGCCCAGGCTGGAGTGCAGTGGTGCCATCTCGGTTCACTGCAAGCTCCACCTCCTGGGTTCATGCCCTTCTCCTACCTCAGCCCCCTGAGTAGCTGGGACTACAGGTGCCCGCCACCTCGCCCAGCTATTTTTTTGTATTTTTAGTAGAGATAGGGTTTCACCGTGTTAGACAGGATGGTCTCAATCTCCTGACCTCATGATCCGCCCGCCTCGGCCTCCCAAATTGCTGGGGTGAGAGACATGAGTCACCACACCGGACCTATATATTTTAAAAGAAATTGGCTTGACGATCCTGAAGAACAAAATTTTAGGATTTATATTACTATATTCCGTAATTTATTTTATAGCATGACTTATGAAAATTGTGAAATACTTGTACAAGAACAAACAACAAGCAGAACAACATAGTCCAAACACAAAAATACACATGTATAAATGTATAATTTATGACAAACGGCACCGCAAAACACTGAAAATTCATAGGCTTTTTAATAAATGAAGCAAGATCAAATGAATAGCAAATGTAAATCAATTATATACTGAAAACTAATTACCTCTATGTTACTGCCCTACAGTGTGATAGTTAATATCCTCTCAAAGGGTTAATCTTCACAACGTGAGCAAGATGGACTACCAAAATGTTCCAGCTCTTAGTTGCCTCACTCTCATAGCCAGAACAATGAATAAACAACTACATTTTAATGAAAGTAACTGAAGGAGAGTGCTAGTTTGTGAGACCCTGAGCCTTGAACCCTGGCTGCACAACCACTCCAAGCCACTGCAGTTTGAGCCCAGCGCTACTGCAGCAGCTTACATGTTATGTCTAATCGGAGGGATTCTGTCAGCTGAGTCCCCTCATTGTGGGAAAAATTAAAAATAGGAGGACCCCAAAAGCCCTTGACACTAAGGACATAAACAAACTGTGCCATCACTACTGCTGTGCTACTACAAACTTCAACAGTCTAAGCCACTGAGGCACCTGCAATTATTGCAGACATATTAAACTCAGCTCAGGAAGCTGCACAGAGACTATACTACACCTATCTGGAAACAGAGTCACCATACTCTTCTCTACTGGCACACTAAAATCCAACTACAGGTGATAGTTGTCCTCTACAAAAACCACTTTGGAAAGTTTGGAGATAAGTGTTCCACCAGATACACAGGCATCAATATAGAGACACAAGAAACATGAAAAGGCAAAGAAATATGATACCACCAAAGGAACAAAACACTGTAGCAATGGACTCCAGTAAAAAGAAAATTAACAAGTTGCCAAAAAATAAAAATAAAAACAATGATGCTGAGAAGACTCAGAAAACTACAAGAAAATACAGCATAGACAATTCAATAAAATCAGGAGAATAATTCCTGAAACAAATGAGCAATTCAACAGAAGATAACAATCAAATAGAAATCTTGTAGCTGAAGAATTCAGTGAATAATTTTCAATTTACAATAGAGAGATTCAATAGCAGACTTGGCCAAGCAGAAGAAAGAATCTGTTGACAGGTTGTTTGAAATAAGTCAGAGAAAAACAAAAGAAGGATTAAAAAAAAGTACAGAAATATAAACAATATATTTATATTATGAGAATTCTAGAAGGAGAAGAGAAAGAAAAGGGCAGAGGAAATCTACTTAATAAAATAATAGCTGAAAACTTTCAAAATGTGAAGAGAGATACAGGTATCCAAATCCAAAGGCTCAAAATCCCCCACGTAAATTCAACTCAAGAAGATCCTCCCTGAGGCATAATAATGTCAAATTGTCAAAAGTCCAAGACAAAAAGTCTCTAGGTCTTTAGACTATTTGGCATGAGGAAATGGTGAAAATAGTGGGAAAATACATCCAATCCCTCAACACTTTTCAGGAGAAGTAATGTCCTTAGAGAACAACTGGGATTCTGTTTCAAAAGGAAGAGAAACCAAACATCAGAAGTGGTTTAAGGCCAAAAATAATATCACTGCTAATAAAAAAAAATTGATTCCAGAAGTCATAGTGAAATAATCTTGGGAATAGGAGGGGGTAGATACAGTGACCGATTAGGAGATATATGATTATTGATATTATGACCCTAACAGAACTAGAATTTTTAAGTTTTAAAAATAATGTAATTAAATAATGCCAGAGCACCTCTTGCAGTCAAAGCACTATACTAGGTGAACTGAAGGACAAAGTTGACTTAAACATCACTCTACTATCAATCCATAAAATAATGGAAGAGAGAAAACACAATACCAACACAAAGGAAAATTTGCTTGTTATAATAGTGGCACACGCTGATATTGAGAATACAAAAGACAAAGATTCTATCAGATTGATTCATATGAAAGATCATTAAGAAGTATAGGACATTTGAGAAAGTGCTGAAGCAAAGTGGAAATGAGAGGTAGTTATTTTATATGGAGGACTTTTGATTATCAAAGACAGGATGTGTGTTTGGGAGTCATGTAGTACAATGAAAGTATAAAAGGTCGATTGGATTGAGTGAAGGAATTTGGTAAAAATGGTGTTTGCTCTTTATTACCTAAAGTCTGCAGTATACAATGGAGAATGTATGGGTCATGGGAAGGAATTTTAAGCAGAAATTGGATAGAGTCAGCCTTGACTTGGGAAGATAAATATGGATACAATAAGGAATATAGACACAATGAGGGAGAAACAGGAACCTAGGGAGTTACTTTCTCATTAATCAAAAGAGAAGTAATGAACGCAAGAATATGGCAGATCAAACCAGAATCTCTCTTGGATCATAGACAGCATTACTATTTCTGTGCTAACAACTCAAAATAGTCTGAACTTAGAAGGCAAAAAATACCAACTAATTATCTTTGTACTAATTTTTCCCTCAGTGGATTTCTGTGTGTGTGTGTGTGTGTGTGTGTGTGTGTGTGTGTGTGTGTGTATAAAAGTTTTTATTTTTTCTTCACCTTTTTTTTGCTTGCATTTTTTATTGTGGTAAAAATCACATAATAAACTAACAATCTTAACCATTTTTAAGAGTACAGTTCAATAGTGTTAAGTATATTTACATTATTGTGCAACTGAACCCTAGAATTTTTTTATCGTATAACACCAAGACTCTGTACCCACTAAACACTAATAATTCCCTCTTTCTCTTCTCTCCAGCCCTTGCTAACTACATTTCTGCTGTTTCTTTTCTACAATTTGACTATTTTAAATACTGCATAAAACCTAATATAAAAATGAAAAAATGACTTGAATAGAAAATTCTCCAAAGAAGATATATGAATAGCCAATAAATACTTGAAAAGATGCTCATCTTCACTAATCATCAGGAAAATGCAAATCAAAACAATGAGACATCAACTCATACTCACTAGAATGGCCACTATCAAAATAGAAGAATGTAAGTGTTGAGCATGTGGAGAGCCCTTGTGCTCTGGTGATGGGAATGTAAAATGGCGCAGAGAGCAAGCAGTAAGGAGATACTACTAAAATTAAAAATACAATTAGAATATGATTCAGTAACCCCACTTCTGGATATATATCCAAACAGAATTCAAAGCAGGATCTTAAAGATAAATTTTCACCCATGTTCATGAAAGCATCATTTATAATAGACAAGGGGTAGAGTGGAAACAATCCAAATGTCTATTGACTATGAATGGTAAAGGAAAAACGGCATATACAAAATGGAGTATTATGAAATCTTTTTTTTTTTTTAAAGAATATTGTGTCACATGCCACAACACAGGTGAACCATTAGGGCATTATGCTAAGCAAAATATGCCAGATGCAAAAGGACAAATACTGTATGAGTCCCCTCAGTCTATTTCTAACTATAGTCAGGAAAACCAGGCTCTGTAGCATGTCCTGGTAGTACTATCAGGTCTACTTTATCATCATAAAGGAAGGGAGCCTCTCAGGAAACACTACTTCTCTGGCTAGAAGGGACAATATAATATGTTTTATAAGGAAAACGTAGAATTTTCTTCACTTTCTGCCAAAAGAGCTGAAACACATGCAAGTCTCTCTTCACAGACTGTATCTGTTCACCATTAGTTATAGACTGAGAAGGAGAATCTTGGTGGATTGGAAGAAAGTTGCTGCCATTATCTGTAGGCATGCACACTGCCAATAAACAGAGTTGTACCACAGAGTCTAATTTGTCTATTTGAGATGTCTTCTCCTTCATTTTTTGAAGCCTCAATTGTAACAGTTGTGAAACTACATCAGGATTTATACAAACATATTAAAACAGAAGAGTTGCTGAGAACAGTTTCATGGTCACATGTGAAAACTTAATGGTACAAAATCAATGCATTCATGGCTCTTGAGGGAAGCAGAATTAACATCATCCCCAAAACAGGTTCCTCTCTGTTCAGGATATTTTCCTTCCCATCCTTTCATAACACATCTGCTCCCCTGAGCTAAGGAGTTAAGATGTTTCTCTGCAGATGCAGTAAAGAGGAATAAAGACTTACTAAGACTTAATGACCCTTGAGTCCATGTATCCGCCCAGAGGATTCTGAAGACTAGGCTCAGGGATTCTAGGACATGCCTAGGCATAGGGATGCTCTCACTCAGTATAAAGTTTTCTCCACGTTACCAGGCAGGCTTGTTGCTCAGAGGCTTGAATAGGAACCTAATCGCCATCTTCAAGAACCTGGGCTCATGCTACAATTCTGCTCCAAGTGAGGTCTGGGAGAAGAAATATTAGAGAGATAAGAATGCTTGTGCAGGAGAAGTGAGAAGACACAGAGGAGAGGAGAGCAAATGACGATAGAAGAAGCCAGATTTTTCCACTTTTCTGAGGAATTATCCCAAGCACCATTGCACCATTCTCTTCACAGAGGAACACAACAGAGCATATGGGATTGGAATAGACATCCATAAGTGAGGGCAATGGTGTACCAATTAGTAATGCACAGAATTTCTGTCTCTGTTTTTTTTTCTCTCTCTCTCTCTCCCCTCACTCTCCACGCCCCCCCTTACAAACACACACATACACACACACTCTCACAGAGTACACTGTTCACAGCCGAAACACCACAAATCCAGTCATATACTAACATGGCAATACTTGTAGTCAATAAGACAAAAGGATGTTATTGCAGACTTCATTTATATGTGTGTATTTAAGGTGGTGGGGGTATCACTTATGTCAATATTCAAATAAAATTACATAGGTATTAACATATTTGGTCTGTACAGTTTTATTCTCTATTTCCCTCATTGTCAGAGTAAATTTAATATTGCCAATTTTAACTTGGTTCCCTGTATCTCTCCTACTTTATGGAACCATACCCAAGCCATTTTTATTGTAAGCACAGTACCCCTGCTAGATCAGCTAGATCAATTGGACTGAACCGTCAATGGCACAGTTATGGAAGAGCCTGAATGAAGGTCTTTATCCACTTTGTCCATTTATCAACTGCTTTGGTCTCACCAAGCTTGGGAAAGCTGTAAGAATAAGGACAGAAAATTGTTTCCTTTCTAAATGGCAGTATTGAGTAATATTTGTATCCATAAAAATCTAGAGATAAATATTAATGTCTGACTCCATGCCATTTCTTTACTTTGGCCTCTTCTGATCCATCCATCCTTTATTTAATCTTATGTCCAACTGTGACATAATTTGGACTTATTACAATGAAATAACTTATTTCTACTAACAGGTGAATTAGTTTACCTATCTTGCATTAAATAAAGAAAATATTTGGGAGTGTTAATAAAATAAGTAAGTATAATTTGTTGAGGATACACTATGCACTAGCACCTATACAAACATTGCTCTTATTTATCATTAAAATAAACCACATTAGTTATAATTTGTCATGTCATTTTTACAGGAGAAAAAACCTAATCTATCTGGTTAAAGAATCTGTCCAAGAGTCTCAAGCAAGTAAATGGTTTAGCAGGTTTTCAAGCCATGTCTGAATAGTTTTAAGGTCCACAGAAGACCTCTATAATATTCTACTACAGTCAGAAAAAAAAAATCTAACAAAGTAAAAAAATAATCTGAAGTTCAAAATGTGAACTTTGGTGAGCACAATAAGGGAGAAATTGCTAATTATTATGAATTTGTCTTTTCAGATGGACTCCAGTGGGGATCTTTGTCAATGTGCATATCTAAAGAAGAATAAACTTAATAATTTGTCCTCAAAAAACGATCTTGAGGTTATTGGCCATACATTGTCTGCTACTGTGGCATAAAGTTATGACAGAAAGAAGGCAAGAACTCAGGTAAAACTGTGAGAGGGTGGATGTGGTAGCAGCTTTGAATTGTACTGTCAGAGAAGTGTCCCCTTTGCCACCTCCCTGGGAATGTTTTTCTCAGTTGGTAAAGTATCATGTTGAGACAACCACCCTTAAGATTGGGCTGACTCTGGATTGTAAATCTCACAACACATCATCCTAGCTATTTCCTCAGACTCTTCCAGGTGAAATCACAAAAACCACAGCCCTCTGGTTTTTCAGCCTGGCATCTTTTCCTCAATACTGGCAAACATTATGTTCTTTTTTTCAATTTTCTCTCAGCTCCTCGGGGACAAAGACATGTTCTTGTTCTTCTCATATAGAATGGGGAATTATTAACCCCTTTGCCTGTGGGCCTCTGCTGTAAAATAACTACCTGGCAAAGTCATAGGACAACTGGTGTATGCAGCCACAAAAATAATAAAACATGATTTCTCTCTCTACTCCTATCTCTCCAAACTTCTCTCCCTTTCTCTCTCTCTCTGTCACACACACTCACACACAAACAAAAGCACACTTATTACAAACTCCAACTATGATTCAATTGAATACTGAACAACTGGGAACCGACATTCATGTGGCAGTTTTGAGCATATTACAATGATTACCTCTGGTTCTCAACTCTTAGTTGCAGCTATTTTCTTCATAGAAATAAGGCCAATACATGCAGAAATATTATACAATCCAGGTTACACTAGTTGCTACAGAATTGTACAGTGTCTTTAGGGACACAAAGATGAAATAAGGAAATTTTCCTTGTTATTGTCAAGGAAGCAATGAAAAGTCCTTAAAAACATTTTAATTTCAATATTAAAATATGCTAAATATTTATCTGTTTACACCTGAAGCTAGACACAATTTTGGGACATGGGATTTTTTTTTTAAATATTACTCATCGATGTTATAGATTGTAAGGAAGATAAACATAATTTGGCAGATACATGCAAGGCATTTTATTGGAAGGATATCAGGGAATCAGAATGACAGGATATTGGAGAAACCAGATTGTTCATGAAGATTTAGAAACATCAAAACTAGCAATTAATCCATAACAGAAATGCACTGGTCAGTTTAGCTGAGTTAGAACCAGGAAAGTTCTAACAGAGACTGATTAACTACACTTAATGTGATGTCACTGTATAAGATCCTTATGCTTATATTATAACAAAACATAGAAAGTGGCAGACAGTAGTACTTCTCCTTTGTACTAGGAATCTGTCATTTCTGGAAATTATTAAGATACTCAAAGAGTTTTAGTTTCTCTGAATTATATCCACAATATTTATATTATTAGACATTAGAGCAAAATTTAAATGTTTAATATTAAAATAACATTAACAAACTATTATACAAAAACATATTTGATACTTTTTGTTAAAATCACTACTTTTCAAAACATTAGTTGTAAGAATGGCATCATTTTCCTTTCCAAATATTTTTATTGTCTAAGTTAAGATAATAGAGCTGAAATCTCATAAATCATTTACAATTTCATTTAATCTATTATGGTAACATCTCATCCAACCTCTGGAAAATTTCACTACGTACTTATGAGAGAATGAGAGTGAGAATGGCTACAAATTTTTTATCATAAATATAGTTTTGAGATTTTGAGCTTCTGGAAAGGTACTTAGAAAACCCCAAAGATCTCAAAACCACACTTTGAAGAACACATGGGATGGTGATTTTCCAAAAAGTAAAGAAGGGTTACTTAGGGAAGTAATGGAAGGGAATGCCTTAATATAAATATGCATTGCATTATGAAGTTTTTCCAGTTCTTTCAAATATCTCAAAGATTACAAAACATAAAGCCATGAGCAATATTGCCTATGATGGATCTCAGAACAATAATCTGTGTTGAGAGGCTTCCTCCATTACCCTCTGGAAAAAAGTGAATCTCAAGTGTTTGTAAATTAACCACCTATACCATTACTTCTAGCACACTGATAAGAGTTTTTCTGTTGCTTCAGGAACTTGACAAAGGAGGACCTTAAAGAAATTGAGATCCTTCTTACTTAGGAATTCAGTGACACTTGCTGGGAGGATGCCTTCTATCAATGACACCCACTTCTATCCCCACTTCTTTCTCCTGCTAGGAATACCAGGACTGGAAACTTTACGTATGTGGATTGCTTTCCCATTCTGTATTGTGTACCTGATTGCCATTGTGGGGAATATGACCATTCTCTTTGTGATCAAAACCGAACACAGTCTACATCAGCCCATGTTCTACTTACTGGCCATGTTGTCTATGATTGATCTGGGTCTGTCCACATCCACTAACCCCAAAATGCTAGGAATCTTCTGGTTCAAACTCCAAGAGATGAGCTTTGGGAGCTGCCTTCTTCAGATGTTCTCTATTCACATGTTTACAGGCATGGAGACTGTTCTGTTGGTGGTCATGGCTTATGACCACTTTGTTGCCATCTGCAACCCTGTCCAGTACACCATGATCCTCACTAATAAAACCATCAGTATCCTAGCTTCTGTGGTTGTTGGAAGAAATTTAGTTCTTGTAACCCCATTTGTGTTACTCATTCTGCATCTGCCATTCTGTGGGCATAACATCATACCTCACACATACTGTGAGCACATGGGTCTGGCCCGGTTGGCCTGTGGACCTATCAAGATCAACATAATCTATGGGCTCATGGTGATTTCTTATATTATTGTGGATGTGATCCTAATTTCTTCTTCCTATGTGCTTATCCTTCGAGCTGTTTTTCGCCTTCTTTCTCAAGATGTCCGACTGAAGGCCTTCCATACCTGTGGTTCTCATGTCTGTGTTATGCTGTGCTTTTACATACCAGCATTTTGTTCTTTTATGACACATCGTTTTGGCCAAAACGTTCCCCGCTATACCCATATTCTTTTGGCTAACCTGTATGTGGTTGTCCCACCTGACCTTAACCCAGTCATTTATGGAGTCAGGACCAAGCAGATCCGAGAGCAAGTTGTGAAAATATTTGTACAGAAAGAATAATTATGCAATACAGTTTGGATAAATATATCTATATACCACCCAAATTATGATCATCTGAGCTTCCTTTTTAATCTTCTGTAACTGTTGGTCATGCTTGTCAGATTTTTTCATTTTGACTGGAAGGGCTTTAGTGTTGACAGATAATGCAAAGTTAAACTTTGCTGCCTGTTTCCCCCACTTCTCTCCAGGTACCTGGAAAAAGGCTAATTAATGGTAACTATGCTGAAGGTTGAGGTGGCTTTGGAGTAAAACTGATTGTAAACAAGGGTGATCGATAGCTCCAATTTTTCCATATGTCTTCTCTCTAGGTAAATTTAGATCCTGAAGGACACTGATCAAATAAATCTCATTTATAGATGAACAAAATAAACTGTAATCCAGCAGTAGTTTCTGTCACATATTTTTCTATTCTTTACAGAATCCAAACTTTTGTCTTCTCCAAAATCTTTGACTCTCATGTTTATTTCAATGCTCTCTCAGTCTTGCTGTTACTACCATTTTTGCTCCTTTTCTTCTTTCACATTCCTGCTCTGTCTCTTTTTGTGATGGTTAATACTGAGTGCCAACTTGATTTGATTGAAGGATATTAAGTATTGATCCTGGTTGTGTCTGTGAGGGTGTTGTCAAAAGAGATTAACATTTGAGTCAGTGGGCTGGGAAAGGCAGACCCACCTTCAATCTGGGTGGGAAACATCTAATCAGCTGCCAATGCAGCTAGAATATTAAGCAGGCAGAAAAATGTGAAAAGATTAGACTGGCCTAGCCTCCCAACCTACATCCTTCTCCAGTGCTGGATGCTTCCTGTCCTCAAACATCAGACTCCAAGTTCCTCAGTTTTGGGATTCGGAGTGGCTCTCGTTGCTCTTCAGCTTGCAGATGGCCTATTGTGGGACTTTGTGATCATGTAAGTTAATACTTAATAAACTCCCCTTTGTGTGTGTGTGTGTGTGTGTGTGTGTGTGTGTGTGTGTACACACACATATATATTTCCTACTAGTTCAGTCCCTCTAGAGAACCCTGACTAATACACTTTTCTTTTACATTCATTCTCTAATAAAGTAAGTCTTTGTGAATTTAGGGATGTGAGAGACTACAGTGTGGGTATTGCAGAGACATGTTTTCTCACTTGAAGCAAAGTCATCTCAGATTTGACTTTTCGTATGTGTCGTATGTCTAATTCTAATTCCAAATTCTATCTGACAATTTCCCTTCAGATAAAATGTATAAAACTTGTAAGACCTTATATAACTTAGAAAAACAATTAGGCTCATGCTATGATAAGCACACGGCCAGACTTGATATCAACCTCAAAATAATCTTATTATAATTTATTAATCCTGTAGTTCTCCAATAGTTAGTCCCATTTTCAAACTCCAGATGTGACTGGAGAATGTGGTTTGCATTAAAATAGATAAAAGAGGCGCTGAACTGAAATTTGTGACTTATCAGTATACTCATGCTTCAAAATCAGAAGTTTCCCTCATGTTCTATAATTTAGAACCACTGTGCAGTTTGGATGACAATATACAAAATACTCAAAAGTACACAGATAACAATTTTAGGAAATGGGGGTGGATATAGCCGAGTAGACAAGAAAAGCAACATCACCTATTCAATATCTGTGAATCTGGACAGTTCTTGATCTTAACACTGGCTAATCATAATTCCTGAATCCTATAGTATTTTGTGTATTTTCTTTAGGTCTGTGTGCATGGGTTATAATTTGACTTTTGCAGCTTCTGTTTCATGTACCTAAAATTTTATGGGAATATAGAGTTTTAAATGTGGAAATACATTGAAACTTGATCTATTCCCTTTGTTTAACAAATAAAAAAACTGAGGTCTAAGGAAAGCAGGTATTTGTGTGCATAAAATATACCCATCTTTAGCATCATCTTCATGTGACAAGTGAAGGAAGATCACTCAGATAAATCATTTTGACTACAAATTCTTTACTCTCGCAGGATATTTAAGTAGGAAATATTTTATTTATATGTAAGAGGCTTCAACATGGGTCCCAAGTGGAGATCAAGTAAAATGGGAGGTAGAACACATAGCCTGGGGTTGGTGTTGGTAATGAGAAGAGGGAGACCGCAGAAATTGAGTGCAGGTGCAAGTAGTATAGAGTTAAAGATTAGCTGAAATCAGCACAATCTTCATCGCTGTGGTCCACAGTACTGAGTGGTAAGCACAGACCAGCATCCAGACCATCAATAGCTGTACAATATATAAACATGCAAAATAAAGAAAAAGTTTTTTCTTCTCTCAGTGATATGAAAAGATCTGTGACATGTATAGTGCAACTTTCTGGTTGAATATATTGACGGGAGTCAGAAAATTTTAATATAAGCATAATAGTTCCCACAGTGTGGATGGGAGTGCACCATAATGCTGGCCCTGAAATGGTTTATAATCAAACTGGACCACCACACTTAAACATGGTTGAGCAGAATCACTGTCCTAAGATCCCTTCTCTGGACAGTAGTTTTCTTTCACGAAGTCAGAGAAGATGGGACCAGAAGGGTGTTGACATGCTGAAGAAAAAAGACACAAAAGATAAATATAATTGAGAAAATGGTGACAACAGAAATGTCAACCTGAAATAATAGATAGGATGAGAATCTGGTGTAAGTGTTTATTCAAATGCAAAGCTAAAGATGGCCATCTGGGAAACACAGAATCCAAAGAAATGAGGTCAATGCTCCAAAGTTGAAAAGTTAAGGCTTTACTTACATAGGCAGAAAACAAAGAAATTCAGCAGAATTAAAAATTTCCCCATAAAAAGTTGATTTATGAGTTACAGCAAATTGATTAGTTACAGCTTGTTTTCTTTTTCCAATTTAAATGAATATTTTTAGTATTTTATCTTTGACAATGTAATAGTCATGAGCTCTTTGTGTAACATGAGGAAGAAGGAAGTTAACCAATAACGAAAATCAAAAGTAAAGAGGGAAAGGGTCTTCTCTGGCACTCGTTAGTCTTTTACAATATTCTAAAATACAATGTAGGTAATGGAAAAAGGCTAATTTATTATCAGGGCAACAAATACTACAACTTCCTAGGTTACAGCTATCTGTTAGTGACTCAGGTCCCATAATCTCATTCTTTTAAGGCTCAAAATCATTTAAAGTTTCTACAGCTTTTGTCTTGAATTACATATTTTAATTTAAAAAGACATCAATGCTAGAGTTAATTATGTTCTCCTGGTATTGAATATTCGGAGACATTGCCATTTTTCATAAACCTTGATCACCCTGTCAAACAATTCTTCTCCTTGGGAACTCTTTATGCATCACAGGGTATTTTACAGAATACGGAAACTAGCCTGGCTCATAGACCATTACAGGAGAGTAAGTGTGAGAATACTAGAGTTGTTTATCTTTAACTTTATGTTACCCACCAGCACTTTGGGAAGAGACGATTCAGTGTAACTGAAAATAAACTTCAATTTGGATACAATATCTTCTTGAATATGTTCCAACATTGCTCCATTCACAAAGTCAAACCAATATTTCATGGAACAGTTTACTAACACTGTTTTCGTTTAATCTGCAATGGGATATTGTGAGCACATTGAGTGCTATGGTGAGAAAGGAAATATCCTCAGATACAAACTAGAAGCAGCTTTCTGAGAAACTACTTTGTGATGTGCGAATTCATCTCACAAAGTTACATGACTCTTTCATGGAGCAGATTGCTAGCACTGTTCTTGTGGGATATGCGAAGGGATGTTTTGGATCGCTTCAAAGCCTATGGTGACAAAGAAAATATCCTCAGATAAGAACTAGAAATAAGCTTTCTAAGAGACAGCTTCATGAAGTGTGAATTTATCTCACAGAGTTGCACAGTGGTTTTCATTGAGAAGTTTGCTAACATGTTTTTGTGGAATCTGCAATGAGATATACGGGAGCGCTTTGAGGCCTGTGTTTAAATAGAAATATCCTCGGATTAAAAACAGGAAAGAAGCTTTCTGAGAAACTGCTTTGTGCTGTGTGAATTCATCTCACAAAGTTAAACCAATCTTTCATGGAACAGTGTACTAACAATGTTTTTGTTTCATCTGTAATGGGATACTGTGAGTGCATTGAGTGCTATGGTGAAAAAGGAAATATCCTCGGATAAAAACTGAAGAGAAGACTTTGGAGAAACTGCTTTGTGATGCATAAGTTCATCTCAGAGTTACACTTCTCTTTCATTGGGCAGTTTGATAACACTATTTTCGTGGAATCTGCAATGTGATATTCGACAGGGCGTTGAGGCTGATGGTGAAAAGGGAAATATCCTCAGATAGAAACTTGAAAGAAGCTTTCTGAGAAACTGCTTTTTGATGTGTGAATATATCTCACAGAGTTACACTGTTCTTTTCATTGAGCAGTCTGCTAACACTGTTTTCCTGGAATCCATAAAGGGACATTTCACAGCCTGTTGAAGCTTATGGTGACAAAGGAAATATCCTCAGAGAAAAGCTAGAAACAAGGCTTCTGATAATCTACTTTCTGAAGTATGAATTCTTCTCGCAGAGTTACACTTTTCTTTCATGGAGCAGTTTGTTAGCACTGTTTTTTTGGGGAACCTGTGAAGGGATATTTTGGATCCAATTGAAGCCTAAGGTGACAAGGAAATATCCTCAGATAAAAACAAAAAAGAAACGTTCTGAGAAACTGCTTTGTGATGTGTGAATACATCTCACATAGTTATAGTGTTCTTTACATGGAACAGTTTGCTAACACTGTTTTCATGGATAATGTAATAGGATGTTTGGGAGGGCATTGAAGCCTATGGTGACAAAGGAAACATACTCAGATAAAACCCGAAAAGAAGCCTTCTGAGAAACTGTTTTGCATTGTGTGAATACATGCCACAGAGTTACACTGTTCTTTTCATTGAACAGCCTGCTAACACTGTTATGTTGGAATTTGTAAAGGGATATTTTGCAGTGCATTGAAACTTACAGTGACAAAGGAAATATTCTCAGAAAGAAACTAGAAAGAAGGTTTCTGAGAATCTGCTGTCTGATGTGTGAATTCATCTCACAGAGTAACACTTTTTTCTTCATGAAGCAATTTACTAACGCTGTTCTCGTGGAACCTACAAAGTGATACTTGGGAGCACATTGAGGTCTATGGTGAAAAAGGAAATATCCTCAGATAAAAACTAGAAAGAAGTTTTCTAAGAAACTGCATTGTGATGTGTGAATGCATCTCACAGATTTACACTGTTCTTTCCATGGAACAGTTCGCTAACAATGTTTTCTTGGAATCTGCAATGAGATATTTCACAGTACAATGCAGTTTATGGTGACAAAGGAAATAGCCTCAGATAAAAACCGAAAAGAAGCTTTCTGAGAAACTGCTATGGATGTGTGAATTCACCTCACAGATTTACACGGTTCTTTTCATGGATCAGTTTGGTAGTACTATTTTCTGTGAATCTGAGAAGGAATATTTTGGATCACATTGAAGCTCATGGTGACAAGGAAATATCCTCAGATAAAAACTGGAAAGAAGATTTCTGAGAACGTTCTTGGTGATGTGTGAATTCATCTCACAGAATTACACTGTTCTTATCATGGAGCAGTTTGATAACACTGTTTTTGTGAAATCTGCAATGGGATATTTCAGAGCACTTTGAGGCCTAGAGTGAAAGAGGAAATATCTTCAGATAAAAACTAGAAGGAAGCTTTTTGAGAAACTGCTTTTGTGATGCGTGAATTCATTTCACAGAGTCACACCGTTCTTTTCATTGAGCATTCTGCTAACATTGTTTTCGTGCAATCTGCCAAGGGATATTTGGAAGCGCATTGAAGCCTATGGTGACAAAGGAAATATTCTCAGATAAAAACTGAAAAGAAGCTTTCTGAGAAACTGCTTTGGATGTGTGAATTCATCTCACAGAGTTACACTGTTCTTTTCATACAGCAGTCTGCTAACACTGTTTTCGTGGAAACTGCAATACGATGTTTTGGAGCACATTGAAGCATATGGGGACAAAGGAAATATCCTTAGATAAATAGCAAAGAGATGTTTTCTTAGAATCCGCTTTGGATGTGTGAATTCATCTCAGAGAGATACACCTTACCTTATGTGGAGCAGTCTGCTAACACTGTTTTCGTGCAATCTGCCAAGGGATATTTGGGAGCACTTTGAGGCCTATAGTGATAAAGGAAATATGCTCAGATAAAAACTAGGAAGAAGCTTTCTGAGAAACTCCTTTGTGATGTGTGAAGACACTTCACAGAGTTACAATGTTCTTTTCCTTGAGCAGTCTGCTAACACTGTCTTCTTGAAATCTGTAAAGGGATATTTTGCAGCGCATTGAAACTTATGGTGACAAAAGAAATATCCTCAGAGAAAAACTAGAAACAAGGTTTCTGAGAGTCTGCTATCTGATGTGAGAATTCACCTACAGAGTTACACTTTCCTATCATGGAGCAATGTGTCAGCATTTTTTCCGTGGAACCTAAGAAGGGATATTTTGGATCACATCAAGGCCTACGCTGACAAAGGAAATATCACGACATAAAAACTAGAAAGAAGCTTTCTGAGAAGCTTTTTTTGTGATTTGTGAATTCATCTCACAGAGTTATACCTTTGTCTTCATGAAGCAGTATGCTAACGTTGTTTCCGTGGAATCTGAAAAGGGATATCTGGGAGCGATTTGAGGCCTATGGTGAAAACGGAAATATCCTCAGAGAAAAACTAGAAAGAAGATTTCTGAGAAACTGCTTTGTGACGTTTGAATTGATCTCAAGAGTTACTGCATTCTTGTCATACAGACTTTTGCTAACACTGTTTTTGTGGAAATTGCAATAGAATGTTTGGGAGCGCATAGAAGCTTCTGGTGACAAAGGAAATATCCTCAGATAAAAAGCAAACAGAAGTCTTCAGAGAAACTGTTTTGTGACGTGTGAATACATCTCACAGAGATACAGCTTTCTAAGAAACTCCTTTTTGATGTGTGAAGACATTTCACGGAGTTACAATGTTCTTTTCATTAAGCAGTCTGCTAACACAGTCTTCTTGGAATCTGTAAAGGGATATTTTGCAGCGCATTGAAACTTATGGTAACAAAAGAAATATCCTCAGAGAAAAACTAGAAAGAAGGTTTTTGAGACTCTGCTATCTGATGTGAGAATTCACCTACAGAGTTACACTTTCCTATCACGGAGCAGTGTCTAAGCACTCTTTCCATGGAACCTGAGAAGGGATATTTTTGATCTCTTCAAAGCCTACTCTGACAAAGGATATATCCCCACATAGAAACTAGAAAGAAGCTCTCTGAGGAATTGCTTTGTGATGTTTGAATTGATCTCACAGAGTTACTGCGTGCTTTTCATACAGCCGTTTGCTAACACTGTTTTCATGGAAAATGCAATAGGATGTTTGGGAGCCCATAGAAGCCTCTGGTGACAAAGGAAATATCCTCAGATAAAAACCAAACAGAAGTCTTCAGAGAAACTGTTTTGTGATGTTTGAATACATCTCAGAGAGATACAGTGTTTGTTTCAGAAAGCAGTCTGCTAACACTGTTATCTTGGAAGCTGTAACGGGATACTTTGCAGCACACTGAAACTTCGGGTGACAAAAGAAATATCCTCAAAGAAAAACTAGAAAGAATGGTTCTGAGAGTCTGAAGTCTGATGGGAGAATTCATCTCACAGAGTTACACTTTCCTCTTCTGCAGCAGTGTATTAGCAATTTTTATGGGGAATCTGGAATGGGATATTATGGATGGCCTTGAAGCCTACGCTGACAAAGGAAATATCCCCACATCAAAACTAGAAAGAAGCTTTCTGAGAGACTTCTTTGTGATTTGTGAATTTGCCTCACTGTGTTTCACCTTTCTCTTCATGAAGCTGTTTGCTAACATTGTTTTCGTGGAGTCTGAAAAGGAATATTTGGGAGTGGATTGAGGCCTATGGTGGAATCGGAAATATCTTCAGACAAAAACTTTGAAGGAAGATTTCTGAGAAACTGCATTGTGATGTGTGAATGCATCTCACAGAGTTTCACTGTTCTCTTCATAGAGCAGTTTGCTAACATTGTTTTCTAGGACTCTGCAATGGGATATTTCTTAGCACATTGTAGCTTACGGTGACAAAGGAAATATCCTCAGATAGATACTAGAATGAAGTTTTCTGAGAAACTGTTTTGTGATGGGTTAATTCATCTCCCAGAGTTACACCATTCTTTTCATTGAGCAGTCTGCTACCACTGTTTACTTGGAAATCTGTAATGGGATATTTCTTAGTGCAATGAAGTTAAATGGTGACAAAGAAAATATCCCCAGTTAAAAACTAGAAATAAACATTCTGAGAAATAGCTTTGTGAAGGATTAATTCACCTCACAGAGTTACACCGTTCTTTTCATTAAGCAGTCTGCTAACACTGTTTTTGTGGAGTCTGCATTAGGATACCTGGGAGCGCAGTGATGACAATTGTGACAGAGGAAATATCATCAGATAAAAACCCAAAAGAACCTTTCTGAGGAACAGCTTAAGATGTGTGAATTCATCTCACAGATTTACACGGTTCTTTTCAGGGATCACTTTGTTAGAACTATTTTATATGAATCTTTGAAGGGATATTTTGGATCACATGGAAGACTATGGTCACAAGGAACTATCCCCAGAAAAAAACTGGAAAGAAGCTTTCTGAGAACGTTCTTTGAAATATGGGAATTCATCTCACAGAGTTACACCATGATTTTCATGGAGCAGTTTGCTAACACTGTTTTCGTGCAATCTGCCAAGGTATATTTGGGAGCGCTTTGAGGCTTATAGTGATAAAGGAAATATGCTCAGATAAAAACTAGAAAAAAGCTTTCTGAGAAACCCCTTTGTGGTGTGTGAAGACATTTCATGGAGTTACAATGTTCTTTTCATTGAGCAATCTGCTAACCCTGTCTTCTTGGAATCTGTAAAGGGATATATGGCAGTGTATTGAAACTTCGGGTGACAAAAGAAATATCCTCAGAGAAAAACTAGAAAGAAGGTTTCTGAGAGTCTACTGTCTGATGGGACAATTCATCTCACAGAGTTACACATTTCTCTTCTGTAGCAGTGTGTTAGCACTCTTTATGGGGATTCTGAGATGGTATATTACAGATAGCCTTGAAGCCTACACTGACACAGGAAATATCCTCACATCAAAAGTAGAAAGAAACTTTCTGACAGACTTCTTTGTGATTTGTGAATTCGTCTCACGGTGTTACACCTTTCTCTTCATGAAGCTGTTTGCTAACATTGTTTTCGTGGAATCTGAAAAGGGATATTTGGGAGTGGATTGAGGCCTATGGTGGAATCGAAAATATCTTCAGACAAAAACTTGACGGAAAGCTTCTGAAAAACTGCATTGTGATGTGTGAATGCATCTCACAGAGTTACACTGTTCCTTTCAAGGAGCAGTTTGCTAAAATTGTTTTCTGGGACTCTGCAATGGGATATTTCTTAGCTCATTGGAGCTTCCAGTGACAAAGGAAATATCCTCAGATAAATACTAGAATGAAGTTTTCTGAGAAACTGTTTTGTGATGGGTTAATTCATCTCCCAGAGTTACACCATTCTTTTCTTTTATTTATTTATTTATTTATTTATTTATTTATTTATTTATTTATTGTTATTATACTTTAAATTGTAGGGTACATGTGCATAACGTGCAGGTTTGTTACATATGTATACTTGTGCCATGTTGCTGTGCTGCACCCATCAACTCGTCATTTACATCAGGTATAACTCCCAATGCAATCCCTCCCCCCTCCCCCCTCCCCATGATAGGCCCCGGTGTGTGATGTTCCCCTTCCTGAGTCCAAGTGATCTCATTGTTCAGTTCCCACCTATGAGTGAGAACATGCGGTGTTTGGTTTTCTGTTCCTGTGATAGTTTGCTAAGAATGATGGTTTCCAGCTGCATCCATGTCCCTACAAAGGACACAAACTCATCCTTTTTTATGGCCGCATAGTATTCCATGGTGTATATGTGCCACATTTTCTTAATCCAATCTGTCACTGATGGACATTTGGGTTGATTCCAAGTCTTTGCTATTGTGAATAGTGCTGCAATAAACATACGTGTGCATGTGTCTTTATAGCAGCATAATTTATAATCCTTTGGGTATATACCCAGTACTGGGATGGCTGGGTCATATGGTACATCTAGTTCTAGATCCTTGAGGAATCGCCTTACTCCTTATACGAAAATTAATTCAAGATGGATTAGAGACTTAAATGTTAGACCTAATACCATAAAAATCCTAGAGGAAAACATAGGTAGTACCATTCAGGACATAGGCATGGGCAAAGACTTCATGTCTAAAACACCAAAAGCAATGGCAGCAAAAGCCAAAAATTGACAAATGGGATCTAATTAAACTAAAGAGCTTCTGCACAGCAAAAGAAACTACCATCAGAGTGAACAGGCAACCTACAGAATGGGAGAAAATTTTTGCAATCTAATCATCAGACAAAGGGCTAATATCCAGAACCTACAAAGAACTCAAACAAATTTACAAGAAAAAAACAAACAACCCCATCAAAAAGTGGGCAAAGGATATGAACAGACATTTCTCAAAAGAAGACATTCATACAGCCAACAGACACATGAAAAAAGGCTCATCATCACTGGCCATCAGAGAAATGCAAATCAAAACCACAATGAGATACCATCTCACACCAGTTAGAATGGCGATCATTAAAAAGTCAGGAAACAACAGGTGCTGGAGAGGATGTGGAGAAATAGGAACACTTTTACACTGTTGGTGGGATTGTAAACTAGTTCAACCATTATGGAATACACCATTCTTTTCATTGAGCAGTCTGCTGCCAGTGTTTACTTGGAAATCTGTAATGGGATATTTCTTAGTGCAATGAAGTTAACAAGTGACACAGGAATTATCCCCAGATAAAAACTAGAAAGAAACTTTCTGAGAAACTGCTTTGTGATGGATTAATTCACCTCACTGAGTTACAACGTTCTTTTCATTGAGCAGTCTGCTAACACTGTTTTCGTGGAATCTGCGTTAGGATATTTGGGAGCACAGTGAAGCCTATAGTGACAGAGGAAATATCGTCAGATAAAAACCCAAAAGAAGCTTTCCGAGAAAGAGCTCTGGATGTGTGAATTCATCTCACAGATTTACACTGTTCTTTTCAGGGAACACTTTGTTAGAACTATCTTATGTGAATCTGAAAATGCTTATTTTGGATCACTTGGAAGACTATGGTCACAAGGAACTATCCCCAGAAAAAAACTGGAAAGAAGCTTTTGAGAACTTTCTTTGAAATACAGGAATTCATCTCACTGAGTTACACCTTGATTTTCATGGAGCAGTTTGTTCACCTTGTGTTCATGCAATCTGCCATGTTATATTTGGGAGCACTTTGAGGCCTATAGTGATAAAGGAAATATGCTCAGATAGAAACTAGAAAGAAGCTTTCTGAGAAACCCCTTTGTGGTGTGTAAAGACATTTCACGGAGTTACAATGTTCTTTTCATTGAGCAGTCTGCTAACCCTATCTTGTTGTAATCTGTAAATGGATATATTGCAGTGTATTTAAACTTCGGGTGACAAAAGAAATATCCTCAAAGAAAAACTAGAAAGAAGGTTTCTGAGAGTCTGCTCTCTGATGGGAGAATTCATCTCACAGAGTTACACTTTCACCATCTGCGACAGTGTGTTAGCACTCTTCATGGGGAATCTGAGATGGGATATTGTGGATGGCCTTGAAGCCTACGCTGACAAAGGAAATATCCTCACATCAAAACTAGAAAGAAGCTTTCTGAGAGACTTCTTTGTGATTCGTGAATTCCTCTCACTGTGTTACACCTTTCTATTCATGACGCTGTTTGCCTACATTGTTTTCGTGGACTCTGAAAAGGGATATTTGGGAGTGGATTGAGGCCTATGGTGGAATCGGAAATATCTTCAGACAAAAACTTGAAGGAAGTATTCTGAGAAACTGCATTGTGATGTGTGAATGCATCTCACACAGTTACACTGTTCCTTTCATGGAACAGTTTGCTAACATTGTTTTCTGGGACCCTGCAATGGGATATTTCTTAGCGCATTGGAGCTCACGGTGACAAAGGAAATATCCTCAGATAGATACTAGAATGAAGTTTTCTGAGAAACTGTTTTGTGATGGGTTAATTCATCTCCCAGAGTTACACAGTTCTTTTAATTGAGCAGTCTGCTACCACTGTTTACTTGGAAATCTGTAATGGGATATTTCTAGTGCAATGAAGTTAACAAGTGACACAGGAATTATCCCCAGATAAAAACTAGAAAGAAGCTTTCTGAGAAACTGCTTTGTGATGGATTAATTCACCTCAGTGAGATACACCATTGTTTTCATTGAGCAGTCTGCTAACACTGTTTATGTGGAATCTGTGTTAGGATATTTGGGAGCACAGTGAAACCTATGGTGACAGAGGAAATATCATCAGATCAAAACCCAAAAGAAGCTTTCTGAGAAACAGCTTTGGATGTGTGAATTCAT
Organism: Macaca nemestrina; assembly: GCF_043159975.1. Taxonomy (NCBI): domain Eukaryota; kingdom Metazoa; phylum Chordata; class Mammalia; order Primates; family Cercopithecidae; genus Macaca; species Macaca nemestrina. The sequence goes on along the minus strand of NC_092132.1, from coordinate 99,295,342 downwards.
CTCACAGATTTACATGGTTCTTTTCAGGGATCATTTTGTTGGAACTATCTTATGTGATACTCAGAAGGGATATTTTGGATCACATGGAAGAATATGGTCACAAGGAACTATCTCCAGAAAAAAACTGGAAAGAAGCTTTCTGAGAACGTTCTTTGAAATACGGGAATTCATCTCAGAGAGTTACACCGTGATTTTCATGGAGCAGTTTGCTAACACTGTTTTTGTGCAATCTGCCAAGGTGTATCTGGGAGCACGTTGAGACTTATAGTGATAAAGGAAATATACTGAGAAATCAGTTTCTCAGAAAGCTTCTTTCTGGTTTTCATCTGAGGATGTTTCCTTTTTTACCTTATGCCTCTATGCACTCCCAAATATCCTTTTTCAGTTTCCACGAACAGAGTAATAGCAAACTGTTTCATGAAGAGGAAGGTGTATTTCATTGGCATGAATTCACACATCACAGAGAAGTTACCCAGAAAGCTTTTCTCTAACTTTCATTTGAGAATACTTCCTTTGTCTTCTTAGGCTTCAATGCGATGAAAAATATCCCTTTTAGATTCCCCAAAAAGACTGGCAACAGACTGCTCCAGGAAAAGAAAGTGTAGCTCTGTGAGATGAAATCACACATCAGAGAACAGTTTCTCAGAAACTTTCTTTCTACTATTCATCTGAGGATATATCCGTTTTCACCATATGCCTCAGTGCACTTCCAAATATCACCTTGCAGATTACACGAACACAGTGTTAGCAAACTCCTTCATGAAGAGAAAGGTGTAATTCTGTGAGGTGAATCTACACATTACAAAGAAGTTTCTCAGAAAGCTTCTTTCTAGTTTTTATTTGAGGATATTTCCTTTGTCCGCGTAGGCTTCAATGTGATAAAAATATCACTTCTCAGATTCCCCAAAAACTGTGGTAACAGACCGTTGCAATAAAGAAAGTATAACTCTGTGAGATGAATTCACACATCAGAGAACAGTTTCTCAGAAACCTTCTTTCTAGTTTTCATCTGAGGACATTTCCTTTTTCACCATATGCCTCAGTGCACTCCCAAATATCACTTTGCAGATTACAGGAAAACGGTGTTAGCAAACTCTTTCATGAAGAGAAAGCTGTAATTCTGTGAGGTGAATTCACACATGACAAAAAAGTTTCTCCGAAAGCTTCTTTCTCGTTTTCATTTGAGGATATATCCTTTGTTCACGAAGGCTTCAATGCAATAAAAATATCACTTCTCAGGATCCCCAAAAACAGTGGTAACAGACTGTTCCTTGAATAGAAAGTGTAACTCTGTGAGAAGAATTCACATATCAGAGAACAGTTACTCAGAAACCTTTCTAGTTTTCATCTGAGGATATTTCCTTTTGCAATTATGCCACTAAGCCCTCCCAAATATCCCTTTGCAGATTCCATGGAAACCGTGGTAGTAAACTGTTTCATGAAGAGAAAGGTGTATCTCATTGGAATGAATTCACACATCACAGAAAAGTTTCCGAGAAAGCTTTTTTGAAACTTTCATTTGAAGATAATTCCTTTGTGACTCAGGCTTCAAAGCAATAAAAAGTATCCTTTTTCATATTCCCCAAAAAGAGTGGTAACAGACTGCTCCAGGAAAAGAAAATATAACTCTGTGAAATGAATTCACACATCAGAGAACATTTTCTCAGAAACCTTCTTTCTAGTTTTCATCGGAGGATATTTCCTTTCTCACCATATGTCTCAGTGAACTCCCAAATATCACTTTACAGATTACAGGAACACAGTGTTAGCAAACTCCTTCACGAAGAGAAAGGTGTAACTCTGTGAGGTGAATTCACTCATCACAAGGAAGTTTCTCAGAAAGTTTCTTTCTCATTTTTATTTGAGGATATTTCCTTTGTCCGTGTAGGCTTCAAAGTGATAAAAATATCACTTCTCAGATTCCCCAAAAACAGTGGTAACAGACAGCTCCAGGAAAAGAAAGTGTAATTCTGTGAGACAAATTCACACATCAGAAAACAGTTTCTCAGAAACCTTCTTTCTAGTTTTCATCTGAGGATATTTTCTTTTTCACCATATGCCTCAGTGCACTCCCAAATATCACTTTGCAGATTACAGGAACACAGTGTCAGCAAACTCCTTCATGAAAAGAAAGGTGTAATTTTGTGAGGTGAATTCACACATCACAAAGAAGTTTCTGGGAAAGCTTCTTTCTTGTTTTTATTTGAGGATATTTCCTTTTTCAGCATAGGCTTCAACGTGATCCAAAATATCATTTCCGATATTCTCCAAAAACAATGGTAACAGACTGCTCCATGAAACCACTGTTTAATTCTGAGAGATGAATTCACACATCAGAAATCAGTTTCTCAGAAAGCTTCTTTCTGGTTTTCATTTGAGGATATTTCCTTTTGCACCTTATTCCTCTATGCACTCCCAAATATCCTTTTGCAGATTCCACGAAAATGGTGGTAGCAAACTGTTTCATGAAGAGGAAGGTGTATTTCGTTGGGATGAATTCACATGAAACCTTTTTCCTAACTATCATTTGAAGATAATTCCTTTGTGACTCAGGCTTCAAAGGATAAAAAATATCCTTTTTCATATTCTCCAAAAAGAGTGGTAACAGACTGCTCCAGGAAAAGAAAGTGTAACTCTGTGAGACGAATTCACACGTCAGAGAACAGTTCTCAGAAACCTTCTTTCTAGTTTTCATCTGAGGATATTTCCTTTTTCACCATAGGCCTCAGTGCACTCCCAAATATTACTTTGTAGATTACAGGAACACAGGGTTAGCAAACTCCTTCATGAATACAAAGGTGTAACTCTGTGAGGTGAATTCTCACAAAATAAAGATGTTTCCCAGAAAACTTCTTTCTAGTTTTTATTTGAGGATATGTCCTTTGTCCACGTAGGCTTCAATGCGATAAAAATATCATTTCTCAGATTCCCCAAAAACAGCGGTAACGGATTGCTGCAGGGAAAGAAAATGTAACTCTGTGAGACGAATTCACACAGCAGAGAACAGTTCTCAGAAATCTTCTTTCTAGTTTTTGTCTGAGGATATTTCCTTTTCCACCAAATGCCTCAGTGCACTCCCAAATATGACTTTGCAGATTACATGAACACAGGGTTAGCAAACTCCTTCATGAAGAGAAAGGTGTAATTCTGTGAGGTGAATTCACAAAAGATGTTTCTCAGAAAGTTTCTTTCTAGTTTTTATTTGAGGATATTTCTTTTGTCCTTGTAGTCTTCAATGCAATAAAAATATCACTTCTCAGATTCCCCAAAAACAGTGGTAACAGACTGCTCCATGAAAAGAAAGTGTAACTCTGTGAGAAGAATTCACATATCAGAGAACAGTTACTCAGAAACCTTCTTTCTAGTTTTCATCTGAGGATATTTCCTTTTTCACCATATGCCTCAGTGCACTCCCAAATATCACTTTGCAGATTACAGGAACACAGTGTTAGCAAACTCCTTCACGAAGAGAAAGATGTAATTCTGTGAGGTTAATTCACACAAAACAAAGAAGTTTCTCAGAAAGCTTCTTTCTCGTTTTTATTTGAGGATATTTCCTTTGTCCGTGTAGGCTTCAATGCGACAAAAAATATCTCTTCTCAGATTCCCCAAAAACAGTGGTAACACACTGCTCCAGGAAAAGAAATTGTATCTCTGTGAGACAAATTCACACATCAGAGAACAGTTTCTCAGAAGCCTTCTTTCTAGTTTTCATCGAGGATGTTTACTTTTTCACCATATGCCTCAGTGCACTCCCAAATATCACTTTGCAGATTACACGAACACAGTGTTAGCAAACTCCTTCATGAAGAGAAACGTGTAATTCTATGAGGTGAATTCACTCATAATAAAGATGTTTCTCGGAAAGCGTCTTTCTCATTTTTATTTGAGGATATTTCCTTCATTCAAGTAGGCTTCAATGTGATCCAAAATATCATTTCTGAGCGTCCCCAAAAACACTGGTAACAGATTGGTCCATGAAACGAATGTTTAACTCTTTGAGATGAATTCACACATCAGAAATCAGTTTCTCAGAAAGCTTCTTTCTGGTTTCCATCTGTGGATATTTTCTTTTGCACCTTATGTGTCTATGCGCTCCCAAATATCCTTTTGCAGATTCCACGAAGACAGTGATAGCAAAGTGTTTCATGAAGAGGAATGTGTATTTCATTGGGATGAATTCACACATCACAGAGAAGTTTCCCAGAAAGCTTTTTTGTAACTTTCATTTGAGGATAGTTCCTTCGTCTTCTTAGGCTTCAATGCGATAATTTTAGGATATTTCACTTTTCGCTATAGTCTACCATGCTCTTTGAAATATCACTTTTTCGCTTTTACAGGAACAGTGTTCAAACACTGCCTTATAAGAAAAGAGGTATAACTCCCTGAGTGCAATGCACACATCACAAACAAATTTCTCAGAAAGCTTCTATCCAGTTTTTATCTGAAGGTATTTCCTTTTTCACGATAGGCCTGAATATGCTCCCGAATGTCCCTTTGTGAATCTGTCCATGATGCAGTTTCAAAACTGTGTAATAGAAAGAATGTTTTATCTATGTGAGATGAATAGACATATCTATCACAAAGGCATTTCACAGAAAGCTACTTTCCAGTTTTTTTCTGAGGATACTTCCTTTTTCACCATAGCCGTCCATATACTTCCGAATGTCCCATGGTAGCAGTCTCTTCAAATGGGATTCCCCAATCCTCTATAAGAAGAAAAGTATAACTCTGTGAGTGGAATGCACACATCACAAAGCAGCTCCTCGGAAATCTTCTCTCCAGTATCTGTCTGAGGACATTTCCGTTTTCACTGTAAGCCTCAAAGTGCTCCCATGTATCCCTTAGCTGACTAACTTGAAACAGTGTTAGAATACTGCTCAATGAAAAGAGAAGCTTAACTGTGCATATGGAATTCACATGACCTAGGGCAGTTTCACAGAAAGTTTCCAAGTTTCCTTCTGGTTTTTATCAGAGGATATTACTTTTTTAGCGTATTCTTAAAAGTGTTCCCAAATGTCCTTTATGAGGATCCCGAGAAACAGTGATTTCAAACTACACAACCCAAAGAATGATTTAACTCTATGGGATGAATACACACATCACAAAGCAGTTGCATCGTAATCTTCTCTCCAGTTTCATCGGAAGATGTTTCCTTTCTCACCACAAGCCTCCGGGCGCCACTTAATATCCCTTCACAGATTCCACAAAGACTGAGTTTCCACACTGATCAACGTAGTTAAGTTTTAACTCTTTGAAATGAATCCACAGGTCTGAGAGCAGTATCTTGGAACGCTTCTTTCTGGGTTTTATTTCAGGATATTTCACTTTTCGCCATAGACTTCAATGTGCTTCAAAATATCACTTTTTCAGTTTTACAGGAACAGTGTTCAAACACTGCCTTATGAGAAAAGAGGTATAACTCCCTGAGTGGAATGCACACATCACAAAGCAGTTTCTCAGAAAGATTCTCTCCAGTTTTTATCTGGAGATATTTCCTATATCCCCACAGTCCTGAATGGGCTCCCGAATGTCCCTTCGCGAATCCGTCCATGACGCACTTTCAAAACTGGGTAATAGAAAGAAAATTTATCTATATTAGATGAATAGACATATCTATCACTAAGCAGTTTCACAGAGAGCTTCTTTCCAGTTTTTGTCTGAGGATACTTCCCTTTTCACCATAGCCGTCCATATTCTCCCAAATGCCCCCTGGTAGCATTTTCTCCCAACGGGATTCCCCAATCCTCTATGAGAAAAAAGGTATAAACCTGTGAGTGGAATGCACACGTCATAAAGCAGCTGCTCGGAAATCCTCTCTCCAATATATATCTGAAGATATTTCCATTTTCTCCATAATCCTTAAGGCACTCCCGAGTATCACTTAGGTGACCAAACTAAAACAGTGTTACAATACTGCTCAATGAAAGCAGAGGCTTAACTGTGCAAGTGGACTTCATGTGACCTAGAGCAGTTTCACAGAAAGTTTCCTTCTGGTTTTTATTGGAGGGTATTTCTTTTTCAGCATATTCTTAAGAGCGTTCCCAAATGTCCTTTCTCAGGTTCCACAGAAAAAGTGATTTCAAACTGCTCAATCCAAAGAATGATTTAACTCTATGAGAAGAATACACACATCACAAAGCAGTTGCTCTGAAAGCTTCTGTCCAGTTTTCATCAGAAGACGTTTCTTTTCTCACCACAAGCTTCCAGGCTCCACTTAGTATCCCTTCACAGGTTCCTCAAAGACAGAGTTTCCAAACTGGGCAACGTAGTGTAAGCTTTAACTCACTGAAATGAATGCACACATCTGAGAGTAGTTTTTGGAACACTTCTTTCTGGGTTTTATTTCAGGATATTTCACTTTTTGCCATAGTCTTCAAAGCACTGCAAAATATCACTTTTTCAGTTTTACAGAAACAGTATTCAAACACTGCCTTATCAGAAAAGAGGTATAACTCCCTGAGTGGAATGCACGGATCACAAAGCAGTTTCAAAGAAAGATTCTCTTCAGTTTTTATATGGAGAAATTTCCTATTTCTCCACTGGCCTAAATGTGCTCCCAAAAGTCCCTTCGCGAGTCCATCCATGATGCAGTTTCAAAACTGCCTAATAGAAAGTCTTGTCTATGTGAGATGAATAGACATATCTATCACAAAGCAGTTTCAGAGAAAGCTTCTTTCCAGTTTTTGTCTGAGGATACTTCCTTTTTCACATAGAAGTCCATATACTCCCGAATGTCCCCTAGTAGCATTTTCTTAAAAACGGGATTCCTAAATCCTCTTTGAGAAGAAAGGTATAACTCTGAGTGGAATGCATACATCACAAAGCAGCTCCTTGGAAATCTTCTCTCCAGTATCTATCTGAAGATATTTCTGTTTTCACCATAAGCCTCAAAGAGCTCCCGTGTATCCCTTAGCTGACTAACTTGAAACTGTGTTAGAATACTGCTCAATGAGAACACAAACTTAACTGTGTATGTGGAACTCACGTGACCTAGGGCAGTTTCACAGAAAGTTTCCAAGTTTCCTTCTGGTTTTTAAGGAGGGTATTACTTTCTTTAGCATATTCTTAAGAGTGTTGCCAAATGTACTTTATGAGGATCCACAGAAACAGTGATTTCAAACTGCTCAATCCAAAGAATGATTTAACTCTATGAAATGAACACACACATCACAAAGCAGTTGCTACAAAAGCTTCTCTCCAGTTTTCATTGGAAGACATTTCCTTTCTCACCACTAGCCTCTGGGCACCACTGAATATCCCTTCAAATGTTTCTCAAAGACAGAGTTTCCTAACTAGGCAACGTAGTGTAAGCGTTAACTCTCTGAAATGAATCCACACGCTGAGAGTAGTTTCTTGGAACTCTTCTTTATGGGTTTTATTTCAGCATATTTCATTTTTTGCCGTAGCCTTCAATGCACTGCAAATTATCACTTTTTCAGTTTTACAGGAACAGTGTTCAAACACTGCCTTATGAGAAAAGAGGTATAACTCCCTGAGTGGAATGCACACATCACAAAGCAGTTTCTCAGAAAGCTTCTCTCCAGTTTTTATCTGAAGATATCTCCTATTTCCCCACAGGCCTGAATGTGGTCCCGAATGTCCCTTCATGAATCCATCCATGACGCAGTTTCAAAACTGCGTAATAGAAAGAAAGTTTATCTATGTGAGATGAATAGACATATCTGTCACAAAGCAGTTTCACAGAAATCTTCTTTCAAGTTTTTGTCTGAGGATATTTCCTTTTTCACTGTAGACGTCCATATACTCCCGAATGCCCCCTGGTAGCTTTTTCTCCAACTGGATTCCCCAATCCTCTCTGAAAAGGAAAGCATAACTCTGTCAGTGGAATGCACACGTCACAAACTAGCTCCTCGGAAATCTTTCACAGTAAGCCTCAAAGCGCGCCCGAGTATCCCTTTTCTGACTAATCTAAAACAGTGTTAGAATTCTGCTCAATGAAAACAGAAGCTTAACAGTGCGAGTGGAAATCACGTGACCTAGAGCAGTTTCACAGAAAGTTTCCTTCTGGTTTTTATCGCAGGGTGTTACTTTTTCAGCATATTTTTTAGAACATTCCCAACTGCTCAATCCAAAGAATGATTTAAATCTATGAGATAAATACACACATCACAAAGCAGTTGCTCCAAAATCTTCTCTCTAGTTTTTCATCAGAAGACGTTTCCTTTCTCACCACAAGCCTCCGGATGCCACTTCATATCCCTTCACAGATTCCTCAAAGACAGAGATGACAAACTGGGCAACGTAGTGTAAGTTTTAACTCTCTGATATGAATGCACTCATCAGAGAGCAGTTTCATGCAATGCTTCCTTCTGGGTTTTATTTCTCGATTTTCACTTTTCATCATTGTCTTCAATGCTTTGCAAAACATGACTTTTTCAGATTTACAGGAACAGTGTTCAAACATTGCCTTATGGGAAAAGAGGTAAAACTCTCTGAGTGGAATGCACACATCACAAGGCAGTTTCTCAGAAAGCTTCCCTCCAGTTCTTATCTGAAGATATCTCCTTTTTCCTCCCAGGCCTGAATGTGCTTTCGAATATCCCTTCACAAATCCGTCCATGATGCAATTTCAAAACTGTGTCAAAGAAAGAAAGATTTATCTATGTGAGATGAATTGACATATCTATCACAAAGCAGTTTCACAAAGAGCTTCTTTCCAGTTTTTGTCTGAGGATATTTCCTTTGTCACCATAGCCATCCATATACTCCTGAATGTCACCTGGTAGCTTTTTCTCCAGACGAGATTCCCCAATCCTCTATGAGAAGAAAAGTATAACTCTGAGTGGAATGCACATGTCACAAAGCAGCTCCTCGGAAATCTCTCTGGTATCTATCTGAATATATTTCTCTTTTCACTGTAAGCCTCAAAGCACTCCCTAGTATCCCTTAGCTGACTAACCTAAAACAGTGTGAGAATACTACTCAATAAAAACAGAAGCTTAACTGTGGGAAGTGGTCTTCCCGTGACCTAGAGCAGTTTCACAGAAAGTTTCCTTCTGGTTTTTATCGGAGGGTATTTCTTGTTCAGCATATTCTTAAGAGCGTTCCCAAATGTCCTTTCTCATGTTTCACAGAAACAGTGATTTCAAGCTGCTTGATCCAAAGAATGATTTAACTCTCCAAGATGAATACACACATCACAAAGTAGTTGCTCCGAAAGCTTCTCTCCAGTTTTCCTCGGAAGACGTTTCCTTTCTCACCACAGTCCTCCGTGCACCACTTTATATCCCTTCTCAGATTCCTCAAAGACAGAGTTTCCAAACTGGGCAACGTATTGTAAGCTTTAACACCCTGAAATGAATGTACACGTCAGAGAGCAGTTTCGTGCAATGTTTCTTTCTGTGTTTTATTTCCGAATTTTCACTTTTCACCAGTCTTCAATGTGCTGCAAAATATCACTTTTTCGGATTTACAGGAACAGTTTTCAAACACTGCCTTATGAGAAAAGAGGTACAATTCCCTGAGTGGAATGCACACATCACAAAGCAGTTTCTCAGAAAGATTCTCTCCAGTTTTTATCTGAAGATATCTCCTATTTCCCCACCCTCCTGAATGTGTTCCTGAATGTCCCTTCGCGAATCCATCCACGATGCAGTTTCAAAACTGCATAACAGAAAGAAAGTTCTATATATGTGAGATGAATAGACATATCTATCAAAAAGCAGTTTCACCGAGCTACTTTCCATTTTTGTCTGAGGATATTTCCTTTTTCACCATAGCCCTCCGTATACTCCCAAATGTCCCCTGGTAGCTTTTTCTCCAAACGGGATTCCCCAATTCTCTATGAGAAGAAAAGTATAACTCTGTGAGTGGGATGTACACCTCACAAAGCAGCTTCTCAAAAATCTTCTCTCCAGTATCTAACTGAAGATATTTCTGTTTTCAAGTAAGCCTCAAAGCACTCCCGAGTATCCCTTAGCTGACTAACCTAAAACAGTGTTAGAATACTGCTCAATGGAAGCAGAAACTTAACTGTGTGAGTGGACTTCACATGACCTAGGGCAGTTTCACAGAAATTTTTCTTCTAGTTTTTATCGCAGGGTATTTATTTTTCAGCATATTCTTAAGAGTGTTTCCAATTGTCCTTTCTCAGGTTCCACAGAAACAGTGATTTCAAACTGCTCAATCCAAAGAATGATTAAGCTCTATGAGATGAATACACACGTAACAAAGCAGTTGCTCTGAAAACTTCTCTCCAGTTTTCATCGAAAGACGTTTCCTTTCTCACCACAAGCCTCCGGGCGCCACTTAATATCCTTTCACAGACTCCACAAAGACAGTGTTTCCAAACTGGGCAATGTAATGTAAGGTTTAACTCTCTGAAAGGAATGCACACGTCAGAGAGCAGTTTCTTGGAATGCTTCTTTCTGGGTTTTATTTCAGGATATTTCACTTTTCTCCGTAGTCTTCAATGTGCTGCAAAATATTACTTTTTCAGCTTTACAGGAACAGTGTTCAAACACTGCCTTATGAGAAAAGAGGTGTAACTCCCTGAGTGGAATGCATACATCACAAAGTTGTGTCTCAGAAAGCTACTCTCCTGTTTTTATCTGAAGATATTTAATACTTCCTCACAGGCCTGAATGTGCTCCCGAATGTCCCTTCACGAATCTGTCCATGACTCAGTTTCAAAACTGCATAATAGAAATAAAGTTTTATCATGTTAGATGAATACACATACCTATCACAAACTCCCTGAGTGGAATGCACACATCACAAAGTAGTTTCTCAGAAAGTTTCTATCCAGTTTTTATCTGAAGATATTTACTTTTTCAACTTAGGCCTGAATGTGCTCCTGAATGTCCCTTCGCAAATCCGTCCATGACGGAGTTTCAAAACTGTGTAATAGAAAGAAAGTTTTATCTATGTGAGATGAATAAATGTATCTATCATAAAGCAGTTTCACAGAAAGCTTCTTTCCAGTTTTTGTCTGAGGATATTTCCTTTTTCACCATAGCTGTCCATATACTCCCGAATGTCCCGTGGTAGCTTTTTCTCCAAAAGGGATTTCCCAATCGTCTATGAGAAGAAAAGTGTAACTCTGTGAGTGGCATGCATACATCACAAAGCAGCTCCTCGGAAATCTTCTCTCCAGTTTCTATCTGAAGATATTTCCATTTTCTACTGGAGCCTCAAAGCGCTCCCGAGTATCTCTTAGCTGACTAATCTAAAACAGTGTTAGAATACTGCTCAATGAAAACAGAAGCTTAACTGTGGGAGTGGAATTCACATGACATACTGCAGTTTCAGAGAAAGCTTCCTTCTGGTTTTTTTCGGAAGGTATTTCTTTTTCAGCATATTCTTAAGACCGTTCCCAAATGTCCTTTCTCAGGTTCCACAGAGAGAGTGATTTCAAACTGCTCCATCCAAAGAATGATTTAACTCTATGAGACGAATACATACATCACAAATCCGTTGCTCAGAATGCTCTCTCCAGTTTTCATTGGAAGACATTTCCTTGCTTGACACAGGCTTCCAGTCGCCACTTAATATCCGTTCGCAGAATCCTCAAAGACAGACTTTCAAAACTGGGAAATGTAGAGTAAGCTTTAATTCTCTGAAATGAATGCACATGTCAGAGAGCAGTTTCCTGGAATGCTTCTTTATGGGTTCTATTTCAGAATATTTCTCCTTGCACCATAGTCTTCCATGCACTTTGAAATATTACTTTTTCGGTTTTACAGGAGCCATGTTCAAACACTGTCTTATGAGAAAAGAGGTAAAACTCCCTGAGTAGAATGCACACATCACAAAGCAGTTTCTCAGAAAGCTTCTATCCGGTTTTCATCTGAGGATAGCTCCTTTTTCACCGTAGGCCTGAATGTGCTCCCGAACGTCCCTTCTTGGATCCGCCCAGGACAGAATTTCCAAACTGCGTAATATAAGGTAAGTTTTATCTATGTGAGATGAATAAACATATCTATCACAAAGCAGTTTCAAAGAAAGCTTCTTTCCAGTTTTTGTCTGAGGATATTTCCTTTTTCACCATAACCGTCCATATACTCCCGAATATCCCTTGGTAGCTTTTTCTCAAAAAGGGTTTCTCAAATCCTCTATGAGAAGAAAGGTAAAATTCCGTGAGTGGAATGCACTCATCACAAAGCAGCTTCTGGGAAAGCTTCTCTCCAGTTTCTATCTGAAGATATTTCCGTTTTCACCATAAGCCTCAAAGTGCTCCCGAGTATCCCGACACAGACTAAACAAAAACAGTTTTAGAATACTGCTCAATGAAAAGAAAAACTTAACTCTGTGAGTGGAATTCATGCTTCAAAGAACAGTTTCACAGAAGGCTTCCTTCTGCTTTCTATCTGAGGTTGTTTCCTTTTCAGGATATTCTAAAGAGCGTTCCCAAATGTCCTTTCTCAGATTCCACAGAAACAGTGATTTCAAACTGCTCAATCCAAAGAATGATTTAACTCTATGAGATGAATACACATATCACAAAGCAGTTGCTCAGAATGCTTCTCTTCAATTTTCAACAGAAGACATTTCCTTGCTCGCCACAGGCCTCCAGTTGCCACTTAATATCCCTTCGCAGAATCCTCAAAGACAGACTTTCCAAACTGGGAAATGTAGAGTAAGCTTTAACTCTGTGAAATGAATGGACATGTCAGAGAGCAGTTTCTTGAAATGCTTCTTTCTGGGTTTTATTGGATGACATTTCACTTTTCACCATAGTTTTCAATGTGCTCCGAATATCGCTTTTTTAGTTTTACAGGAACAGTGTTCAAAGTGTGCCTTATGAGAAGAAAGGTGTAATTCCCTGAGTGGAATGCACACATCACCAAGCAGTTTCTCAGAAAGTTTCTCTCCAGTTTCTATTTGATGATATTTCCTTTTGCACCACAGGCCCGAATGTGATCCCAAATATCCCTTTGTGGATCCACCCATGATGGAGTTTGCAAGCTGCGTAATGTAAAGAAAGCTTTATCTATGTGAGTTGAATACACATAGCCAAAAACAGATTCCCAGAAAGCTTCTTTCCAGAGCTTATCTGAAGATATTTCCCTTTCCACCTTAGAGCTGAATGTGCTCCTGTATGTCCCTTTGTGGATCCTTCCATGACAGAGTTTCCAAGTTGTGTAATGTAAAGACAGCTTTATCTATGTGAGATGGATACATATATCACAGAGCAGTTTCATAGAAAGCTTTCTTCCAGTTTTTGTCTGAGGCTCTTTCCCTTTACACCATAGGCATCAACATGCTCCCAAACAACACTTGGTACCTTTTTCTCCAAAAGGTTTCCCAGATGCTGTATGAGAAGAGAGGTATAACACTGTGAGTGGAATGCACACGTTACAAAGCAGTTCCTCGGAAAGCTTCTCTCCAGTTTCAATCTGAACATATTTCCTGTTTCACTGTAAGTCTCACAGCGCTCCCGAATATCCCTTCACATGTTAAACATAAACAGGGTTAGATAGCTGCTCAATGAAAAGAGAGGCTTAACTGACTGAGAGGAATTACAATGACACAGAGCAGTTTCGCAGAAAGCTTCCTTCTGGATTTTACTTGAGGATATTTCTTTCTCCATGTTCTAAGGAGCGTTCCCAAATGTCCTTCCTCAGATTCCACAAAAACAGTGATTTTAAACAGCTCAATCCAAAGAATGGTTGAACTCTATGAGTGGAATACACACATCACAAAGCAGTTGCTCAGAAAGCTTCTCTCCCGTTTTCATCAGAAGATGATACCTTGCTCACCACAGGTCTCGGGCGTCACTAAATATCCCTTTTCAGATTCCTCAAAGACAGAATTTTCAAGCTGGGCAACGTAGAGAAAGCTTTAACTCTGTGAAATGAATGCACATATCAGAGAGTAGTTTCTTGGAACCCTTCTTTCTGGGTTTTATTTGAGGATATTTCACTTTTCGCCATAGTCTTCAATGGTCTCCAAAATATCACCTTTTCGGTTTTACCGGAACAGTGTTCAAACACTGTCTTATGAAAAAAGAGGTATAACTCCCTGACTGGAATGCACAGATCACACAGCAGTTTCTAAGAAAGCGTCTCTCAATGTTTTATCTGAAGATATTTCCTTTTTCATCATGGGCGTGTATGTGCTCCCGAATATCCCTTCAGTGATCCGTCCATGATGGAGTTTCCAAACTGCGTAACATATAGAAAGTTTTATCCATGTGAGATGAATAAACATATCTATCACAAAGTAGTTTCATGGAAAGCTTCTTTCCAGTTTTTGTCTGAGGATAATTCCTTTTTCACCATAGCTGTCCATATACTCCCGAATGTCCCTTGGTAGCTTTTTATCCAAAAGAGATTCCCCAATCCTCTATGAGAAAAAGGTATAACCCTGAGGGTGGAATACACAAGTCACAAAGCAGCTCCTTGGAAATCTTTTCTCCAGTTTCTATCTGAGATATTTCCATTTTCATCATAAGCCTCAAAGAGCTCCCAAATATCACTTTGCAGACTAAACACAGTGTTAAAATACTGTTCAATGAAAAGAAAAACTTAACTCTGTGAGTGGAATTCACACGACTGAGAGCAGTTTCACAGAAAGCTTCCTAATGGTTTTCATCTGAGGGTATTTCTTTTTCAGCATATACTAAAGACCATTCCCAAATGGCCTTTCTTAAGTTCCAAAGAAACAGTGATTTCAAACTGTTCATTACAAAGAATGATTTAACTGTATGAGATGAATACACACATTACAAAACAGTTGCTCAGAAAGCTTCTCTCCAGTTTTCAACAGAAGACATTTCCTTGCTCACCACAAGCCTCCGGGCGACACTTAATATCCCTTTGCAGATTCCTCAAAAACAGAGTTTCCAAACTGGGCAATGTAGATTAAGATTTAACACTGTGAAATGAATGTACATGTCAGAGAGCAGTTTCTTAGAACGCTTCTTTCTGGGTTTTATTTGAGGATAGTTCGATTTTTGCCATAGCCTTCAATGCACTCAGAAATATCACTTTTTTGGTTTTACAGGAAACATGTTCAAACACTGCCTTATGAGAAAAGAGGTATAACTCCCTGAGTGCAACGTACACATCACAAAGCAGTTCCTCAGAATGCTTCTCTCCAGTTTTTATCTGAAGCTATTTCCATTTTCACCATAGTCCTGAATGTGCTCCCAAATTTCCCTTATAGGATCTGCCTATGACAGAGTTTCCAACCTGTGTAATATAAAGAAAGCTTTATCTATGTGAGATGAATAAACCTAGCAAAAACCAGATTCACAGAAAGCTTCTTTCCAGTTTTTATCTGAAGATATTTCCATTTTCACCATAGTACTGAATGTGCTCTCAAATGTGCCTTTGCGGATCCATCTATGACGGAGTTTCCAAGCTGTGTAATGTAAAGAAAGCTTTATCTATGTGAGATGAATAAACGTGGCAAAAACTAGATTCACAGAAAGCTTCTTTCCAGTTTCTATCAGAACATATTTCTTTTTTCACCATAAGCCTCACAGCGCTGCCAAATATCCCTTTGCATGCTAAAAATAAACAGCGTTAGAAAACTGCTCAGTGAAAAGAGAAGTTTAATTGAGCAAGGGTATTTAACACGATGCACAACAGTTTCACAGAAAGTGTCCTTCTGGTTTTTATTGGAAGATATTTCTTTGTCCATATTCAAAAGTGCGTTCCCAAGTATCCTTCCTCAGATACCACAAAAGCAGTGATTTCAAACTGCTCAATCCAAAGAATGGTTTAACTCTACCAGACGAATACAAACGTCACAAAGCAGTTGCTCAGAAAACTTCTCTCCAGTTATCATTGGAAGACATTTCCTTGCTCACCACAAACCTCTGGACGCCACTTAATATCCCTTCGCAGAATCCTCAAAGACAGAGTTTCCAAACTGGGCAACGTAGAGTAAGCTTTAACTCTGTGAAATGAATGCACATATCAGAGAGCAGTTTCTTGGAACGCTTCTTTCTGGGTTTTATTTGAGGATATTTCACTTTTCGCCATAGTCTTCAAGGCAATCTGAAATATCACTTTTTTGATTTTACAAGAACAGTGTTCAAACACTGCCTTATGAGAAAAGAGGTATGACTTCCTGAGTGGAACGCACACATCACAAAGCAGTTTCTCAGAAAACTTCTCTCCAGTTTTTATCTGAAGAGATTTTCTTTCTCACCATAGGCCTGAATGTGCTCCCAAATGTCCTGTCATGGATACGTCCATGACGGAGTTTCCAAACTGCGTAATATAAAGAAAGTTTTTTATCTGACCATATTTCCTTTTTCACCATGGGCCTGAATGTGATCATGAATATTCCTTCGTGGACCCATCCATGACAGAGTTTCCAAGCTGCAAAATGAAGAGAAACATTTATCTATATCAGAAGAATACACATATATAAGAACAGTTTCACAGAATGGGTTTCCTCGATGCTGTATGAGAAGAGAGGTAAAACACTGTGAGTGGAATGCACATGTCACAAACAGCACCTCAGAAAGCCTCTCTCCAGTTTCTATTAGAACATATTTCCTTTTTCACCCTAAGCCTCAAGGTGCTCCCATATATCCGTTCATACGTTAAACATGAAAAATGTTAGAAAACTGCTCAATGAAAAGAGAAGCTTAACTGAGCGAGAGGAATTCACACGACACACAGCAGTTTCACAAAAAACGTCCTTCTGGTTTTTGTCTGAGGTTATTACTTTCTCCATATTCTAAAGATCATTCCCAAATGTCCCTCCTCAGATGCCACAGAAGCAGTGAATTCAAACTGCTAAATCCAAAGAATGATTTAACTCTATGAGATGAATACACACATCACACAGCAGTTGCTCAGAAAACTTCTCTGCAATTTTCATCGAAAGATATTTCCTTGATCACCACAGGCAAATGGGCACCACTTAATATCCCTTCGCAGATTCCTCAAATCTGCAGATTTCAAATTGGGAAATGTATAGTAAGTTTTAACTCTGTGATATGAATACACATATCAGAGAGCATTTTCTTGGAATACTTCTTTCTGGGTTTTATTTGAGGATATTTCACCTTTCACCATAGACCTCAGTGTGCTCCGAAATGTCACTTTTTCGGTTTTATAGGAGCAGTGTTCAAACACTGCCTTATGAGAAAAGAGGTACAACTCCCTGAGTGGAATGCACACATCACAAAGCACTTTCTCAGAAAGCCTCTCTCCAGTTTTTATCTGAAGATATTTCCTTTTTCAACATAAGCCTGAAGGTGCTCCTGAATTTCCCTTAGTGAATCCATCCATGACGGAGTTTCCAAATTGCATAATATAAAGAAAGTTTTATCTATGTGGGAGGATAAATATGTATATCACAAGGCAGTTTCACAGAAAGCTTCTTTCCAGTTTTTGTCTGAGGATATTTCCTTTTTCACAATAACCATACATATACTTCCGAATGTCCCTTCATAGCTTTTTCTCCAAAAGAGATTCCCAAATCCTCTATGAAAATAAAGGTATAACTCTGTGAGTGAAATGTACACGTCACAAAGCAGCTCCTCTGAAAGCTTCTCTCCAGTTTCTATCTGAAGATATTTCCGTTTTCACCATAAGCCTCGTAGCACTCCCGAATATCCCTTCGCAGTCTCAACCAAGCAGTTTCAAAGAAAGCTTCCTTCTGTTTTTTATCTGTGGGTATTTCTTTTTCAGCATATTCTAATGAGTGTTCCCAAATGTCCTTTCTCAAGTTCCACAGAAACAATGATTTCAAACTCTTCAATCCAAACAATGGTTTAACTCTATGAGGATAATACACACATCACAAAGCAGCTGCTCAAAAAACTTCTCTCCAGTTTTCAATTGAAGGCATTTCCTTGCTCACCACAGGCCTCCGAGAGCCACATAATATCTCATCGCAGATTCCTCCAAGACAGAGTTTCCAAACTGAGCAAAGTAGAGTAAGCGTTAACTCTATGAAATGAATGCACATATCAGAGAGCAGTTTCTTGGAACGATTCTTTCTGAGTTTTATTTGAGAATATTTCACTTTTTGCCATAGTCTTCAATGCATTCCAAAATATGAGTTTTTCGGTTTTACAGGAACAGAGTCCAAACACTGCCTTATGAGAAAAGTGGTATAACTCCCTGAGTGGATGCACACGTCACAAAGGAGTTTCTCAGAAAGCTTCTCTCCAGTTTTTATCTGAAGATATTTCCATTTTCAGCATAGGCCTGAATGTACTCCGAATATCCCTTTGCAGATCCTTCAATGACAGTTTCCAAGCTGCATAATGTAAAGAAAGTTTTATCTATGTGAGATGAATAAACATAGCAAAAAACAAATTCACAGAAAGCTTCTTTCCAGTTTTTATCTGAAGATATTTCCTTTTTCACTAGAGTCCAGATTATTCTCCCGAATATCCCTTCTCAGATCCATCCATGACAGAGTTTCCAAGCTGCATAATGTAAAGAAAGCTTTATCTATGTGAGAAGAATACACATATCACAGAGCAGTTTCACAGAAAGCTTCTTTCCAGTTTTAGTCTGAGGCTATTTCCCTTTTCATCATATTCTTCAATTTGCCCCTGAATATCCCTTGGTACCTTTTCCTCCAAAAGGGTTCCCTGATGCTGTATGGGAAGAGAGGTATAACACTGTGAGTGGAATGCACACGTCATGAAGCAGTTCCTCTTAAAGCTTCTCTCCAGTTTCTATCTGAACATATTTCCTTTTTTGCCATAAGTCTCAAAGCGCTTCCGAATATCCCTTCAAACGCTAAACATAAACAGTGATAGTGAAC
The DNA here is from genome assembly GCF_043159975.1 of Macaca nemestrina. Lineage (NCBI taxonomy): Eukaryota > Metazoa > Chordata > Mammalia > Primates > Cercopithecidae > Macaca > Macaca nemestrina. The sequence goes on along the minus strand of NC_092132.1, from coordinate 99,276,631 downwards.
TGCTGAATGACAAGAGAACCTTAACCGAGCAAGAGGAATTCACATGACACATAGCAGTTTCACAGAAAGCTTCCTTCTGGTTTCTATCTGAGGATATTTCTTTCTCCATATTCTAAGGAGCGTTCCCAAATGTCCTGCCTCAGATTCCATAGAAACAGTGATTTCAAACTGCTCAATCCAAAGAATGATTTAACTCTATGGGATGAATATACACATCACAAAGCAGTTGCTCAGAAAGCTTCTCTCTAGTTTCCACGGAAGACATTTCCTTGCTCACCACAGGCCTCCAGGGGCCAATTAATATTCCTTCACAGATTCCTCAAGAGAGTTTCCAAACTAGGCAACATAGAGTAAACTTTATCTCTGTGAAATAATGCACATATAAGAGAGCATTTTCATAGAATGCTTCTTTCTGGATTTTATTTGAGGATAGTTTACTTTTGGCCATACTCTTTAAAGTGATCCGAAATATCACTTTTTCGGTTTTAGAGGAACAATGTTCAAACACTGACTTATGAGAAAGAGGTATAACTACCTGAGTGAAATGCACACATTGCACAGTAGTATCTCAAAGTTTCTCTCCTGTTTTTATCTGAAGATATTTCCTTTATCATCATAGTCCAGAATTTGCTTCTGAATGTCCCTTCACAGATCAGTCCATGACGGAGAGTCCGAGCTGTGTAATGTAAAGAAAGTTTTATCTATGTGAGATGAAGAAACATTGGAAAGAGCAGATTCACACAATGCTTGTTTCCAGTTTTTATCTGAAGATATTTCCTTTTTCAACAGAGTCCTGAATGTGCTCGCAAATGTCCCTTCACCGGTCAGTCCATGACTTAGTTTCCAAGTTGTATAACACAAAAAAAGCTTTATGTATGTGAGATTAATACACATAGCAAAAAACAGGTTCACAGAAAGTTTCTTTGCCCTTTTTATCTGACGATATTTCCTTTTTTATCCTAGTCCTGAATATGCTCCTGAATGCCCCTTCACGGAATCGTCCATGACAGAGTTTCCAAGGTGCGTAATGTAAAGAAAGCTTTATCTGTGAGAGATGAATACACATAGCATAGAGCAGTTTCACAGAAAGCTTTTTTTCTCTTTTTGTCTGAGGCTATTTCCCTTTTCACCATAGGCATCAATATGCTCCTGAATATCACTTGGTACCTTTTTCTCCAAAAGGGCTTCCACTATGCCGTATGAGAACAGAGGTATAACACTGTGAGTGGAATTCACACGTCGCAAAGCATCTCCTCAGAAAGCTTCCCTCCGGTTTGTATCTGAACATATTCCCTTTTTCACTGTAAGCCTCAAAGCGCTCTTGAATTTCCCTTCTCACACTAAAGAAAAACAGTGTTAGAAAACTGCTCAATCAAAAGAGAAGCTTAACTGAACGAGAGGAATTCACACCACACATAGCAGTTTCACAGAAAGCTTCCTTCTGGTTTTTATCTGGGGATATTTCTTTCTTCATATTCTAAAGAGCGTTCCCAAATGTCCTTTCTCAGGTTCCACAGAAAAAGTGATTTCAAACTGCTCTATTCAAAGAATTATTTAACTCTATGAGCAAAATCCACACATTACAACGCAGTTGTTCAGAAAGCTTCTCTCCAGTTTTCAACGGAATACATTTCCTTGCTCGCCACAGGCCTCCACTCGCGACTTAATATCCCTTCACAGAACCCTCAAAGACAGACTTTCCAAATGGGGAATGTAGAGTAAGCTTTACCTCTCTGTAATGAATGCACATGTCAGAGAGCAGTTTCTTGGATTGCTTCTTTCTGGGTTTTATTTCAGGATATTTCACTGTTCGCCATAGTCTTCCATGTGCTCTGAAATATTACTTTTTTGGTTTTACAGGAAGACTGCTAAAGCACTGTCTTATGAGAAAACAGGTATAATTCCCTGCGTAGAATGCACACATCTCAAAGCAGTTTCTCAGAAAGCTTCTTTCCAGTTTTTGTCTGAGAATATTTCCTTTTTCACCATAGCCATCCATATACTCCCGAATCTCATTTGGTGGCTTTTTCTCCAAGGAGGTTCACCAATTCTCTAAGCAAAGAAAAGTATAACTCTGTGAGTGGAATGCACACATCACAAAGCAGTCCCTTGGAAATCTTCTTTCCAGTTTTTGTCTGAAGATATTTCCGTTTTCACCAAAATCCTCAAAGTGCTACCTAATATCCCTTCGCAGATAAAACAAAAACAGTGTTAGAATACTGCTCAATGAAAAGAAAAGCTGAACTATGTGAGTGGAATTCACGTGACCTAGAGCAGTTTCTCAGAAAGCTTCTTTCTGGTTTTTTTTCTGAGGGTAATACTTTTAGAGCTTATTCTAAAGAGCGTTCCCAAATATCCTTTCTCACTTTCCACAGAAACAGTGATTTCAAACTGCTCAATCCAGGAAATGATTTAACTCTATGAGATGAATGCACACATCACAAAGCAGTTGCTCAGCAGGCTTCTCTCCAGTTTTCAAAGAAAGACATTTCCTTGCTCACAACAGGCCTTATGGCGCCACTTAATATCCCTTCACAGATTCCTCAAAGACAGAGTTTCCAAACTGGGCAATGTAGAATAAGCTTTATCTCTGTGAAATGAATGCACACACAAGAGAGCAGCTTCTTGGACCGCTTCTTTCTGGGTTTTATTTGAGGATACTTCAATTTTCATCATAATCTTCAATGTGCTCCAAAATATCACTTTTTTGGTTTTACAGGAAACGTGTTCAAACACTGCCTTATGACAAAAGAGGTAAAACTCCCTGAGTCAAATGCACATATCACAAAGCCGTTTCTCAGAATGCTTCTCACCAGTTTTTATCTGAAGATATTTCGATTTTCAAAATAGTCCTGAATGTGCTCCAAAATGTCCCTTCAAGGCTCCATCGATGACAGAGTTTCCAAGATGTGTAATGTAAAGAAGGCTTTATCTACGTGAGATGAATAAACATAGCAAAAAGCAGATTCACAGATATCTTCCTTATAGCTTTTTTCTGAAGATATTTCCTTTTTCACCATAGTGATCCATATACTCCCGAATGTCCCTTGGCAGCTTTTTCTCCAAAAGGGATTCCCCAATCCTTTATGAGAAGAGAGGTATAGTACTGTGAGTGGAATGCAAAGGTCACAAAGCAGTTCCTCAGAAAGCCTCTCTCCATTTTCTATCCGAACATATTTCCTTTTACATCGTAAGCCTCAAAGCACTCCCAAATATCCTATCACACGCTAAACATAAACAGTATTAGAAAAGTGCTCAATGAAAAGAGAAGCTTAACTGAGTGAATAGAATTCATATGACATATAGCAGTTTCACAGAAAGCTTCCTTCTGGCTTTTTTCTGAGGATATTTCTTTCTCCAAATTCTAAAGAGCGTTCCCAAATGTCCTTCCTCAGATTCCACAGAAACAGTGATTTCAAACTGCTCCTTCCAAATGATGACTTAACTCTGTGAGATGAATACTCCCATCACAAAGCAGTTGCTCAGAAAGATTCTCTCCCGTTTTCAGAGGAATACATTTCCTTGTTCACCAGAGGCCTCTGGGCGCCACTTAATATAACTTCGCAGATTCCTCAAAGAGACACTTTCCAAACTGGACAATGTAGAGTAAGCTTTAACTCTGTGAAGTGAATACACATTTCAGAGAGTAGTTTCTTGGAACGCTTCTTTCTGGGTTTTATTTGAGGATAGACCACTTTTCCCCATAGTCTTCAATGCACTTTGAAATATAACCTTTTTGGTTTTACAGGAAGAGTGTTCAAATACTGCCTTATGAGAAAAGAGGTATAACTCCCTGAGTGGAATGCACACATCACAAAGCAGTTTCTCAGAAAACTTCTCTCTGGCTTTTATCTGAAGATATTTCCATTTTCACCATAGGCCTGAGTGTGCTCCTGGACGTCCTTTCGTGGTTCTGTCAATGACGGAGTTTCCAAGCTGCATAATGTAAAGAAAGCTTTATCTATGTGAGATGAATAAACATAGCAAAAAGCAGATTCACAGAAAGCTTCTTTCCAGTTTTTATCTGAAGATATTTCCTTTTTCACCATAGTCCAGAATTTTCTCCTGAATGTCCCTTCACAGATCCGTCCATGGCAGAGGTTGCAAGCTGTGCAATGTAAAGAAAGCTTTATCTATGTGAGATGAATACACATAGCACAGAGCAGTTTCACAGAAATCTTCTTTCCAGCTTTTCTCTGAGGCTATTTCTCTTTTCACCATATTCATCAATATGCTCCCAAATATCCCTTGGTACCTTTTTGTCCAAAAGGGTTTCCCCGATGCTGTATGAGACGAGAGGTATAACACTGTGAGTGGAATGCACACATCACAAAGCAGTTCCTTGGAAATCTTCTCTCCAGTTTCTATCTGAACATATTTTCTTTTTCACTGTAAGCCTCAAAGCGCTCTCGAATATCCCTTCGCATGCTAAACATAAACTGTATTTGAAAACTGCTCAATGAAAAGAGAAGCTTAACTGAGCAAGAGGAATTCACAAGACACAGCATTTTCACAGAAAGCTTCCTTCTGGATTTTATCTGAGGATATTTCTTTCTCCGTATTCTAAGGATCGTTCCCAAATGTCCTTCCTCAGATTCAACATGATCAGTGATTTCAAACTGCTCAATCTAAAGAATGGTTTAACTCTATGAGAAGAATGCACACATCACAAACAGTTGCTCAGAAAGCTTCTATCCAGTTTTCATTATAAGACGTTCCCTTGTTCACCACAAGCCAGCGGGCGCCACTTAATATCCCTTCACAGATTCCTCAAAGACAGAGTTTCCAAACTGGGAAACATAGAGTAAGCTTTAACTCTGTGAAATGAATGCACATATCAGAGAGCAGTTTCTTGGAACAATTCTCTCTGAGTTTTATTTGAGGATATTTCACTTTTCACCAGTCTTCAATGCGCTCCAAAATATCACATTTTCAATTTTACAGGAACAGTGTTCAAATACTGCCTTATGAGAAAGGAGGTATAACTCCCTCAGTGGAATGCACGCATCACAAATCAGTTTCTAAGAAAGCTTCTCCGCAGTTTTTATCTGAAGATATTTCCTATTTCACCATAGGCCTGAATGTGCTCCTGAACGTCCCTTCATGAATCCATCCAGGCAACGTTTTAAAAATGCGTAATGGAAAGAAAGTTTTATCTATGTGAGATGAATAAACATGTCTATCACAAAGCATTTTCCCAGAAAGCTTCTTTCCAGTTTATGTCTGAGGATATTTCCTTTTTCACCATAGCCATCCATATACTCCCAAATGTCCCCTGGTAACTCTTTCTCCAAAAGACATTTCCCATTCCTGTATGAGAAAAAAAGTATAACTCTGTGAATGAAATGCACACGTCACAAAGCAGCTCCTCGGAGATCTTCTCTCCAGTTTCTATCTGAAGATATTTCCATTTTAACCATAAGCCCCAATGCACTCCCAAGTATCCTTTAGCTGACAAAACTAAAACAGTGTTAGAATACTGCTCAATGAAAACAGAAGCTTAACTGTGCAAAGGGAATTCACATGACACAGAGCAGTTTCATAAAAGCTTCCTTCTGATTTTTATCGCAGGATATTTCTTTTTCGGCATATTCTTAAGAGCATTCCCAAATGTCTTTTCTCAGATTCCACAGAGACAGTGATTTCAAACTGCTCAATCCAAAGAATAATATAACTCTATGAAATGAATCCACACATCACAAATCAGTTGCTCAGAAAGCTTCTCTCCAGTTTTCAAAGGAAGACATTTCCTTGCTCGTCACAGGCATCCGGTTGCCACTTAATACCCCTTTGCAGAATCTTCAAAGACAGACTGCTAATATCACTTTTTTAGTTTTATAGGAACAGTGTTCAAACAGTGCCTTATGAGAGGAAAGTTATAACTCCCTGAGTGGAATGCAAACATCACCAAGCAGTCTCTCCGGAAGCTTCTCTCCAGTTTTTATCTGATGATATTTCCTTTTTCACCATAGATCCGAATGTGATCCCGAATATCCTTTTGTGGATCCATCCATGACGGAATTTCCAAGCTGCATAATGGAAAGAAAGCTTTATCTATGTGAGATGAATAAACATAGAAAAAAAGCAGACTCTCAGAAAGCTTCTTTCCAGTTTTTATCTGAAGATAGTTCCTTTTTCACCATAGTCCAGAATGTTCTCCCGAATGTCCCTTCGCGGATCCATCCATGACAGGATTTGCAAGCTGTGTAATGTAAAGTATGCTTTATCTATGTGAGATGAATGCACATATCACAGAGCAGTTTCATAGAAAGCTTCTTTCCAGTTTTTGTCTGAGGCTCTTTCTATTTTCACTATAGGCGTCAATATGCTCCCAGATATCCCTTGGTACCTTGTTCTCCAAAAGGGTTTACCCGATGCTGTATGAGAAGAGACGTACAATACTGTGAGTAAAATGCACATGTCACAAAGCAGCTCCTCGGAAAGCTTCTCTCCAGTTTCTATCTGAACATATTTCCTTTCTCCCTGTAAGACTCAAAGAGCTTCCGAATATCCCTTCGCACGCTAAATATAAACAGTGTTAGAAAACTCTTCAATGCAAAGGGAAGCTTAACTGAGCGAGAGGAATTCACATGATACATAGCAGTTTCCTAGAAACCTTCCTTCTGGTTTTCATCTGAGGATATTTCTTTCTCCATATTCCAAAGAATGATCCCAAATGTCCTTGCTGAGATACCACAGAAACAGTGATTTCAAACTGCTCAATCCAAGGAATGATTTAACTTTATGAGATGAATACACACATCACAAAGCAGTTGCTCAGAAAGTTTCTCTCCAGCTTTCAATGGAAGACATTTCCTTGCTCACCACAGGCTTCCGGCACCACTTAATATCCCCTCGTAGATTCCTCAAAGACAGAGTTTCCAAACTGAACAACGTACAGTAAGCTTTATTTCTGTGAAATGAAAGCACATATCACAGAGCAGTTTCTTGGAACACTTCTTTCTGGGTTTTATTTGAGGATGTTTCATTTCTCGCTATACTCTTCAAAACGTTCCGAATTGTCATATTTTCTGTTTTATAGGAACAGTGTTCAAACACTACCTTATGAGAAAAGAATTATAAATCCCTGAGTGGAATGCACACATCACAAAGAAGTTTCTCAGAAAGCTTCTCTCCAGTTTTTATCTGAAGGTATTTCCTTTTTCACTATAGGCCTGAATGTGCTCCCGAATGTCCCTTCGTGGATCCGTCCATGACGGAGTTTCCAAGCTGCATAATGTAAAGAAAGCTTTATCAATGTGAGATGAATAAACATAGCAAAAAACAGATTCACAGAAAGCTTGTATTCAGTTTTTCTCTGAATATATTTCCACTTTCACCATAGTCCTGAATGTGCTCCCAAGTGTCCCTTCGTGGATATGTCCATGTCAGAGTTTCCAAGCTGCGTAATGTACAGAAAGCTTTATCTATGTGAGATGAATAAACATAACAAGAAGCAGAATCACAGAAAGCTTCTTTCCAGTTTTTATCTGAAGGTATTTACCTTTTAGTCATACTACTGAATGTGCTCCCGAATGTCCCTTTACAAATCTGTCCATGACAGTTTTCAACCTACGTAACGTAAAGGAAGCTTTATGTATGTGAGATGAATACACATATCACAGAGCCGTTTCACAGAAAGCTTCTTTCCAGTTTTTGTCTGAAGACATTTCCCTTTTCACCATAGGCATCAATATGCTCCTGAATACCCCTTTGTACCTTTTTCTCCTACAGGATTTCCCCAATGCTGTATGAGTAGGGAGGTATAACACTGTGAGTGAAATGCACACGTCACAAAGCAGTTACCCAGAAAGCTTCTCTCCAGTTTCTATCTGAACATATTTCCTTTTTCCACGTAAGCCTCAAAGCGCTCCTGAATATCCCTTTGCATGCTAAAGTAAAACAGCGTTAGAAAACTGCTCAATGAAAAGAGAGGCTTAACTGAGCAAGAGGAATTCACACAACACAGAGGAGTTTCACAGAAAGCTTCCATCTGGATTTTACCTGAGGAGATTTCTTTCTCCATATTCTAAAGAGCGTTCCCAAATGTCCTTTCTGAGATTCCACAGGAACAGTGATTTCAAACAGCTCAATCCAAAGAATGATTTAACACTCTGAGCAACATACCAACCTCATGAAAATGTTGCTCAGAAAGCTTTTCTTCATTTTCAAGGGAAGACATTTCCTTGCTTGCCACAGGCCTCGGGTTGCCACTTAATATCCCTTCGCAGAATCCCAAAAGACAGACTTTCCAACCTCGGAAATGAAGAGTAAGCTTTATCTCTGTGAAATGAATGAACATGTCAGAGAGCAGTTTCTTGGAATGCTTCTTTCCAGGTTTTATTTGACGACATTTCACTTTTCACCTTAGTCTTCAATGTGCTCTGATTATCACTTTTTTAGTTTTACAGGAACAGTGTTGAAACAGTGTCTTATGAGGAGAAAGGTATAACACCCTGAGTGGAATGCACACATCACTAAGCAGTTTCTCAGAAAGCTTCTCTCCAGTTTTTATCAGACGATATTTCCTTTTTCACCATTGGCTCGAATGTGACCCCAAATATCCCTTCGCGGATCATCCATGACGGAGTTTCCAAGCTGCGTAATGTAAAGAAAGCTTTATCTATGTGAGGTGAATAAACATAGTGAAAAGCAGATTCACAGAATGATTCTTTCCAGTATTTTTCTGAATACATTTCCTTTTTTAACATAGTCATGAATGTGCTCCCGAATGCCCCTTCGTGGATCCATCCCTGTCAGAGTTTCCAAGCTGCTTAATGTAAAGAAAGCTTTATCTATGTGAGATGAATACACATATCACAGAAGCGTATCACATAAAGGGTTGCCCCGATGCTGTATGAGAAGAGAGTTATAACACTTTCAGTGGAATGCACACATCACAAAGCAGTTCCACGGAAAGCTTCTCTCCAGTTTCTATCTCAACATATTTTGTTTTTCACCATAAGCCTCAAAGTGCTGACGTATATCCCTTTATACGCTAAACATGAACAATGTTAGAAAACTGCTCAATGAAAAGAGAAGCTTAACTGAGCGAGAGGAATTCACACGACACACAGCAGTTTCACAGAAAGATTCCTTCTGGTTTTTATCTGAGGATATTTCTTTCTCCATATTCTAAAGATCGTTCCCAATTGTTCCTCCTCAGATTCCACAGAAGCAGTGAATTCAAACTGCTCAATACAAAGAATGATTTAACTGTATGAGATGAATACACACATCACAAAGCAGTTGCTCAGAAAGTTTCTCTGCAGTTTTCATCAAAAGACATTTCCTTGCCCACCACAGGTGAATGGGCACCACTTAATATCCCTTCACAGATTCCTGAAAGACAGAATTTGCAAACAGGGACATGTAGAGAAAGCTTTACCTCTGTGAAATGAATGTCCATATCCGAGAGCAGTTTCTTAGTACGCTTCTTTGTGGGTTTTATTTGAGGATATATCACTTTTAGCCATGGTCTTCAATGCACTGCAAAATATCACTTTTTCTTTTTACAGGAACAGTGTTCAAACACTGCCTTATGAGAAAAGAGGTATAACTCTCTGAGTGGAATACACACATCACAAAGCAGTTTCTCAGAAAGCTTCTCTCCAGTTTTTATCAGAATATATTACCTTTTTCACAATAGGCCTGAATGCACTTTCAAATATCCCATCGCAGACCTGTCCATGACGGAGTTTCCAACTGCATAATAAAAATAAAGTTTTATCTATGTGAGATGAATAAATAGAGCAAAAAGCAGATTCACAGAAAACTTCTTTCCAGTTTTTATCTGAAGATATTTCCTTTTTCACCATAGTCTTGAATGTGCTCCCTAATATCCCTTCGTGGATCCATCCATGACAGGGTTTCCAAGCTGTGAAATGTAGAGGAAGATTTATCTATGTGAGATTAATACACATATCTAAGAACAGTTTCACAGAAAGGGTTTCTTAGATGCTCTATGAGAAGAGAACTATAACACTGTGAGTGGAATGCACACGACACAAAGCAGCACTTCAGAAAGCTTCTCTCCAGTTTCTATCAGAACATATTTCCTTTTTCACTGTAAGTCTCAAAGTGTTCCTGAGTATCCCTACGCATGCTAAACATAAACAGCGTTAGGAAACTGCTCAATGAAACATGAAGTTTAACTAAGCGATGGAATTCACATGACACACAGCAGTTTCACAGGAAGCTTGCTTCTGGGTTTTATCTGAAGGTATTTGTTTTACAGCATATTCTAAAGAGCATTCCCAAATTTAATATCTCAGGTTCCACAGAAACAGTGATTTCAATCTGCTCAATTGAAAGAATGATTTAACTCTGTGAGATGAATACACCCATCACAAAGCAGTTGCTCAGAAAGCTTCTCTCCAGTTTTCAAGGGAAGACATTTCCTTGTTCACCACAGGCCTCTGGGTGCCACTTAATATCCCTTCGCAGATACCTCAAAGATGCAGTTTCCAAATTGGGCAATGTAGAGTAAGTTTTAACTCCGTGATATGAAAACACATATCAGAGAGCAGGTTCTTGGAAGGCTTCTTTCTGGGATTTATTTGAGGATATTTCACTTTTCTTCGTAGTCCTCAATGCGCTCCAAAATATCACTTTTTTGGTTTTACAGGAACAGTGTCCCAATACTGCCTTATGAGAAAAGAGGTATAACTCCCTGAGTGGAATGCACACATCACAAAGCAGTTTCTCAGAAAGTTTCTCTCCGGTTTTTGTCTGAAGATACTTCGATTTTCCCCATAGTCCTGAATGTGTTCCTGAAGGTCCCTTTGTCGATCCGTCCATGACAGTGTTTCCAAGCTGTGTAAAGTAAAGAAAGTTTAAACTATGTGAGAAGAATAAACATTGCAAAGAGTAGACCCACAGAAATCTTCTTTCCAGTTTTTATCTTAAGATATTTCTTCTTTCACCATAGTCCTGAAAGTGTTCCCGAACGTCCCTCCATCCATGACAGTTTCCAAGCAGCATAATGTAAAGAAAGCTTTATCTATGTGAGATGAATACACATACCACAGAAGAGTTTTACAGAAAGCTTCTTTCCAGTTTTTTTCTGAGGCTATTTCTCCTTTCTCCATATGCATCAATATGCTACCAAATATCCCTTTGTACCTTTTTCTCCAAAAGGGTTTCCCCGATGCTGTATGAGAAGAGAGATATAACACTGTGAGTGGAATGCACACATCACAAAGCAGTGTTTCGGAAAGCTTCTCTCCAGTTTCGGTCTGAACATATTTCCTTTTTCACTGTAAGCCTCAAAGCACTCGTGAATGTCCCTTCACACGCTAAACATAAACAGAGTTAGAAAACTGCTCAATGAAAAGAGAGGTGAAACTGAGTGAGAGGAATTAAAAAGACACAGAGGAGTTTCACAGAAAACTTCCTTCTGGATTTTACCTGAGGATATTTCTTTGTCCATATTATAAAGAGCCTTCCCAAATGTCTTTGCTCAGATTGCACAAAAACAGTGATTTCAAACTGCTCAATCCAAACAATAGTTTAACTCTATGAGACCAATACACACATCACGAAGCAGTTGCTCAGAAATCTTCTCTCCAGTTTTCATCGGAAGATGTTTCCTTGCTCACCACAAGCCTCTGGGCACCACTTAATATCCCTTCACAGATTCCTCAAAGACAGAGTTTCCAAACTCGGCAATGAAGAGTAAGCTTTAACTCTGTGAAATGAATGCACATATCAGAGAGCAGTTTCTTGGAACTCTTCCTTCTGTGTTTCATTTGAGGATATTTCACTTTTGGCCATAGTCTCCAATGCACTCTGAAATACCACGTTTTCAGTTTTACAGGAACAGTGTTCAAACACTGCCTTACTAGAAAAGAGGTAAAAATCCCTTAGTCGAATGCACACATCACAAAGCAGGTTCTCAGAAACCTTCGATCCAGTTTTTATCTGAATATACTTCCTTTCTCACCATAGGCCTGAATGTGCTCCTGAATGTCCTTTCGCAAATCCGTCCATGATGGATTCAAAACTGTGTAATTGAAAGAAAGTTTTATCTATATGAGATGAATAAACTTATCTATCACAAAGCAGTTTCACAGAAAGCTTCCTTCCAGTTTTTGTCAGAGAATATTTCCTTTTTCACCATAGCCGTCTTTATACTCCCGAATGTCCCCTGGAAGCTTTTTCTCCAAAAGGGATTCTGCAATCCTCTATTAGAAGAAAGGTATATTTCTGTGTGCGGAATGCACATGTCACAAAGCTGCTCTTTGGAAAGCTTCTCCCCAGTTTCTATCTGAAGATATTTCCTTTTACACCATAAGCCTCAAAGTGCTCCTGAATATCCCTTCACAGACTAAACAAAAACAGTGTTAGAATACTGCTCAATGAAAAAAGAAGCTTAACTGTGTGAGCGGAATTCACACAAAATAGTGTAGTTTCACAGAAAGCTTCCTTCTGATTTCTATCTGAGGTTATTTCTTTTTCAGGATATTCAAAAGAGAGTTTCCAAATGTCCTTTCTCAGATTCAACAGAAACAGTGATTTCAAACTGCTCAATCCAAATAATGATTTAACTCTATGAGATGAATACAAGCATCAAAAAAGAGTTGCTCAGAAAGATTCTCTCCAATTTTCGATGGAAGACATTTCCTTGCTCGCCACAGGTCTCCAGTTGCCACTTAATATCCCTTCACAGAATCTCAAAAGACAGACTTTCCAAACTGGGAAATATGGAGTAAGCTTTAACTCTGTGAAATGAATGGACATGTCAGAGAGCAGTTTCTTGGAATGCTTCTTTCTGGGTGTTATTGGATGACATTTCACTTTTCTCCATAGTCTTCAATGTGCTCCGAATATTACTTTTTTAGTTTTACAGAGCAGTATTCAAACAGTGCCTTATGAGAAAAGAGGTAAAACTCCCTTAGTGAAATGCACACATCATGAAGCAGTTTCTCAGAAACCTTCTCTCCACTTTTTATCTGACGATATTTCCTTTTTCACCAAGCCCAGAATGTGATCCCAAATATCCCTTCATGGATCCATCCATGACAGAGTTTCCAAGCTGCGTAATGTAAAGAAAGTTTTATCTATGTGAGATGCATAAACATAGCAAAAAGCAGATTCCCAGAAAACTTCTTTCCAGTTTTTCTCTGAAGATATTTCCTTTTTCACCATAGTCCTGAATGGGCTCCTGAATGTTCCTTCGGGGACCCATCCATGACAGAGTTTCCAAGCTATGGTAATGTAAAGGAAGCTTTATATATGTGAGATGAATACGCAAATCACAGAGCAGTTTCATAGACAGATTATTTCAAGTTTTTGTCTGAGGCTATTTCCCATTTCACCCTAGGCATTAACATGCTCCAGAATATCACTTGGTACATTCTTCTTCAAAAGGGTTTCACCTATGCTGCATGAGAAGAGATGTATAACACCGTGAGTGGAATGCACATGTCACAAAGCAGTTCCTCGGAAAGCTGCTCTCCAGTATCGATCTGAACATATTTCTTTTTCACCGTAAGCCTCAAAGCACTCCCGAATATCCTTCACAGGCTAAACACAAACAGGGATAGAAATCTGCTCAATGAAAAGAGAGGCTTAACTGAGCAAGAGGAATTAAGATGACACAGAACAGTTCCACAGAATGCTTCCTTCTGGATTTTACCTGAGGATATTTCTTTCTATATATTCTAAAGAGTGTTCCCAAATGTCCTTTCTCAGATTTCACAGAAACAGTGATTTCAAACTGCTCAATCCAAAGAATGGTTTAAATCTATGAACTGAATGCACACATCACAAAGCAGTTGATCAGAAAACTTATCTCCAGTTTTCATCGGAAGTCACTTTCTAGCTCACCACAAGCCTCCAAGTGCCACTTAATATCCCTTCACAGACTTCTCAAAGAAAGACTTTGCAAACTGAGCAAAGTAGAGTAAGCTTTAACTCTAGTTTTCAATGCACCAAGAAATATCACTTTTTCGGTTTTACAGGAACAGTGTTCAAACACTGCGTTATGAGAAAAGAGGTAAAACTCCCTGAGTGGAATGCACACATTACAAAGCAGTTTCTCAGAAAGCTTCTCTCCAGTTTTTATTTGAAGATATTTCCTTTCTCACCATTGGTCTGAATGTGCTCTCGAATGTCCCTTCGCGAATCCGTCCATGATGACATTTCAAAACTGAGTAATAGAAAGAAAGTTTATCTATGTGAGATTAATAAACATATCTATCACAAAGCAGTTTCACAGAAAGCTTATTTTCAGTTTTTGTCGGAGTATATTTCTTTTTCCACCATAGCCGTCCATGTACTCCTGAATGTCCCCTGGTAGCTTTTTCTCCAAAAGGGATTTCCCAATCCTCTATGAGAAGAAAAGTATACCTGTGAGTGGAATGCACACGTCACAAAGCAGCTCCTCGGAAATCTTCTCTCCAGTTTCCATCTGAAGATATTTCTGTTTTGACCATAAGCCTCAAAGCGCTCCTGAGTATCCCTTAGTTGACTAAACTAAAACAGTGTTAGAATACTGCTCAATGAAAACAAAATATTAACTGTGAGAATGGAATTCAGGTGACCCAGAGCAGTTTCACAGAAAGCTTCCTTATGGTTTTTATCACTCGTTAGTTCTTTTTCAGTATATTCTTAAGAGCATTCCCAAATGTCCTTTCTCATGTTCCACAGAAAAGTGATATCAAACTGCTCAATCCAAAGAATGATTTAACTCTATGAGATGCATACACACATCACAAAGCAGTTGCTCAGAAAGCTTCTCTCCAGTTTTCAGCGTAAGACTTTTCCTTGCTGGACATTGGTCCTGATTGCCACTTAATATCCTTTCGCAAAATCCACAAAGACAGACTTTCCAAAGTGGGAAATATAGAGGAAGCTTTAATACTCAGAAATTAGTGCACATGTCAGAGAGCAGTTTCGTGGAATGTTTCTTTCTGGGTTTTATTTCAGGATATTTCACTTTTCACCATAGTCTCCCATGTGCTTCAAAATATTACTTTTTCCATTTTACAGGAACAGTGTTCAAACACTGCCTTATGAGAAAAGAGGTATAACTCCCTGAGTGGAATGCACACATCACAAAGCAGTTTCTCAGAAAACTTCCATCCAGTTTTTATCTGAAGATATCTCCTTTTTCACCGTAGGCCTGAATGTGCTACCGAATATCCCTTTGGGGATCCGTCCATGACAGCGTTTCCAAACTACATGATATAAGGAAAGTTTTATCTATGTGAGATGAATAAACATATCTATCACAAAGCAGTTCACAGAAATCTTCTTTCCAGTTTCTGTCTGAGGATATTTCCTTTTACACCATAGCCATCCATATACTTCCAAATGTCCTTTGGTAACTTTTTCTCCAAAAGGCAATCCCCAATACTCTATGAGAAGAAAGGTATAATTCTGTGATTGGAATGCACACGTCACAAAACAGCTCCTCGGAATGCTTCTTTCCAGTTTCTGTCTGAAGATATTTCCTTTTTCACAGTAAGCCTCAAAGCACTCCTGAATATCCCTTAGCAGATTAAACAAAAACAGTATTAGAATACTGGTGAATGAAAAGAAAAGCTTAACTGTGTGAGCGGAATTCACGCGACACAGAGCAGTTTCACAGAATGCTTCCTTCTGGTTTCTATCTGAGGTTATTTCTGTTTCAGGATATTCTAAAGAGCATTTCTAAATGTCCTTTCTCAGATTCCACAGAAACAGTGATTTCAAACTGTTCAATCCAAAGAATGATTTAACTCTATGTGGTGAATTCAAACATCACAGAAGAGTTGCTCAGAAAGCTTCTCTCCATTTTTCAATGGATGACATTTCCTTGCTCGCCACACGCCTCTGGTTGCCACTTAATATCCCTCCGCAGAATCATCAAAGACAGTCTTTCCAAACTGGGAAATATAGAGTAAGCTTTAACTCTGTGAAATGAAAGGACATGTCAGAGAGCAGTTTCTTCTAATGCTTCTTTCCGGGTTTTATTTGATGATTTTCACTTTTCACCATATTCTTCAATGTGCTCCGAATGTCACTTTTTTAGTTTTACAGGAATAGTATTCAAACAGTGCCTTATGAGAAAAAAGGTAAAACTCCCTGAGTGGAATGCACACACCACCAAGAAGTTTCTCAGAAAGCTTCTCCCCAGGTTTTATCTGACGATATTTCCTTTTCACCATAGGCCTGAATATGATCCCGAATATCCCTTCACGGATTCATCCATGACAGAGTTTCCAAGCTGCATAATGTAAACAAAGCGTTATCTATGTGAAATGAATAAACATAGCAAAAAAAAGATTCACAGAAAGCTGCCTTTCAGTTTTTATCTGAAGATATTTCCTTTTACACTATAGTCCTGAACGTGCTCCCGAGTGTCCCTTCGAGGATCCGTCCATGAGAGAGTTTTCAAGCTGCATAATGTAAAGAAAGCTTTATTTATGGGAGATGAATACACATATCAAAGAGCAGTTTCAAAGAAAGCTTCTTTCCATTTTTTTTGGAGTTATTTCCCTTATCACCATAGGATTCAACATGCTCCCGAATGTCACTTGGTACCTTCTTCTCCAAAAGGTTTTCCCCAATGCTATATGAGAAGAGAGGTATAACACTGTGAGTGGAATGCACACGTCACAAAGCAGTTCCTCAAAAAGCTTCTCTCCAGTTTCGGTCTCAACATATTTCCTTTTTCAGCATAACCTCAAAGTGCTCCGGAATATCCCTTCACACGCTAAACATAAACAGGGTTAGACAACTGCGCAATGAAAAGTGAGGTTTAACTGAGTGAGAGGAATTAAGATCAAACAGAGTAGATTCACACAAGCTTCCTGCTGGATTTCACCTGAGGATATTTCTTTCTCCATATTTTAAGGAGCATTCCTAAATGTCCTTCCTCAGATTCCACAAACATAGTGATTTCAAAGTGCTCAATCCAAAGAATGGTTTAACTCTATGAGACGAATACACCATCACAAAGCAATTGCTCAGAAAGCTTCTCTCCAATTTTCATTGGAAGACGTTTCCTTGCTCACCACAAGCCTCTGGGTGCCACTTAATATCAATTCACAGATTCCTCAAAGACAGAGTTTCCAAACTGGGCAACGTAGAGTAAGCTTTAACTCTGTGAAATGAATGCACATATCAGAGAGCAGTTTCTCAGAACACTTCTTTCTGGGCTTTATTGAGGATATTTCACTTTTCACCATAGTCTTTCATGCGTTCGTACATATTACTTTTTCGGTTTTACAGGAACAGTGTTCAAACACTGCCTTATAAGAAAAGAGGTATAACTCCCTGAGTAGAGTGCACACATCACCTAGAAGTTTCTCAGAAAACTTCTATCCCGTTTTTATCTGAAGACATCTCCTTTTCTACTGTAGGCCTGAATGTGCTCCTGAGTGTCCCTTTGCGAATCTATCCATGACGACATTGCAAAACTTTGTAAAAGAAGGAAAGTTTTATCTATGTGAGATGAATAAACATATCTATCACAAACCAGTTTCACAGAAAGCTTCTTTCCAGTTTTCGTCTGATGATATTTCCTTTTCCACCATAGCCGTCCATATACTGTCGAATGTCCCATGGTAGCTTTTTCTACAAAAGGAATTCCCCAATCCTCTATGAGAAGAAAAGTATAACTCTGTGTGTGGAATGCACACGTCACAAAGCAGCTCCTCAGAAGTATTCCCTCCAGTTTCTATCTGAAGATATTTCCATTTTCAACATAAGCCTCAAAGTGCTCCAAAGTATCCCTTAGCTGGCTAAACTAAAACAGTGTTAGAATACTGCTCAATGAACATGGAAGCTTAACTGTTTGAGTGGCATTCACGTGACACAGAGCACTTTCACAGAAAGCTTCCTTCTCCTTTTTATCGGAGGGTATTTCTTTTTCAGCACATTCTTAAAAGCGTTCTCAAATGTCCTTTCTCAGGTTCCACAGAAAGAGTGATTTCAAACTGCTCAATCCAAAGAATCCACACATCACAAAGCAGTTGCTCAGAAAGCATCTCTCCAGTTTTCAACGGAAGACATTTCCTTACTCACCACAGTACCTGGTCGCCACATAATATGCCTTTTCAGAATCTTCAAAGACAGACTTTTCAAACTGGGAATTGTAGAGTAAGCTTTATCTCTCTGAAATGAATGCATACGTCAGACAGCAGTTTCTTGGAATGCTTCTTTCTGGGTTTTATTTCAGGATGTTTCACTTTTCACTTTAGTCTTCCATGCACTCTGAAATATTACATTTTTGGTTTTATAGGAACAGAGTTCAAACACTGCGTTATGAGACAAGAGGTATAACTCCCTGAGTGGAATGCGCACATCACAAAGCAGTTTCTCAGATAGCTTCTGTGCACTTTTCATCTGAACATATCTCCTTTATCATCATGGGCCTGAATAAGCTCCCAAATGCTCCTTTGTGGATCCATCCATGACGGAGTTTCCAAACTGCTTAATATAAGGAAAGTTTTATCTATGTGAGATGAACAAAGGTATCTATCACAAAACAGTTTCACAGAAATATTCTATCAACTTTTTGTCTGAGGATGTTTCTTTTTCCACCATAGCCGTCCCTATAGTCTCGAAAGTCCCTTGGTAGCTTTTTCTCCAAAAGGCATTCCCCAATCCTCTATGAGAAGAAAGGTATAATTCTGTGAGTGAAATGCACACATCACAAATCAGTCCCTCAGAAAGCTTCTCTCCAGTTTCTATCTGTTCATATTTTCTTTCTCACTGTAAGACTCAAAGCATTTCTGAATATCCCTTCACATGGTAAACATAAACAGTGTTAGAAAACCCTTCAATGAAAAGGGGAGCTTAACTGAGCGAGAGGAGTTCACATGACACATAGCAGTTTCACAGAAAGCTTCCTTCTGTTTTTCATCTGAGGATATTTCTTTCTCCATATTCCAAAGGGCGATCCCAAATGTCCTTCCTGAGATACCACAGAAGCAGTTATTTCAAACTGTTCAATCCAAGGAATGGTTTAACTCTATGAGATGAATTCACACATCACAAAGCAGTTGCTCAGAAAGCTTCTCTCCGGTTATCATAGGAAGACTTTTCCTTGCTCACCACAGGCCTCTGGGGCACCACTAAACATCCCTTCACATATTACTCAAAGACAGAGTTTGCAAACTGGGCAATGTAGACTACGCTTTATTTCTGTGAAGTGAATGCACATATCAGAGAGCAGTTTCCTGGATCATTTCTTTCAGGGTTTTATTTCAGGCTATTTCACTTTTCGCCACACTCTTCAATGCGCTGCAAAATATCACTTTTTCAGTTTTACAGGAATTCTGTTCAAACACTGCCTTATGAGAAAATAGGTATAACACCGTGTGTGGAATCCATTTTTTTTCAGCATATTCTTAAGAGCATTCCCAAATGTCTTTTCTCGGGCTCCACAGAAACAGTGATTTCAAACTGCTCAATCCAAAGAAAGATTTAACTCTATGAGATGAATACACACAACACAATGCAGTTGCTCCGAAACTTTCTACCCAGTTTTCATGGGAAGATGTTTCCTTTCTCACCACAAGCCTCCGGGCGCCACTTAATATCCCTTCACAGATTCCTTAAAGATACAGTTTCCAAACTGGGCAATGAAGTGTAAGCTTTAACTCTCTGAAATGAATGCACACGTCAGAGAGCAGTAACTTGGAACGCTTCTTTCTGGGTTTTATTTCAGGATATTTCATTTTTCTTCCTAGTCTTCAACGAGCTGCAAAATATCACTTTTTCGGCTTTTCAGGAACAGTGTTCAAACACTGCCTTATGGGAAGAGGTATAACTCCCTGAGTGGAATGCACACATCACAAAACAGTTTCTCACAAAGCTTCTCTTCAGTTTTTAGCTGAAGATATCTTCTATTTCCCCACAGGCCTGAATGTGCTCCTGAATGTCCCTTTGCAGAACTATCTATGATGCCGTTTCAAAACTCCATAATAGAAAGAAAGTTTTATCTATGTGAGATGAATAGACATATCTATCACAAAGCAGTTACACAGAAAGCTTCTTTCCAGTTTTTGTCTGAATATATTTCCTTTTATACCATAGCTGTCCATACACTCCCGAATGTCCCCTGGTAGCTTTTTCTCCAAAAGGGATTCCGCAATCCTATATGAGAGAAAAGTATAACACTGTGAGTGAAATGCACACATCACAAAGGAGCTCCTTGGAAATCTTCTCTCCAGCATCTATCTGAAGATATTTCCGTTTTCACCATAAGCCTCAAAGTGTTTCCGAGTATCCCTTAGCTGACTAACCTAAAACAGTGTTAGACTACTGCTCAATGAAATCAGAAGCTAAACTGTGCATGTGGAATTCACGAGACCTAGAGCAGTTTCACAGAAAGTTTCCTTCCGATTTTTATCGGAGGGTATTTCTTTTTCAGCATATTCTTAAGAGCGTTCCCAAATGTCCTTTCTCAGGTTCCACAGAAACAGTGATTTCAAACTGCTCAATCCAAAGAATGATTTAACTCTATAAGATGAATGCACAGATCACAAAGCAGTTGCTCTGAAAGCTTCTCTCCGGTTTTCATCGGAAGATGTTTCCTTTCTCACCACAAGCCTCCGGGCACCTCTTAATATCCCTTCACAGATTCCTCAAAGACAGAGTTTCCAAACTGGGCAACGTAGTATAAGCTTTAACTCTCTGAAATGAATGCACACGTCAGAGAGTAGTTTCTTGGACTGTTTCTTTCTGGATTTTATTTCGGGACATTTCACTTTTTGCTGTAGTCTTCAATGTGCTGCAAAATATCACATTTTCAGTTTTACAGGAACAGTGTTCAAACACTGCCTTATGAGAAAAGAGGTATAACTCTCTGAGTGGAATGCACACATCACAAAGCAGTTTCCCCGAAAGATTCTCTCCATTTTTATCTGAAGATATTTCCTATTTCCCCACAGGCCTGAATATGCTCCCGAATGTCCCTTCATGAATCCATCCATGACGCAGTTTCAAAACGGTGTAATAGAAAGAACCTTTTGGCTATGTGAAATGAATAGACATATCTATCACAAAGCAGTTTCACAGTAAGCTTCTTTCCAGTTTTTGTCTGAGGATATTTCCTTTTTCACCTTTGCCGTCCATGTACTCCCGACTCAACCCTGGTAGTTTTTTCTCCAAACTGGACTCCTCAATCCTCCCTGAGAAGAAAATTATAACTCTATGACTGGAATGCACAAGTCACAAAGCAGCTCCTCTGAAATCTTCTCTCCAGTATCTATGTGAAGATATTTCCTTTTTCACCATAAGCCTCAAAGCGCTCCTGAGTATCCCTTAGCTGACTAACCTAAAACAGTGTTAGAACACTGCTCAAAGAAAACAGAAGCTTAACTGTGCAAGTGGAATTCACAAGACCTAGAGTAGTTTCACAGAAAATTTCCTTCTAGTTTTTATTGGAGGTTTTTTCTTTTTCAGCATATTCTTATGAGCATTCCCAAATGTTCTTTCTCCGGTTAAACAGAAACAGTGATTTCAAGCTGCTCAAAGAAAGAATGATTTAACTCTATGAGATGAATACACATATCACAAAGCAGTTGCTCTGAAAGCTTCTCTCCAGTTTTCATCGGAAGACGTTTCCTTTCTCACCACAAGTCTCTGGGTGCCACTTAATATCACCTCACAGATTCCTCAAAGACAGAACTTCCAAACTGGGCATCGTAGTGTAAGCTTTAATTCTCTGAAGTGAATGCACAAGTCAGAGAGCAGTTTCTTGCAACGTTTCTTTCTGGGTTTTATTTCCGGATTTTCACTTTTTGCCATAGTCTTCAATGTGCTGCAAAATATCACTTTTTCAGCTTTTCAGGGACAGTGTTGAAACACTGCCTTATGAGAAAAGAGGTATATCTCCCTGAGTGGAATGCACACATCACAAAGCAGTTTCTCAGAAAGCTTCTCTCCAGTTTTTAGCTGAAGATATTTCCTATTTCCCAACAGGCCTGAATATGCTCCCGAATGTCCCTCCACGAATCTGTCCAAGACATAGTTTCAAAACTGCGTAATAGAAAGAAAGTTTTATCTATGTGAGATGAATAGTAGTATCTATCACAAAGCAGTTACACAGAAAGCTTCTTTCCAGTTTTTGTCTGAATATATTTCCTTTTTTACCATAGCTGTCCTTATACTCCCGAATGTCCCCTAGTAGCCTTTTCTCCAACAGGGATTCCCAATCCTCTATGAGAAGAAAGGTATAATTCTGTGAGTGGAATGCACACGTCACAAAGAAGCTCCTCAGAAAGCTTCTCCCTAGTGTTTATCTGAGGATATTTCCGTTTTCACCATAAGCCTCAAAGCACTCCCGAATATCCTTTCGCAGACTAAACACAGTGTTAGAATACTGCTCAATGAAAAGAGAAGCTTAACTGTGTGAATGGAAATCACAGGATCGAGAGCAGTTTCACAGAATGCTTCCTTGTGGTTTTTATCTGAGGGTATTTCCTTTTCAGCATATTCTAAAGAGTGTTCCGAAATGTCCTCTCTCAGGCTCCACAGAAACAATGAATTCAAAATACTCAATCCAAAGAATGATTTAACTCTATGAGATGAATCCACACAGCACAAAGCAGTTGCTCAGAAAGCTTCTCTCCAGTTTTCAACGGAAGAAATTTTCTTGCTCACCACAGGCCCCTGGGTGCCACTTAATATCTCTTCGCAGATTCCTCAAAGACAGAGTTTCCAAACTGGGAAATGTAGAGTAAGCTTTAATTCTGTGAAATAAACGCACAAATCAGAGAGCTGCTTCTTGGAATGCTTCTTTTGGGTTTTATTTGAGGATAGTTCAATTTTCACCATAGTCTTCTATGCACTCTGAAATATCACTTTTTCAGTTTTACAGGAAACGTGTTCAAACACTGCATTATGAGAAAAAATGTATAACTCCCTGAGTGGAACGCACACATCACAACGCAGTTTCTCACAAGGTATCTTTCCAGTTTTTATCTGAAATATTTCCATTTTCAAAATAGTCTTGAATGTGCTTCCGAATGTCCCTTTGCAGATCCATCCATGATAGAGTTTCCAAGCTGTGTAATGTAAAGAAAGTTTTATCTATGTGAGATGAATAAAAATAGCAAAAAGCAGATTCACAGAAAGCTTCTTTCCAGTTTTCCTCTGAGGCTATTTCCTTTTTCACCATAGCTGTCCATATACAGCTGAATGTCTCTTGGTATCTTTTTCTCCAAAAGGCATTCCCCAGACCTTTATGAGAAGAGGGGTATAACACTGTGAGTGAAATGCACAGGTCTCAAAGCAGTTCCTCAGAAAGCCTCTCTCCAGTTTCTATCTGAACATATCTCCTTTATCACGGTAAGCCTCAAAGCACTCCCAAATATCCCTTTGCTCGCTAAACATAAAGAGTGTTAGAAAAGTGCTCCAGGAAAAGAGAAGCTTAACTGAGCAAAAGGAATTCAAGTGACACATAGCAGTTTCCAGAAAGCTTCCTTCTGGTTTATATCAGAGGATATTTATTTCTCCATATTCTAAAGAGCGTTCCCAAATGTCTTTCTTCAGATTCCACAGAAACAGTTATTTCAAACTGCTCAATCCAAAGAATGATTTAACTCTATGAGATGAATACACACATCACAAAGCAGTTGCTCAGAAAGCTTCTCTGCAGTTTTCATCGAAAGACATTTCTTTGCTCACCACAGGTGAATGGGTACCACTTACTATCCCTTTGCAGATTCTTGAAAGACAGAATTTGCAAACTGGGCAATGTAGTGTAAGCTTTACCTCTGTCAAATGATTGCACATATCTGAGAGCAATTTCTTGGTACGCTTCTTTCTGGGTTTTATTTGCGGATATATCACTTTTCACCATAGTCTTCAATGTGCTCCAAAATATCACTTTTTTGTTTTACTGGAACAGTGTTCAACCACTGCCTTATGAGAAAAGAGGCATAACACCCTGAGTGGAATACACATCAAAAAGCAGTTTCTCAGAATGCTTCTCTCCAGTTTTTTTCTGAAGATATTTTCTTTTTCAACATAGGCCTGAAAGTTCTTTTGATTATCCCATCGTGGATCCGTCGATAATGCAGTTTCCAAACTGTGTAACATAAAGAAAGTTTTATCTATATGAGATGAATAAACACAGCAAAAAGCAGATTCACAGAAAGCTTCTTTCCAGTTTTTATCTGAAGATATTTCCTTTTTCACCATAGTCCTGAATGTACTCCTGAATATCCCTTCACGGATCCATCCATGACAGAGTTTCCAAGCTGTGAAATGTAGAGAAAGATTTATCTATGTCAGATGAATACACATATCTAAAAATAGTTTCACAGAATGGGTTTTCTAGATGCTGTATGAGAAGAGAGGTAGAACACTATGAGTGGAATGCACATGTCACAAAGCAGCACCTCGGAAAACCTCTCACCAGTTTCTATCAGAACATATTTCCTTTTTCATCATAAGACTCCAAGTGTTCCCAAATATCCCTATGCACGCTAAACATAAACAGTGTTAGGAAACTGCTCAACGAAAAGTGAAGCTTAACTGGGGGAGTGGAATTCACACAACACAGAGAACTTTCACAGGAAGCTTCCTTCTGGTTTTTATCTGAGGATATTTCTTTCTCCATATTCTAAAGAGCATTCCCAAATATCCTCCCCAGATTCCACAGAAACAGTGATTTTAAACTGCTCCTTACAAAGGATGATTAACTCTATGAGATGATTACACCTGTCACAAAGCAGTTGCTCAGAAAGATTCTCTCCAGTTTTCAAAAGATGACATTTCCTTGCTCAACACAGGCCTCCAGGCGCCACTTAATATAACTTCACAGATTCCTCAAAGAGAGACTTTCCAAACTGGGCAATGTAGAGTAAGCTTTAACACTGTGACGTTAATACACATATCAGAGAGCAGTTTCTTGGAACGCTTCTTTCTGGGTTTTATTTGAGGACAGGACACTTTTCCCCATAGTCTTCATTGCACTCTGAAATATAACATTTTTGGTTTTACAGGAACAATGTTCAAACACTGCCTTATGAGAAAAGAGGTATAACTCCTTGAGTGGAATGCACACATCAGAAAGCATTTTCTCAGAAAACTTGTCTCCAGGTTTATCTGAAGATCTTTCCTTTTTCACCATAGGCCTGAATATGCTCCCAAATGTCCCTTCATGATTCCATCCATGATGGAGATTCCAAGCTGCGTAATGTAAAGAAAGCTTTATCTATGTGAGATGAATAAGCATAGCATAAACAAATTCACAGAAAGCTTCTTTCTAGTTTTTATCTGAAGATATTTCCTTTTTTACCAGAGTCCAGAAATTTCTCCCGAATGTCCCTTCACGGATCCATCCATGACAGATTTTGCAAGCTGCGTAATATAAAGAAAGCTTTATCAATGTGAGATGAATACACATAGCACAGAACAGTTTCACAGAAAGCTTCTTTCCAGCTTTTCCTTGAGGCTATTTCCCTTTTCACCATATCCATCAATATGCTCCCAAATATCCCTTATATGTTTTTGTCCAAAAGGGTTTCCCCAATGCTCTATGGGAAGAGAGGTGTAACATTGTGAATGGAATGCACACATCACAATGCAGTTTCTCAGAAAGCTTCTCTCTAGTTTTTATCAGAATATATTTCCTTTTTCGCAATAGGCCTGAATGCTCTTTCAAATATCCCGTCACGGATCTGTCCGTGACAGAGTTTCCAACTGCGTAATATAAACAAAGTTTTATCTATGTGAGATGAATAAATAGAGCAAAAAGCAGATTCACAGAAAGCTTCTTTCTAGTTTTTATCTGAAGATATTTCCTTTTTTGCCATAGTCCTGAATGTGCTCCCGAATATCCCTTCGTGGATCCATCCATGACAGGGTTTCCAAGCTGTGAAATGCAGAGAAAGATTTTTCTATGTGAGATGAATATACATATCTAAGAACAGTTTCACAGAAAGGGTTTCTTAGATGCTGAATGAGAAGTATAACACTGTGAGTGGAATGCACACGTCACAAAGCAGCACTTCGGAAATCTTCTCTCCAAAAGATTTTTCTATCAGAAATATGTTTCTATCAGAACAAATATGTTTCTATCAGAACATATTTCCTTTTTCAATGTAAGCCTCAAAGTGTTCCCGAATATTCCTACGCACGCTAAACATAAACAGCGTTAGGAAATTGCTCAATGAAAAGTGAAGCTTAACTGGGCGAGTGGAATTCACACGACACAGAGCAGTTTCACAAGAAGCTTGCTTCTGGGTTTTATCTGAAGATATTTGTTTTTCAGCATATTCTAAAGAGCGTTCCCAAATTTCCTTTCTCAGGTTCCACAGAAACAGTGATTTCAAACTGCTCAATAGAAAGAATGATTTAACTCTATGAGATGAATACACACATCACAAAGCAGTTGCTCAGAAAGCTTCTCTCACGTTTTCAAGGGAAGACATTTCCTTGCTCACCACAGGCCTCTGGGCGCCACTTAATATCCCTTCGCAGATACCTCAAAGATGCAGTTTCCAAATTGGGCAATGTAGAGTGAGTTTTAACTCTGTGATATGAAAACACATATTGGAGAGCAGTTTCTTGGAAGGCTTCTTTCTAGGTTTTATTTGATAATATTTCACTTTTTGCTGTAGTCCTCAATGCGCTCCGAAATATCACTTTTTTGGTTTTACAGGAATAGGGTCCACACACTGCCTTATGAGAAAAGAGGTATAACTCCCTGAGTGGAATGAACACATCACAAAGTAGTTTCTCAGAAAGCTTCTCTCCGGTTTTTGTCTGAAGATATTTCGATTTTCTCCATAGTCCTGAATGTGCTCCTGAAGGTCCCTTCGTCAATCCGTCCATGACAATGTTTCCAAGCTGTGTAAGGTAAAGAAAGCTTTATCTATGTGAGATGAATAAACATTGCAAAAAGCAGATCCACAGAAATCTTCTTTCCAGTTTTTATCTTAAGATATTTCTTCTTTCACCATAGTCTTGAATGTGCTCCTGAATGTCCCTTTGTCGATCTGTCTATGACAGTGTTTCCAAGGTGCATAAGGTAAAGAAAGCTTTAAATATGTGAGATGAATAAACATTGCAAGAAGCAGATCCACAGAAATCTTCTTTCCAGTTTTTATCTTAAGATATTTCTTCTTTCACTATAGTCCTGAATGTGTTCCCGAAGGTTCCTCCGCGGATCCATCCATGACAGAGTTTCCAAGCAGTGTAATGTAAAGAAAGCTTTATCTATGTGATATGAATACACATAGCACAGAACAGTTTCACAGAAACCTTCTTTCCAGTTTTTTTCTGAGGCTATTTCTCCTTTCTCCATATGTGTCAATATGCTACCAAATATCCCTTGGTACCTTTTTCTCCAAAAGGGTTTCCCCGATGCTGTATGAGAAGAGAAGTATAACACTGTGAGTGGAGTGCACACGTCACAAAGCAGTTCCTCGGAAAGCTTCTCTCCAGTTTTGGTCTGAACCTATTTCCTTTTTCACTGTAAGCCTCAAAGCGCTCCTTTATATCCCTTCACACGCTAAACATAAACAGGGTCAGAAAACTACTCAATGAAAAGAGAGGTGAAACTGAGTGAGAGGAATTAAAAAGACACAGAGCAGTTTCACAGAAAGCTTCCTTCTGGATTTTACCTGAGGATATTTCTTTCTCCATATTCTAAGGAGCCTTCCCAAATGTCCTTGCTCAGATTGCACAAAAACAGTGATTTCAAACTGCTCAATCCAAACAACAGTTTAACTCTATGAGACCAATACACACATCATGAAGCAGTTGCTCAGATATCTTCTCTCCAGTTTTCATCGGAAGACGTTACCTTGCTCACCACAAGCCTCTGGGCACCACTTAATATCCCTTCACAGATTCCTCAAAGACAGAGTTTCCAAACTGGACAACGTGGTGTAAGCTTTAGCTCTCTGACATAAATGCACACGTCAGAGAGCAGTTTCTTGGAACGCTTCTTTCTGGGTTTCATTTCAGGATATTTCACTTTCCGCCATAGTCTTCAATGTGCTGCCAAACATCACTTTTTCAGTTTTTACAGGAACAGTGTTCAAACACTGCTTTATGAGAAAAGTAGTATAACTCCCTGAGTGGAATGCACACATCAGACAGCAGTTTCTCAGAGAGTTTCTCTCCAGTTTTTAGCTGAAGGTATCTCCGTTTTCATCATACGTGTGAATGTGCTCCCTAATGTCCCTTCACAAATCCATCCATGACACAGTTTCAAAACTGCGAAAAAGAAAGAGAGGTTTATGTTTGTGAGATGAATAGACATATCTGTCACAAAGCAGTTTCACAGAAAGATTCCTTACATTTTTTCTCTGAGCATATTTCCTTTTTCACCGTAGCCATCCATATTCCCTGAATGCCCCCTGGTAGCTTTCTCTACAAACAGGATTCCCCAATCCTCTCTGAGAAGGAAAGTATAACTCTGTGAGTGGAATGCACACATCACAAAGCAGCTCCTCGGAGATCTTCTCTCCAGTATCTATCTGAAGATATTTCCGTTTTCACCGTAAGCCTCAAAGCACTCCCGAGTTTCCCTTTGCTGACTAACCAAAAACAGTGTTAGAATACTGCCCAATAAAAATAGAAACTTAACTGTGTGAGTGAAATTCACATGACATAGAGCAGTTTCTCGGAAAGTTTCCTTCTGGTTTTTATCGGAGGGTATGTCTTTTTCAGCATATTCTTAAGAGCGTTCCCAAATGTCCTTTCTCAGGTTCCATAGGATCAGTGATTTCAAACTGCTCAATCCAAAGAATAACTTAACTCCATGAGATGAATACACACATAACAAAGCAGTTGCTCTGAAAGCTTCTCTCCAGTTTTCACCAGAAGACGTTTCCTTTCTCACCAGAAACCTCCGTGTGCCATGTAATATCCCTTCACAGATTCCTAAAAGACAGACTTTCCAAACTGGGCAACGTAGTATAAGCTTTAACTCTCTGAAATGAATACATACATCAGAGACCACTTTCTTGGAACACTTCCTTCTGGGTTTTATTTCAGGAT
This sequence comes from Macaca nemestrina, assembly GCF_043159975.1. Classification (NCBI taxonomy): domain Eukaryota; kingdom Metazoa; phylum Chordata; class Mammalia; order Primates; family Cercopithecidae; genus Macaca; species Macaca nemestrina. The sequence continues at coordinate 99,247,672 of NC_092132.1, read as the reverse complement.
ATTTCACTTTTCACCATAGTCTTCAATATGCTGCAAAGTATCACTTTTTCAGTTTTACAGGAACAGTGTTCAAACACTGCCTTATAATAAAGGGGTATAACTCCCTGAGTGGAATGCACACATCACAAAGCAGTTTCATGGAAAGCTTCTCTCCAGTTTTTATCTGGAGATATTTCCTATTTCCAAACAGGTCTTAATTTGCTCTGGAATATCCCTTCACGAATCTGTACATGACGCAGTTTCAAATGTACGTAATAGAAAGAAAGTTTTATCTATGTGAGATGAATAGACATATCTATCACAAAGCAGTTTCACAGAAAGCTTCTTTCCAGTTTTTGTCTGACGATATTTCATTTTTCTCCATAGAAGTCCATATATTCCTGAATGTCCCCTGGTAGCTTTTTCTGCAAACGGGATCCCCGATCCTCCATGAGAAGAAAAGTATAACTCTGTGAGTGGAGTGCAAACGTCACAAAGCAGCTCCTCGGAAAACATCTCTCCAGGATTTCTCTGAAGATGTTTCCATTTTCACCATAAGCCTCAAAGCGCTCCCGAGTATCCCTTAGCTGAGCAACCTAAAACAGTGTTAGAATACTGCTCAATGAAAATAGAAGCTTAACTGTGTGAGTGGACTTCACATGACCTAGAGCAGTTTCACAGAAAGTTTCCTTCTTTTATTTATTGGAGGGTATTTCTATTTCAGCATATTCTTAAGAGCATTCCCAAATGTCCTTTCTCAGATTTCACAGAAACAGTGATTTCAAACTACTCAATCCAAAGAATGATTTAAATCTATGAGATGAATACACATATCACAAAGCTGTTGCTCTAAAAGCTTCTCTCCTGTTTTCATCGGAAGACGTTTCCTTTCTCACAACAAGCCTCCGGGTGCCACTTGGTATCCCTTCACAGATTTTTAGGAGACAGAGTTTCCACAGTGGGCAATGTAGTATAAGCTTTAACTCTCTGAAATGAATGTGCACGTCAGAGATCAGTTGCTTGGAACGCTTCTTTCTGGGTTTTATTTCAGGATATTTCACTTTTCGCCATAGTCTTCGATGTGCTCTAAAATATCACATTTTCAGTTTTACAGGAACAGTGTTCAAACACTGCCTTATGAGAAAAGAGGCATAATTCCCTGAGTGGAATGCACATAGCACAGCAACTTCTCAGAAAGCTACTCTCCAGTTTTTATCTGAAGATATATCCTATTTCCCTACAGGCTGAATGTGCTCCCGAATGTCCCTTCGCGAATCCGTCCAAGACACAGTTTCCAAACTGCATAATAGAAAGAAAGTTTTATCTATATGAGATGAATAGACATATCTATCACAAAGCTTTTTCACAGAAACTTCTTTCCACTCTTTGTCTGAGGATATTTCCTTATTCACCATAGCCGTCCGTATACTCGTGCATGCCCCTGGTAGCTTTTTCTCCATGTGGGATTCCCCAATCCTCTCTGAGAAGAAAAGTGTAACTCTGTGAGTGGAATGCACACATCACAAAGCAGCTCCTTGGAAATCTTCTCTCCAGTATCTATCCGAAGATATTTCCGTTTTCACGGAAGCCTCAAAGTGTTCCCGAGTATCCCTTAGCTGACTAACTAAAAACAATGTTAGAATACTGCTCAATGAAAACAGAAGCCTAACTGTGTGAGTGTACTTCACGTGACCTAGAGCAGTTTCACAGAAAGTTTCCTTCTGTTTTTTATGGGAGGGTATTTTTTTTTTCAGTATATTCTTAAGAGCATTCCCAAATGTCCTTTCTCAGGTTCCACAGAAACAGTGATTTCAAACTGCTCAATACGAAGAATGATTTAACTCTATGAGATGAATACACACATCACAAAGTAGTTGCTCCGAAAGCTTCTCTCCAGTTTTTATCAGAAGAAGTTTCCTTTCCCACAACAGGCCTCCAGGTGCCACTTAATATCCCTTCACAGATTCCACAAAGACAGAGTTTCCATACTGGGCAATGTAGTGTAAGATTACCTCTATGAAATTAATGTACATGTGAAGGAGCAGTTTCTTGGAACACATCTTTCTGGGTTTTATTTGAGGATATTTCACTTTCTGCCATAGTCTTCAAAGTGCTGCAAAATATCACTTTTTCAGTTTTACAGGAAGAGTGTTCAAACACTGTCTTATGAGAAAAGAGGTATAACTCCCTAAGTGGAATGCACACATCGAAAAGCGGTTCCTCAGAAAGCTTCCCTCTAGTTTTTATCTCAAGATATCTGCTATTTCCCCACGTGTCTGAATGTGCTCCCAAATGTCCCTTCGCGAATTCGTCCATGACGCAGTTTCAAAACTGCGTAATAGAAAGAAAAGTTTATCTATGTGAGATGAATAGACATATCTATCACTAAGCAGTTTCACAGAGAGCTTGTTTCCAGTATTTGTCTAAGGATATTTCGTTTTTCACCATAGCCATCCATATACTCCAGAATGCTCCCTAGTAGTTTTCTCTCCAAAAGGGATTCCCCAAAACTCTCTGAGAAGAAAAATATAACTCTGTGAGTGGAAAGCACACGTCACAAAACAGCTCCTCGGAAATCTTCTCCCCAGTACCTATCTGAAGATATTTCCGTTTTCACCTTAAACCTCAAAGTGCTCCCGTGTATCCCTTAGCTGACTAACCTAAAACAGTGTTAGAATACTGCTCAATGAAAACAGAAGCTTTGTGTGCATGTGGACTTCATGTGACCCAGAGCAGTTTCACAGAAAGATTCTTTCTAGTTTTTATCAGAGGATATTTCTTTTTCAGCATATTCTTAAGAGCATTCCCGAATGTCCTTTCTCAGGTTTCACAGAAACAGTGATTTCAAACTGCTCAATCCACAGAATGATTTAATTCTATGAGATGAATACACACATCACAAAGCTGTTGCTCCAAAAGCTTCTCTCCTGTTTTCATCGGAAGACGTTTCCCTTCTCACCACAAGCCTCCAGGCGCCACTTAATATTCCTTCACAGATTCCTCAAAGACAGAGCTTCCAAACTGGGTAACGTAGTGCAAGCTTTAACTCTCTGAAATTAATGCACACGTCAGAGAGCAGTTTCTTGGAATGCTTCTTTCTGGGTTTTATATCAGGATATTTCACCTTTTGCCATAGTCTTCAATGTGCTGCAAAGTTTCACTTTTCCAGTTTTACAGGAAGAGTGTTCAAACACTGCCTAATGAGAAAAGAGGTATAACTCCCTGAGTGGAATGCACACATCACAAGCTGTTTCTCAGAAAGCTTCTCTCCAGTTTTTTTCTGAAGATATCTCCTATTTCCCCACAGGCCTGAATGTATTCCTGAATGTCCCTTCGCAAATCGGTATGGACGCAGTTTCAAAACTGCGTAATAGAAAGAAAGTTTTATATATGAGAGATGAATGGACATATCTATCACAAACCAGTTTCACAGAAAGCTTCTTTCCAGTTTTTGTCTGAGGATATTTTCTTTTTCATCATCCCGTCCATATTCCCCCAAATGTCCCGTGGTAGCTTTTTCTCCAAGCAGGATTTCCCAATCCTCTATGAGAAGAAAAGTGTTACTCTGTGAGTGGAATGCACAAGTCACAAAGCTGCTCCTCAGAAATGTTCTCTCTAGTATCTATCTGAAGATATTTCCATTTTCACTGTAAGCCTCAAAGTGCTCCCGAGTATCCCTTAGCTGACTAACCTGAAACACTGTTAGAATACTGCTCAATGAAAATAGACACTGAATTGTGTGAGTGTAAATCACGTGACCTAGGGTAGTTTCACAGAAAATATCCCTCTGGTTTTTATTGGAGGGTATTACTTTTTCAGCCTATACTTAAGAGCGTTCCCAAATGTCCTTTCTCAGATTCCACAGAAACAGTGATTTCAAACTGCTCAATCCAAAGAATGATTTAACTCTATGAGATGAATACACACATCACAAAGCAGTTGCTGCGAAATCTTCTCTCCAGTTTTCATCAGAAGTCATTTCTTTCTCACCACAATCCTCTGGGTGCCACCTAATATCACTTCACAGATTCCTCATAGACAGTTTCCAAACTGGGCAACGTAGTGTAAGCTTTAACTTTCTGAAATGAATGCACACGTCAGAAAGAAGGTTCTTGGAATGCTTCTTTCTGAGTTTTATTTCAGGATATTTCACTTTTCTCCATAGTCTTCAATGCCTTGCAAAATATCACTTTTTCAGTTTTACAGGAATAGTGTTTAAACACTGCCTTATGAGAAAAGAGGTATAACTCCCTGAGTGGAATGCACAAATCACAAAGCAGTTTCTCAGGAAGCTTCTCTCCAGTTTTTATCTAAAGATATGTCCTATTTCCCCACAGGCCTGAATGTGCTCCCGAATTTCCCTTCGCAAATCCGTCCAGGATGGTGTTTCAAAACTGCGTAATATAAAGAAAGTTTTATCTATGTGAGATGAATAAACATATCTATCACAAAGCAGTTTGACAGAAATCTTCTTTCCAGTTTTTGTCTGAGGATATTTCCAATTTCACCATAGTCATCCACATACTCCCGAATGTCCCTTGGTAGCTTTTTCCCCAAAAGAGGTTCCCCAATTCTCTAAGTGAAGAAAAGAATATCTCTGTGAGTGGTATACATATGTTACAAAGCAACTCTTTGGAAAGCTTGTCTGAACTTTCCATCCGAAGGTATTTCCTTTTTCACCATAAGCCTCAAAGCGCTCCCGAATATCACTTCGCACACTAAGAAAAAAAAAACTGTTAGAATACTGCTCAATGAAAAGAGAAGCTTAACTGTGTGAGCAGAATTCACATGACAGAGAGCAGTTTCACAGAAAGCTTCCTTCTGGTTTCTATCTGCAGTTGTTGCTTTTTCAGCATGTTCTAAAGAGCGTTTCCAAATGTCCTTCTTCAGATTCCACAAAAACAGTGATTTAAAGGTGCTCAATACAAAGAATGATTTAACTCTATGCGACGAATACAAACATCACAAAAGAGTGGCTCAGAGAGCTTCTCTCCAATTTTCGGCAGAAGAGATTTCCTTGCTCGCCACAGGCCTATGGTTGCCACTTAATATCCCTTCGCAGAATCCTTAAAGACAGACTTTCCAAACTGGGAAATGTAGAGTAAGCTTTAACTCTGTGAAATGAATGGACATGTCAGAGACCAGTTTCTTGGAATGCTTCTTTCTGGGTTTTATTGGATGACATTTCACTTTTTGCGATAGTCTTCAATGTGCTCCTAGTATCACTTTTTTAGTTTTACAGGAACATTGTTCAAACCGTGCCTTATGAGAAGAAAGTTATAACTCCCTGAGTGGAATGAAAACATCATAAAGTAGTTTCTCAGAAAGCTTCTCTCCAGGATTTATCTGATGATATTTCCTTTTTCACCATAGGCCTGAATGTGATCCCTAATATCCGTTCATGGATCAATCCATGATGGAGTTTCCATGCTGCATAATGTAAAGAAAGCTTTATCTATGTGAGACGAATAAACATAGCAAAAAACAGATTCACAGAACGTTTCTTACCAGTTTTTATCTGAAGATATTTCCTTTTTCACCATAGTCCTGAATTTGCTCCCGAATGTCCCTTTGTGGATCAATCCATGACAGAGTTTCCAAGCTGAGTAATGTAAAGAAAGCTTTATCTATGTGAGATGAATACACATATCACAGAGCAGTTTCATAGAAAGCTTCTTTCCAGTTTTTGTCTGAGGCTATTTCCCGTTTCACCATAGGCATCAATATGCTCCCGAATATCACTTGGTAACTTTTTCTCCAAAAGGGTTACCCCGATGCTGTATGAGAAGAAATGTATAACACTGTCAGTGAAATGCACACATCAGAAAGCAGTTTCTCAGAAAGCTTGCCTCCAGTTTCGGTCTGAACATATTTCCTTTTTCATCGTAAACCTCAAAGTGCTCCCGAATATCTCTTCAGATGCTAAACATAAACAGCGTTAGAAAACTGCTCAATGAAAAGAGAGGCTTAACTGAGCGAGAGGAATTAAAGTGACTCAGAGCAGTTTCACAGAAAGCTTCCTTCTGGAATTTACCAGAGGATATTTCTTTCTCCATATTCTAAGGTGCATTCCCAAATGTCCTTCCTCAGATTCCACAAAAACAGTGACCTCATACTGCTCATTCAAAAATGGTTTAATTCTGTGAGATGAATACTCACATCACAAAGCAGTTGCTGAGAAAGATTCTCTCCAGTTTTCATCGGAAGACGTTTCTTTGCTCACCACTAGCCTCCGGATGCCACTTAATATACCTTCTCAGATTCCACAAAGACAGAGGTTCCAAACTGGGCAACATAGAGTAAGCTTTACTTCTGTGAAATGAATGCATACATCATCCTCTGTGAAATGAATGCATATATCAGAGAGCAGTTTCTTGGAATGCTTCTGTCTGGGTTTTATTTGAGGATATTTCACTTTTTGCCATAGTCTTCAATGTGCTCCGACGTATCATATTTTTGGTTTTACATGAACAGTGTTCAAACACTGCCATATGAGAAAAAGAGATAAAACTCGCTGAGTGAAATGCACAAACCACAAAGCAGTTTCTCAGAAAGTTTCTCTCCAGTTTTTATCTGAAGATATTTCCTATTTCACCATAGGCATGAATGCGATTCCGAATATCCTTTCGCGGATCCATCCATGACGGAGTTTCTATGCTGCGTAATGTAAAGAAAGCTTTATCTATGTGAGATTAATAAACATAGCAAAACGTCAATTCACAAAAACTTCTTTCCAGTTTTTATCTGAAGATATTTCCTTTTTCAGCACAGTCCTGAATGTGCTCACAAATGTCCCTTCACGGATCCATCCATGAGAGAGTTTCCAAGCTGCATAATGTAAAGAAAGCTTTATCTATGTGAGATGAATACACATATCAGAAATCAGTTTCACAGAAAGGTTCTTTCCAGTTTTTATCTGAGGCTATTTCCTTTTTCACCATAGGTGTCAATATGCTCCCGAATATTCTTGGTACCGTTTTATCCAAAATGTTTTCCTGATGCTGTATGAGAAGAGAGGTATAACACTCTGAGTAGAATGCACACATCACAAAGCAGTTCCTCGGGAAGCTTCTCTTCATTTTCTATCTGAAGATATTTCCTTTTTCACTCCCGAATATCACATCATACGCTAAACATTAACAGTATGAAAACTGATCAATGCAAGAGAAACTTAACTGAGAGAGAGGAATTCACAGGACAGACAGCAGGTTCACAGAAATCGTCCTTCTTGTTTTTATCTGAGGATATTTAGTTTTCCATATTCTAAAGAGCATTCCCAAATGTCCTTCCTCAGATTCCATAGAAAGTGTTTTTCAAACAGATCAATCCAAAGAATGGTTTATCTCTATGAGATGAATACACACATCACAAAGCAGTTGCTCACAAATCTTCTCTCCAGTTTTTAACAGAAGACATTTCTTTGCTCACCACAGACCTCTGGGAGCCACTTAATATCCCTTCGCAGATTCCTCAAAGATAGCGTTTCCAAACTGGGCAATGTAGAGTAAGCTTTAATTCTGTGAAATGAATGCATATATCAGAGAGCAGTTCCTTGGAACGCTTCCTTCTGGGTTTTATTTGAGGAGTGTTCTCTTTTCACCATAGTCTTCAATGTGCTATGAAATATCATGTTTTCGGTTTTACAGGAACAGTGTTGAAACACTGCCTTATGAGAAAAAAGGTATATCTCCCTGAGTGGAAAGCACACATCACATAGCAGTTTCTCAGAAAGCTTCTCCCCAATTTTTATATGAAGAGATTTCCGTTTTCACCATAGGCCTGAAGGTACTCCCAAATGTCCCTTTGCAGATCTGTTCTTGACGGAGTTTCCAAACTGCATAATATAAAGAAAGTCTCATCTATGTGTGATGAATAAATATATCTTTCACAAAACATTTTCTCAGAAAGCTTCTTCCCCGTTTTTGTCGGAGGGCAATTCCTTTTTCAACATAGCCATCTATATACTCCTGAATGTCCGTTGGTAGCTTTTTCTCCAGAAGAGATTCCCCAATCCTTTATGAGAGGAAAGGTATAACTCTGTGAGTGGAATGCACACATCACAAAGCAGCTCCTTAGAAAGCTTCTCTCTACTGTTTATCTGAAGATATTTCCTTTTTCACTATAAGACTCAAAGCGCCCCCGAGTATCCCTTCGCAGACTAAACACAGTGTTAGAATACTGCTCAATGAAAAGAGAAGCTTAAGTGTGTGAGTAGAAATCACATGACTGAGAGCAATTTCACAGAAAGCTTCCTTGTGGTTTTTTTTTTTTTTTTTTTTTTGAGACGGAGTCTCGCTCTGTCGCCCAGGCTGGAGTGCAGTGGCGCGATCTCGGCTCACTGCAAGCTCCGCCTCCCGGGTTCACGCCATTCTCCTGCCTCAGCCTCCCGAGTAGCTGGGACTACAGGCGCCCACAACCGCGCCCGGCTAATTTTTTGTATTTTTAGTAGAGACGGGGTTTCACCGTGGTCTCGATCTCCTGACCTTGTGATCCGCCCGCCTCGGCCTCCCAAAGTGCTGGGATTACAGGCGTGAGCCACCGCGCCCGGCCTATTCCTTGTGGTTTTTATCTGAGGGTATTTCATTTTCAGCATATTCTAAAGACCGTTCCCAAATGTCCTTTCTCAGGCTCCACAGAAACAATGAATTCAAACTGCTCAATCCAAAGAATGATTTAACTCTATGAGATGAATCCACACACCACAAAGCAGTTGCTCAGAAAGCTTCTCTCCAGTTTTCAATGGAAGAAATTTTCTTGCTCACCACAGGCCCCCAGGCACCACTTAATATATCTTCGCAGATTCCTCAAAGACAGAATTTTTAAACTGGGCAATGTAGGGTAAGCTTTAATTCTGTGAAAAGAATGTGCACATCAGAGAGCTGCTCCTTGGAATGATTCTTTCTGGGTTTTATTTGAGGATAGATCAATTTTCATCATAGTCTTTAATGCATTCCGAAATATCACTTTTTCAGTTTTACAGCAAACGTGTTCAAACACTGCATTATGAGAAAAGAGGTATAACTCTCTGAGTGGAATGCACACATCTCAAAGCAGTTTCTCACAAAGCTTCTCTCCAATTTTTATCTGAGGTAATTCCATTTTCAAAATAGCCTTGAATGTGCTCCCAAATGTCCCTTTCCAAATCCATCCATGACAGAGTTTCCAAGCTGTGCAATGCAAAGAAAGTTTTATCTATGGGAGATGAATAAAAATAGCAAAAAGCAAATTCACAGAAAGCTTCTTTTCAGTTTTTCTCTGAGGATATTTCCTTTTTCACCATAGCCATCCATATACACCTGAATGTCCCTTGGTATCTTTTCCTCCAAAAGACATTCCCCAATCCTTTATGAAAAGAGAGGTATAACACTGTAAGTGAAATGCACAGGTCCCAAAGCAGTTCCTCGAAAAGCCTCTCTCCAGTTTCTATCTGAACATGTTCCCTTTTTCAAAGTAAGCCTCAAAGCACTCCCAAATATACCTTCACTCACTAAACATAAAGAGTGTTAGAAAAGTGCTCCATGAAAAGAGAAGCTTAACTGAGTGAAAGGAATTCACATGAGACATAGCAGTTTCACAGAAAGCTTCCTTCTGGTTTTTATCAGATGATATTTCTTTCTCCATATTCTAAAGAGCATTCCCAAATTTCCATCCTCAGATTCCACAGAAACAGTGATTTCAAACAGCTCAATCCAAAGAATGATTTAACTATATTTGATGAATAAACATGTCACAAAGCTGTTGTTCAGAAAGCTTCTCTCCAGTTTTCAATGGAAGACATTTCCTTGCTCACCACAGGCCTCCAGGCACCACTTAATATAACTTCGCAGATTCTTCAAAGACAGTGTTTCCAAACTGGGCCATGTAGAGTAAGCTTTAACTCTGTGAAATGAATGCACATATCAGACAGCCGTTTCTTTGAAGGCTTCTTTCTGGGTTTTATTTGAGGACAGTTCACTTTTCCCCATAGTTTTCAATGCACTACAAAATATAACATTCTCAGTTTTACAGGAACAGTGTTCAAACACTGCCTTCTGAGAAAGGAGTTATAACTCCCTGACTGGAATGCAGACATCACAAAGCAGTTTCTCAGAAAACTTCTCTCCGGTTTTTTTCTGAAGATAATTTCTTTTTCATCATTGGCCTAAATGTGCTCCCGAATGTCCCTTCATGGTTCCGTCCATGACAGAGTTTCCAAGCTCCATAATATAAAGAAAGCTTTATCTATGTGAGATGAATAAACAGAGCAAAAAGCAGACTCTCAGAAAGCTCCTTTCAGTTTTTATCTGAAGATATTTCCTTTTTCACCATAGTCCTGTATGTGCTCCCGAATGTCCCTTTGTGGATCCGTCTATGACAGAGTTTCCAAGCTACATAATGTAAAGAAAGCTTTATCTATGTGAGATGAATACACATAGCACAGAGCAGTTTCAAAGAAAGCTTTTTTCCAGTTTTTGTCTGAGGCTCTTTCCCTTTTCACCATAGGTGTCAATATGCTCCCGGATATCCCTTGGTACCTTATTTTCCAAAATGGTTTCCCCGAAGATGTATGAGAAGAGATGTACAATACTGTGAGTAAAATGCATACGTCACAAAGCAGTTCCTCAGAGATCTTCTCTCGAGTTTCTATCTGAACATATTTCCTTTCTCACTGCAAGACTCAAAGTGCTTCCGAACATCCTTTCGTACACTAAACATAAACAGTGTTAGAAAACTCTGCAATGAAAAGGGAAGCTTAACTAAAGGAGAGGAATTCACACGACACATAGCAGTTTCACAGAAAGCTTCCTTCTGGTTTTCATCTGAGGATAATTCTCCATATTCCAAAGAATGATGGAAATGTCCTTCCTGAGATACCACAGAAACAGTGATTTCAAACTGCTCAATCCAAGGAATGATTTTACTCTATGAGACGAACACACACATCACAAAGCAGTTGCTCTGAAAGCTTCTCTCTTGTTTTCATGGGAAGACATTTCCTTGTTCACCACAGGCCTCTGGGGCACCACTTAATATCCCTTGGCATATTCCTCAAAGACAGAGTTTGCAAACTGGGCAATGTACAGTACGCTTTAATTCTGTGAAGTGAATGCACATATCAGAGAGCAGTTTCTTGGAATGCTTCTTTCTGGATTTTACTTGAGGATAGTTCACTTTTCGCCATAATCTTCAATGCACTCCGAAATATCACTTTTTCGGTTTTACAGCAACAGTGTTCAAACACTGCCTGGTGAGAAAAGAAGTATAATTCCCTGAGTGTAATGCACAGATCACAAAGCAGTTTCTCAGAAAGCTTCTCTGCAGCAATCATCTGAAGATATTTCCATTTTCATCATAGTCCTGAATGCGCTCTCGAATGTTCCTTCTCGGATCCGTCCATGACAGAGTTTCCAAGCTGTGTAATGTAAAGAAAGCATTATCTATGTGATATGAATATACATATCACAGATTAGTTTCACAGAAAGCTTCTTTCCAGTTTTTGTCTGAGGCTATTTCCTTTTTCACCATAGGCATCATATGCTTCCGAATATCCCTTGCTATCTTTTTCTCCAAAATGTTTTCCCAATGCTGTATGAGAACAGAGGTATAACACTCTGAGTGGAATGCACACATCACAAAGCAGTTACTTGGAATGTTTCTCTCCATTTTCTATCTGAAGATATTTCCTTTTTCACTGTAAGTCTGAAAGCGCTCCTGAATATCCCTTTGCACGCTGAACATAAACAGCATGAAAACTGGTCAATGAAAGAGAAGCTTAACTGAGTGAGAGGAATTCACACGACACATAGCAGTTTCAAAGAAAGCGTCCTTCTTGTTTTTATCTGAGAATATTTAGTTCTCCATATTCTAAAGAGCATTCCCAAATGTCTGTACTCAGATTCCACAGAAACAGTGATTTCACACTGCTCAATCCAAAGAATGGTTTAACTCTATGAGATGAATACACACATCAACTCACAAAGCAGTTGCTCAGAAAGCTTCTCTCCAGTTTTCAAAGGAAGACATTTCCTTGCCCACCACAGACCTCTGGGAGCCACTTAATATCCCTTCACAGATTCCTCGAAGTCAGAGTTTCCAAACAGGGCAATGAAGGATAAGCTTTAATTCTGTGAAATGAATACACTTATCAGAGAGCTGTTTCTTGGAATGCTTCTTTCTGGTTTTTATTTGAGGATACTTCACTTTTTGCCATATTCTTCAATGCACTCCGAAATAACTTTTTCATTTTTACAGGAGCAGTGCTCAAACACTGCCTTATGAGAAAAGAGATATAACTCCCTGAGTGAAAGGCACACATCACAAAGCAGTTTCTCAGAAAACTTCTCTCCAGTTGTTTCTTTTTCTTTTTCTTTTTTTTTTTTTTTTTTTGAGACGGAGTCTCGCTGTGTCTCCCAGGCTGGAGTGCAGTGGCGTGTGATCTTGACTCACTGCAAGCTCTGCCTCCCGGGTTCACACGATTCTCCTGCCTCAGCCTCTGAAGTAGCTGGGACTATAGGCGCCTGCCACCACGCCCTGCTAGTTTTTTGTATTTTTTTTTAGTAGAGACGGGGTTTCACCATGTTAGCCAGGATAGTCTCGATCTCCTGACCTCATGATCCACCCGCCTCGGCCTCCCAAAGTGCTGGGATTACAGGCTTGAGCCACCGCGCCCGGCCAGTTTTTATCTGAAGATATTTCCTTTTTCACCATAGGCCTAAGTGTGCTCAAGAATGTCCTTTTGCAGATCTATACATGAGGGAGTATACAAACTGCGTAATATAAGGAAAATTTTATCTCTTTGAGATTAATAAACATATCTATGACAAAGCAGTTTTACAGAAAGGTTCTCTCCAGTTTTTGTCTGAGGATGTTTACTTTTCCACCATAGCCGTCCATATACTCCCAAGTGTCCCTTGGTATCTTTTTCTCCAAAAGGGATTCCCCAATACTCTATGAGAAGAAAGGTATAAATCTGTGAGTGAAATGTATACGTCACAAAGCAGTTCCTCGGAAAGCTTCTCTCCAATTTCTATCTGAATATATTTGCCGAATATCCCTTTGCAAAGTAAACACAGTGTCAGAATACTGCTCAATGAAAAGAGAAGCTTAACTGTGCGAGTGGAATTCACATGACATAGAGTAGTTTCACAGAAAGCTTCCCTCTGATTTTTATCAGAGGGTATTTCTTTTTCAGCATATTCTAAGGAGTGTTCCCAAATGTCTTCTCTCAGATTTCATGGAAACAGTGATTTCAAACTGCTCAATCCAAAAAATGATTTATCTTTTATCTTTTTTTTTTTTTTTTTTTTTTTTGAGACGGAGTCTCGCTCTGCCACCCAGGCTGGAGTGCAGTGGCTGGATCTCAGCTCACTGCAAGCTCCGCCTCCCGGGTTCACACCATTCTCCTGCCTCAGCCTCCCGAGTAGTTGGGACTACAGGTGCCCGCCACCGCGCCCGGCTAGTTTTTTTGTATTTTTTTTTTAGTAGAGACGGGGTTTCACCGTGTTAGCCAGGATGGTCTCGATCTCCTGACCTCGTGATCCACCCGTCTCGGCCTCCCAAAGTGCTGGGATTACAGGCTTAAGCCACCGCGCCCGGCCAAAATGATTTATCTTTATGTAATGAATACACACATCACAAAGCAGTTTCTCAGAAAGCTTCTCCCCAGTTTTCAACGGAAGACATTTCCTTGATCACCAGAGGCCTCTGGCGCCACTTAATATCCCTTTGTAGATTCCTCAAAGACAGAGTTTCCAAACTGGGCAACGTAGAGAAAGCTTTAGCTCTGTTGAATGAAAGCACATATCACAGAGCAGTTTCTTGGAACGTTTCTCTCTGGGTTTTATTTGAGGATATTTCACTTTCCGCCATAGTCTTCAAAGTGCTCTGAAATATTACTTCTTCTCTTTTACAGGAACAGTGTTCAAACACTGCCTTATGAGAAAAGAGATATAACTCCCTGGGTGGAATGCACACATCACAAAGAAGTTTCTCACAAAACTTCTCCCCAGTTTTTATCTGAAGATATTTCCTTTTTACCATAGGTAAGAATGTGATCCCGAATATCCCTTTGGGGCTCCATCCATGACGAAGTTTCCAAGCCATGTAGTGTAAAGAAATTTTACCTGTGTGAGATGAATAAACATAGTAGAAAGCAGATTCACAGAAAGCTTCTATTCAGTTTTTATCTGAATATATATCCATTTTCACCATAGTCCTGAATGTGCTCCCTAATATCCCTTTGTGGATATGTCCATGACAGAGTTTCCAAGCTGTGTAATGTAACGAAATCTTTATCTATGTGAGATGAATAAACATAACAAGAAGCTGATTCACAGAAAGCTTCTTTCCAGTTTTTATCTGAAGATATTTCCTTTTTCATCATACTACTGAATATACTCCCGAATGTACCATGGCGGATCCTTCCATGACAGAGTTTCCAAGCTGTGTACTCTAAGGAAAGCTTTATCTATGTAAGATGAATACATATGTCACAGAGCAGTTTCACAGAATGCTTCCTTCCAGTTTTGTCTGAGGCTGTTTCCCTTTTCACAATAGGCATCAATATGCTCCCGGATATCACTTGGTACCTTTTTCTCCAAAAGTGTTTCCCTGATGCTGTATGAGAAGACAGGTATAACACTGTGAGTGGAATGCTCACGTCACAAAGCAGTTCCTCGGAAAGCTTCTCTCCAGTTTCGATCTGAACATATTTCCTTTTTCACCGTAAGTCTCAAAGTGCTCCCGTATATCCCTTCATACGGTATACATGAGCAATGTTAGAAAACTGCTCAATGAAAAGAGAAGCTTAATTGAGCGAGAGGAATTCAAATGACATACAGTAGTTTCACAGAAAGCTTCCTTCTGGTTTTTATCGGAGGATATTTCTTTCTCCATATTCCAAAGATCGTTCCCAAATGTCCCTCCTCATATTGCACAGAAGCAGTGAATTCAAACTGCTCAATCCAAAGAATGATTTAACTCTATGAGATGAATACACACATCACAAAGCAGTTGCTCAGAAAATCATCTGCAGTTTTCATCGAAAGACATTTCCTTGCTCACCACAGGTGAACGGGCACCACTTAATATCCCTTCACAGATTCCCAAAAGACAGAATTTACAAACTGGGCAATGTAGAATAAGCTTTACCTCTGTGAAATCGATGCATATATCCGAGATATGTTTCTTGGTACGCTTCTTTCTGGGCTTTATTGGAGGATATATCACTTTTCACCGTAGTCTTCAATGCACTCCAAAATATCACTTTTTTGTTTTACAGAAAGCGTTCAAACACTGCCTTATGAGAAAAGAGGTATAACACCCTGAGTTGCATACACACATCAAAAAGCAGTTTCTCAGAATGCTTCTACCAGTTTTTATCTGAATATATTTCCTTTTTCAACATAGGCCTGAAAACGCTTTTGATTATCCTGTTGTGGATCCGTTGATGATGGAGTTTCCAAACTGTGCAACATAAAGAAAGTTTTATCTATGTGAGATGAATAAACACAGCAAAAAGCAGATTCACAGAAAGCTCCTTTCTAGTTTTTATCTGAAGATATTTCTTTTTTCACCATAGTCCTGAATGTGCTCCCAAATATCCCTTCACGGATCCATCCATGACAGAGTTTCCAAGCTGCGAAATGTAGAGAAAGATTTATCTATGTCAGATGAATACACATATCTAAAAACAGTTTCACAGAATGGGTTTCCTAGATGTTGTATGAGAAGAGAGGTATAACACTGTGAGTGGAATGCACGTGTCACAAAACAGCACCTTGGAAAGCCTCTCTCCAGTTTCTATCAGAACATATTTCCTTTTTCACCATAAGCCTCAAAGTGTTCCCGAATATCCCTATGCACGGTAAACATAAACAGTGTTAGGAAACTGCTCAATGAAAGTGAAACTTAACTGGGGGAGTGGAATTCACACGACACAGAGAAGTTTCACAGGAAGCTTGCTTCTGGTTTTTATATGAAGGTATTTCTTTTTCAGCATATTCTAAAGAGCATTCTCAAATTTCCTTTCTCAGATTCCACAGAAACAGTGATTTCAAACTGCTCAATCCAAAGAATGATTTAACTCTACGAGATGAATACACACATCACAAAGCAGTCGCTCAGAACGATTCTTTCCAGTTTTCAATAGAAGACATTTCCTTGCTCACCACAGGCCTTTGGGCGCCACTTAATATAACTTCACAGATTCCTCAAAGAGAGACTTTCCAAACTGGGCAATGTAGAGTAAGTTTTAACTCTGTGACATGAATACACATATCAGAGGGCATTTTCTTGGAACGTTTCTTTCTGGGTTTTATTTGAGGATATTTCACTTTTTGCCATAGTCCTCAATGCGCTCCGAAATATCACTTTTTTGGTCTTACAGGAACAGTGTTCGAACACTGCCTTTGAGAAAAGAGGTATAACCCCTGAGTGGAATGCACACATCACAAAGCACTTTCTCAGAAAGCCTCTCTCCAGTTTTTATCTAAAGATATTTCCTTTTTCGCCATAGGTCTGAATGTGCTCCTGAATTTTCCTTCATGGATCTGTCCTTGACGGAGTTTCCAAACTGCATAATATAAAGAAAGTTTTATCTATGTGAGAGAATAAATATGTATATCACAAAGCAGTTTCACATAAAGCTTCTTTCCAGTTTTTGTCTTAGGATATTTCCTTTTTCACAATAACCATACATATACTCCTGAATTTCCCTTGGTAGCTTTTTCTCCAAAAGGGATTCCCAAATCCTCTATGAAAAGAAAGGTATAAATCTTTGAGTGAAATGTACACATGACAAAGCAGCTCCTCTGAAAGCTTCTCTCAAGTTTCTATCTGAAGATATTTCCGTTTTCACCATAAGCCTCATAGCGCTTCCGAATATCCCTTCACAGACTAAACAGAGCAGTCTCACAGAAAACTTCCTTCTGTTTTTTATCTGAGGGTATTTTTTTCAGCATATTCTAAAAAGTGTTCCCAAATGTCCTTTCTCAGGTTGCACAGGAACAGTGATTTCAAACTCTTCAATCCAAAGGATGATTTAACTCTATGAGATGAATGCACACAACACAAAGCAGCTGCTCAAAAAGATTCTCTCAAGGTTTCAATGGAAGGGATTTCCTAGCTCACCACAGGTCTCCAGGAGCCACATAATATCCCATCGCAAATTCTTCAAAGACAGAGTTTCCAAACTGGGCAACATAGAGTGAGCTTTAACTCTGTGAAATGAATGCACATATCAGAGAGCAGTTTCTTGGAACGATACTTTCTGAGTTTTATCTGAGGACATTTCACTTTTCACCATAGTCCTCAATGCGCTCCATAATATCACTTTTTTGGTTTTACAGGAACAGAGTTCAAACACCACCTTACTAGAAAACGTATAACTCCTTGAGTGGAATGCTTACGTCACAAAGCAGTTTCTCAGAAAGCTTCTCTCCAGTTTTTATCTGAAGATATTTCCATTTTCAGAATAGGCCTGAATGTACTCCAAAATGTCCCTTCGCAGATCAGTCCATGACAGATTTTCCAAGCTGTGTAAAGTAAGGAAAGCTTTATCTTTGTGAGATGAATAAACATAGCAAAAAGCAGATTCACAGAGATCTTCCTTCCAGCTTTTGTCTGAGGATATTTCTTTTTTCACCATAGCCATCCATGCACTCCTCATGTCCCTTGGCAGCTTTTTCTCCAAAAGGGATTCCCCAGTCCTTTATTAGAAGAGAGGTATAACACTGTGAGTAAAATGCACAGGTCACGAAGCAGTTCCTCAGAAAACCTCTCTCCGGTTTCTATCTGAACATATTTCCTTTTACATCATAAGCCTCAAAGCACTCCCAAATATCCCTTTGCTCGCTAAATGTAAACAGTGTTAGAAAAGTGCTCAATGAAAAGAGAAGCTTAACTGAGTGAGCGGAATTTTCATGACACACAGCAGTTTCACAGAAAGCTTCCTTCTAGTTTTTATCTGAGGATATTTCTTTCTCCGTATTCTAAAGAGCATTCCCAAATGTCCTTCCTCAGATTCCGCAGAAACAGTGATTTCAAACTGCTCCTTCCAAAGGATGATTTAACTTTATGAGGTGAATACACCCATCACAAAGCAGTTGCTCAGAAAGCTTCTCTCCAGTTTTCAACGGAAGACATTTCCTTGCTCACCACAGGCCTCTGGGCGCCACTTAATATAACTTCGCAGATTCCTCAAAGAGAGACTTTCCAAACTTGGCAATGTAGAGTAAGCTTTAACTCTGTGAAGTGAATACACATATCAGAGAGGAATTTCTTGCAACGCTTCTTTCTGAGTTTTGTTTGAAGATAGACCACTTTTCTCTATAGTCTTCAATGCACTTCGAAATATAACTTTTTTTGATTTTACAGGAACAGTGTTCAAACACTGCCTTATGAGAAAAGAGGTATAACTCCCTGAGTGGAATGCACACATCACAAAGCAGTTTCTCAGAAAACTTGTCTCCAGGTTTATCTGAAGATCTTTCCTTTTTCATCATAGGCCTGATTGTGCTCCCGAATGTCTCTTTGTGATTCTGTCCATGATGGAGTTTCCAAGCGGTGTAATATAAAGAAAGCTTTATCTATGTGAGATGAATAAGCATAGCATAAAACAGATTCACAGAAAGCTTCTTTCCAGGTTTTCTCTGAAGATATTTCCTTTTTCACCATAGTCCTGTATGTGCTCCTGAATGTCCCTTCACGGATCCATCCATGACAGAGTTTGCAAGCTGCGTAATGTAAAGAAAGCTTTATCAATGTGAGATGAATACACATAGCACAGAACAGTTTCACAGAAAGCTTCTTTCCAGCTTTTCCTTGAGGCTATTTCCCTTTTCACCATATTCATCAATATGCTCCCAAATATCCCTTGTTGTGTTTTTGTCCAAAAGGGTTTGCCCGATGCTGTATGAGAAGAGAGGTATAACATTGCAAATGGAATGCACAAGTCACTAAGCAGTTCCTCGGAAAGCTTCTCTCCAGTTTCTATCTGAACATATTTCCTTTTTCACCATAAGCCTCAAAGCCCTCTTGAATACCACTTCACACGCTACACATAAACCGTGTTTTAAAACTGCTCATTGAAAAGAGAAGCTTAATTGAGTGAGAGGAATTCACAAGACACAGAGCATTTTCACAGAAAACTTCCTTCTGGTTTTTACCCGACGATATTTCTTTCTCCATATTCTAAAGAGCATTCCCAATGTCCTTCCTCAGATTCCACAGGAGCAGTGATTTCAAACTGCTCTATCCAAAGAATGGTTTACCTCTATGAGATGAATACACAGATCACAAAGCAGTTGCTCAGAAAGCTTCTCTCCGGTTTTCAACGGAAGACATTTCCTTGCTCACCACAGGCCGTGGGCGCCACTAAATATCCCTTCATAGATGCCTCAAAGACAGAATTTCCAAGCTGGTCAATGTAGAGTAATCTTTACCTCTGTGAAATGATTACATATATGAAAAAGCAATTTCTTGGAATGTTTCTTCCTGGGTTTTATTTGAGGATATTTCACTTTTCGCTATAGTCTTTAAGGATCTCCAAAATATCATTTTTTCGGTTTTATAGGAACAGTATTCAAACACTGCCTTATTAGAAAAGAGGTATAATTCCCTGAGTGGAATGCACACGTCAAACAGCAATTTCTAAGAAAGTTTCTCTCAATTTTTTGTCTGAAGATATTTCCTTTTTCACCATAGGCCTGAATGTGCTCTCGAATGTCCCTTCGCCAATCCGTCCATGATGGAATTTCCAAACTGTGTAACATAAAGAAAGTTTTATCTATGTGAGATGAATAAATATATCTATCACAAGGCAGTTTCACACAAAGCTTCTTTCCAGTTTTTCTCTGAGGATATTTCCTTTTTCATGATAGCCGTCCATATACTCTTGAATGTCCCTTGGTGGCTTTTTCTCCAAAAGAATTTCACCAATCCTCTAAGCGAAGAAATGTATATCTCTGTGAGTGGAATGCACACGTCACAAAGCAGCTCCTCAGGAAGCTTCTTCCCTGTTTCTGTCTGAAGATATTTCCGTTTTCACCATAAGCCTCAAAGTGCTAACGAATATCACTTCGCAGACTAAACAAAAACAGTGTTAGAATACTGCTCAATGAAAAGAGAAATTGAACTGTGTGAGTGGAATTCACATGACCGAGAGCAGTTTCACAGAAAGCTTCCTTCTGGTTATTATCTGAGGGTATTTCTTTTTCAGCATATGCTAAAGATTGTTTCCAAATGGCCTTTCTCAAGTTCCAAAGAAACAGTGATTTCAAACTGCTCAATCCAAAGAATGATTTAACTCTATAAGATGAGTGCACACATCACAAAGCAGTTGCTCAGAAAGCTTCTCTCCAGTTTTCAACAGAAGACATTTCCTTGCTCATCACAGGCCTCCAGGTGACACTTAATATCCCTTCGCAGATTCCTCAGAAACAGAGTTTCCAAACTGGGCAATGTAGATTAAGATTTATTTCTGTGAAATGAATGCACATATGAGACAGCAGCTTCTTGGAACGCTTCTTTCTGGGTTTTACTTGAGAATAGTTCAATTTTCACCATAGTCTTCTATGCGCTCTGAAATATCACCTTTTCGGTTTTACAGGAACGATGGTCAAACACTGCCTTATGAAAAAAGTGGTATAACTCCCTGAGTGCAATGTACACATCACAAAGCAGTTTCTCAGAAAGTTTCTCTGCAGTAATTATCTGAAGATATTTCCATTATCACCATACTCCTGAATGTGCTCCCAAATGTCCCCTCACAGATCCGTCCATGACAGAGTTTCCAAGCTGCATAATGTAAAGAAAGCTTTATCTATGTGAGATGAATCCACATATCACAGATTAGTTTCACAGAAAGCTTCTTTCCAGTTTTTGTCTGAGGCTATTTTCTGTTTCACCATAGGCATCAATATGCTCCCGAATATCCCTTGCTACCTTTTTGTCCAAAATGTGTTCACGATGTTGTATGAGTAGAGAAGTATAACACTTTGAGTGGAATGCACACATCACAAAGCAGTTCCTCGGAAAGCTTCTCTCCATTTTCTATCTGAAAATACTTCCTTTTTCACTGTAAGGCTGAAAGCGCTCCTGAATATCCCTTCGCATGCTAAACATAAACAGTATGAAAACTGGGCAATGCAGGAGAAGCTTAACTGAGCAAGAGTTATTCACATGACATACAGAAGTTTCACAGAAAGTGTCCTTCTTGTTTTTATCTGAGGATATTTAGTCTTCCATATTCTAAAGAGCATTCTCAAATGACCTTCCTCAGATTCCAAGCAAACAGTGATTTCAAAGGGCTCAATCCAAAGAATGGTTTAACTCTATGAGATGAACCCACAGGCCACAAAGCAGTTGCTCAGAAAACTTCTCTCCAGTTTTCAAAGGAAGACATTTTCTTGCTCACCACAGTCGTCTGGGAGCCACTAAATATCCCTTCACAGATTCCTAAGAGGCAGAGTTTCCAAACTGGGCAATGTACAGTAAGCTTTATTTCTCCGAAATGAATGCACATATCACAGAGCAGTTTCTTGGAATGTTTCTTTCTGGGTTTTATTTGAGGAGAGTTCTCTTTTCGCCATAGTCTTCAATGCACTACGAAATATCACGTTTTCGATTTTACAAGAACTGTGTTGAAACACTGCCTTATGAGAAAAGAGGTATATCTCCCTGAGTGGAATGCACACATCACAAAGTAGTTTCTCAGAAAGCTTCTCTCCAACTTTTATATGAAGAGATTTCCGTTTTCACCATAGGCCTGAAAGTGCTCCCGAATGTCCCTTTGCAGATCTGTCCTTGATGGAGTTTCCAAACTGCGTAATATAAAGAAAGTTTTATCTATGTGAGATGAATAAACATATGTATCACAAAGCAGTTTCCCAGAAAGCTTCTTTCCGTTTTTGTCTGAGGATAATTCCTTTTTCACAATAGCCTTCTGTATACTCCTGAATGTCCCTTGGTAGCTTTTTCTCCAGACGGGATACCTCAATCCTCTATGAGAAGAAAAGTATGAGTCTGTGAGTGGAATGCACACGTCACCAAGCAGCTCCTCACAAAGCTTCTCTCTAGTACCTATTTGAAAACATTTCCGTTTTCACCATAAGCTTCAAAGCGCTCCCGAATATCCCTTTGCAGACTAAACACAGTGTTAGACTACTGCTCAATGAAACGAGAAGCTTAACTGTGCGAGTTGAAGTCACATGACCGAGAGCAGTTTCACAGAAAGCTTCCTTCTGGTTTTCACTTGAGGATATTTCATTCTCCATATTCCAAAGAGTGTTCCCAAATGTCCTTCCTCAGATACCATAGAAACAGTGATTTCAAACTGCTCAATCCAAAGAATGGTTTAATTCTATGAGGTGAATACACACGTCACAAAGCAGTTGTTCAGAAAGCTGCTCTCCAGTTTTCAAAGGAAGACATTTTCTTGGTCACCACAGTCCTCTGGGAGCGACTTAATATCCCTTCACAGATTCCTAAAAGACAGAGTTTCAAACTGGGTAATGTAGAGTAAGCTTTAATTCTGTGAAATGAATGCACATATCAGAGAGCAGTTTGTTGGAACAGTTCTTTCTGGGTTTTATTTGAGGAGAGTTCTCTTTTCATCGTAGTCTTCAATGTGCTACAAAATATCATGTTTTTGGTTTTACAGGAACAGTGTTGAAACACTGCCTTATGAGAAAAGAGGTATATCTCCCTGAGTGGAATGCACACATCACAAAGTAGTTTCTCAGAAAGCTTCTCTCCAATTTTTATATGAAGAGATTTCCGTTTTCACCATAGGCCTGAAAGTGCTCCCAAATATCCCTTTGCGGATCTGTTCTTGACGGAGTTTCCAAACTGCATAATATAAAGAAAGTTTTATCTATGTGAGATGAATAAACATATCTATCACAAAGCAGTTTCCCAGAAAGCTTCTTTCCCGTTTTTGTCTGAGGATAATTCCTTTTTCACAATAGCCATCTATATACTCCTGAATGTCCCTTGGTAGCTTTTTCTCCGAAAGGGATTCCCCAATCCTCTATGAGAAGAAAGGTATAACTCTGTGAATGGAATTCACACGTCACAAAGTAGCTCCTCAGAAAGTTTCTCTCTAGTGTCTATTTGAAGATATTTCCGTTTTCACCATAAGCCTCAAAGCACTCCCGAATATCCCTTCGCAGACTAAACACAGTGTTAGAATACTGCTCAAGGAAAAGAGAAGCTTAACTGGGTGAGTGGAAATCACATGACTCAGAGCAGTTTCACGGAAAGCTTACTTCTGGTTTTCATCTGAGGATATTTCTTTCTCCATAATCCAAAGAGTGTTCCCAAATGTCCTTCCTCAGATACCACAGAAACAGTGATTTCAAACTGTTCAATCCAAGGAATGGTTCAACTCTATGAGATGAATCCACACATCACAAAGCAGTTGCTCAGAAAGCTTCTCTCCAGTTTTCATCGGAAGACATTTCCTTACTCACCACGGGTTTCCGGGGCACCACTTAATATCCCTTCGCATATTCCTCAAAGACAGAGTTTGCAAACTGGGTAATGTAGAGTACGCTTTAATTCTGTGAAGTGAATGCACATATCAGAAAGCAGTTTCTTGGAACGTTTCTTTCTGGGTTTTACTTGAGGATACCTCACTTTTCACCATAGTCTTCAATTTACTGCAAAATATCACTTTTTCGGTTTTACAGGAACAGTGTTTAAACACTGCCTTATGAGAAAGGATGTATAACTCCCTGAGTGGAATGCACACATCACAAAGCAGTTTCTCAGAAAGCTTCTGTGCAGTAATTATCTGAAGATATTTCCATTTTCATCATAGTCCTGAAGGTGCTCCCCAATGTCCCTTCTCGGATCCGTCCATGACAGAGTTTCCAAGCTGCGTAATGTAAAGAAAGCTTTATCTATGTGAGATGAATAAGCATAGCAAAAAACAGATTCACAGAAAGCTTCTCTTCAGTTTTTATCTGAACATATTTCCTTTTTTACCATAGTCCTGAATGCCCTCCCGAATGTCCCTTCGTGGTTCCGTCCATTACAGAGTTTCCAAGCTTCGTAATGTAAAGAAAACTTTATTTATGTGAGATGAATACACATATTTCAGAGCAGTTTCATAGAGAGCTTCTTTCCAGTTTCTGTCTGAAGCTATTTCCCTTTTCACCATAGGCATCAACATGCTTGCGAATATCACTTGGTTAGTATTTCTCCAAAAGGGTTTCCCCAATGCTGTGTGAGAAGAGAGGTATAACACTTTGAGTGGAATGCACACGTAACAAAGTAGTTCCTCAGAAAGCTTCTCTCCAGTTTCGGTCTGAACATATTTCCTTTTTCACCATAGGCCTCAAAGTGCTCCCGAATATCCCTTCACATGCTAAACATAAACAGGGTTAGAAAACTGCTCAATGAAAAGAGAGACTTAACTAAGTGAGAGGAATTAAGATGACATGGAGTAGTTTCAAAGAAAGCTTCCTTCTGGATTTTACCTGAGGATATTTCTTTCTCCATATTCTAAGGAGCATTCAGGAATGTCCTTCCGCAGATTCCACGAAATCGTTGATTTCAAACAGCTCAATCCAAAGAATGGTTGAACTCTATGAGATGAATGCACACATCACAAAGCAGTTGCTCAGAAAGCTTCTCTCCAGTTTTCATCGGAAGACATTTCCTTGCTCACCACAAGTCGCTGGGTGCCACTTAATATCCATTCACAGATTCTTCAAAGATAGAGTTCCCAAACTGGGCAATGTAGAGTAAGCTTTAACTCTGTGAAATGAATGCACATACCAGAGAGGAATTTCTTGGAACGCTTCTTTCTGGGTTTTATTTGAGGATATTTCACTTTTTGCCATAGTTTTCAATGCGCTCTGAAATATCACTTTTTCGGTTTCACAAGAACAGTGTTCAAACACTGCCTTATGAGTAAAGAGGTAAATCTCGCTGAGTGGAATGCACACGTCACAAAGCAGTTTCTCAGAAAGCTTCTCTCCAGTTTTTATTTGAAGATATTTCTTTTTTCACCATACGCCTGAATGTGCTCCCGAATGTCCCTTTGTGACTCCGTCCATGTCGGCGTTTCAAAACTGCGTAATAGAAGGAGTTTTATCTATGTGAGATGAATAAACATATCTATCACAAAGCAGTTTCACAGAAACCTTTTTTCCAGTTTTTTTCTTAGGATATTTCCTTTTTCACCATATTCGACCATATACTCCCGAAAGTCCCGTGGTAGCTTTTTCTCCAAAAGGGATTCCCCAATCCTCTATGAGAAGAAAAGTGTAACTGTGCAAGGAATGCACATGTCACAAAGCAGCTCTTCTAAAATATTCTCTCTAGTTTCTTATCCGAAGATATTTCCGTTTCATCATAAGCCTCAAAGTGCTCCTGAGTATCCCCTAGCTGACTAAAATAAAACAGTGTTAGAATACTACTCAATGAAAATAGAAGCTTATCTCAACAATCGGAATTTACA
This sequence comes from Macaca nemestrina, assembly GCF_043159975.1. Taxonomy (NCBI): domain Eukaryota; kingdom Metazoa; phylum Chordata; class Mammalia; order Primates; family Cercopithecidae; genus Macaca; species Macaca nemestrina. The sequence goes on along the minus strand of NC_092132.1, from coordinate 99,222,246 downwards.
TGACACAAAGCAGTTTCACAGAAAGCTTCTTTCTGGTTTTTATCAGAGAGTATTTCTTTTTCAGAATATTCTTTAGAACATCTCTAAATGTCCTTTCTCAGGTTCCACACAAAGAGTTATTTCAAACTGCTCAATCCAAGGAATGATTTAACTCTATGAGATGAATACACACATCACAAAGCAGTGGCTCTGAAAGCTTCTCTTCAGTTTTCACCAAAAGATATTTCCTTGCTTGCCACAGGCCTCCAGTTGCCACTTAATATCCCTTTGCAGAATCCTCAAAAACAGACTTTTCAAACTGGGAAATGTAGAGTAATCTTTAACCCTCTAAATGAATGCACATGTCAGAGAGCAGTTTCTTGAAATGCTTATTTCTGGGTTTTATTTCAGGATATTTCACTTTTTGCCATAGTCTTCCATGCGCTCTGAAATATTACATTTTCATTTTTACAGGAAGAGTTTTCAAACACTGCCTTAGGAGAAAAGTGGTATAACTCCCTGAGTGGAATGCACACATCACAAAGCAGTTTCTAAGAAAGCTTCTATCCAGTTTATGTCTGCTGATATCTCCTTTTTCTCCCTAGACCTGAATGTGATCCCAAATGTCCCTTCGTGGATCCATCCATGACAATTCCAACCTGCGTAATATAAGGAAAGATTCATCTGTGTGAGTTGAATAAACATACCTATCACAAAACAGTTTCACAGAAATCTTCTTTGCAGTTTTTGCCTGAGGATATTTCTTTTTCACCATAGCCATCCATAAACTCCCAAATATCCCTTGGTAGATTTTTCTCCAAAAGAGTTTCCTAAATCCTCTATGAGAAGAAAGGTACAATTCTGTGAGTGGAATGCACATGTCACAAAGCATCTCCTCGGAAAGCTTCTCTCTGGTATCTATCTGAAGATATTTCCTTTTTCACCATAAGCCTCAAAGCGATCCCGAATATCCACTTGCAGACTAAACAAAAACAGTGTTAGAATACTGCTCAATGAAAACAGAAGCTTAACTGTGCGAATGGAATTCACATGACACAGAGCAGTGTCACAGAAAGCTTCCTTCAGGTTTCTATCTGAGGTTATTTTTTTTTCTGGATATTCTAAAGTGCATTCCCAAATGTCCTTTCTCAGATTCAACAAGAAGTGTGATCTCAAACTGCTCAATCCAAAGAATGGTTTAACTCTATGAGACGAATACAAACATCACAAAAGAGTTGCTCAGAAAGCTTCTCTCCAATAGTCAATGGAAGACATTTCCTTGCTCGCCACAGACTTCCTGTTGTTACTTAATATCCCTTCCTAGAATCCTCAAAGATAGACTTTCCAAACTGGGAAATGTAGAGTAAGCTTTAACTCTGTGAAATGAATGGACATGTCAGAGAGTAGTTTCTTGGAACACTTCTTTCTGGGTTTTATTGGACCACATTTCACTTTTTGCCATAGTCTTCAACGTGCTCCAAACATCACTTTTTTAATTTTACAGAAAAAGTGTTCAAACAGTGCCTTATGAGAAGAAAGGTACAAATCCCTGAGTGGAATGCACACATCACCAAGCAGTTTCTCACAAAGCTTCTCTGCAGTTTTTATCTGACGTTATTTCCTTTTTCACCATAGGCCAGAATGTGATCCCGAGTATCCCTTCACGGATCCGTCCATGACAGAGGTCCCAAGCAATGTAATGTAAAGAAAGCTTTACCTATGTGAGAAGAATACACATATCACAGAGCAGTTTCACAGAAAGTTTCTTTCCAGTTTTAGTCTGAGGCTATTTCCCTTTTCACCATGTTCATCAATATGCCTCCGAATATCCCTTGGTACCTTTTCCTCCAAAAGGGCTTCCCTGATGCTGTATGAGAAGAGAGGTATAACACTTTGAGTGGAATGCATACGTCACAAAGCAGTTCCTCTTAAACCTTCTCTCCAGTTTCTATCTGAACATATTTCCTTTTTCACCTTAAGTCTCGAGTGTTTCCAAATATCCCTTCAGTCGCTAAACATAAACAGTGTTAGAGAACTGGTCAATGAAAAGAGAACCTTAACTGAGCGAGAAGAATTCACACGATACATAGCAGTTTCATAGAAATCTTCCTTCTGGTTTTTATCTGAGGATATTTCTTTCTCCATATTCTAAGGAGCATTCTCAAATGTCCTAACTCAGATTCCATAGAAACAGTGATTTCAAAATGCTCAATCAAAAGAATGATTTAACTCTATGAGATGAATGCACACGTCACAAAGCAGTTGCTCAGAAAGCTTCTCTCCAGTTTTCAACGGAAGACATTTCCTTGCTCACACAGGCCTCTGGGTGCCAATTAATATCCCTTCGCAGATTCCTCAAGAGAGACTTTCCAAACTGGGCAGCATAGATTAAGCTTTATCTGTGAAATAAATGCACATATAAGAGAGCAATTTCTTAGAACAATTCCTTCTGGATTTTATTTGAGGATAGTTCACTTTTGGCCATAGTCTTTAAAGTGCTCCAAAATATCACTTTTTCGGTTTTACAGGCACAGTGTTCAAACACTGCCTTATGAGAAGAGATATAACTACCTGAGTGGAATGCACACGTTACAAAGTAGTTTCTCAGAGTTTCTCTCCTGTTTTTATCTGAAGATATTTCCTTTTTCACCATAGACCTGAATATGCTCCCAAGTGTCCCTTTGCGGATCCATCCATGATGGAGATTCTTAACTGCGTAATATAAAAAGGTTTTATCTATGTGAAATCAAAAAACATATCTATCACAAAGCAGTTGCACAGAAAATTTCTTTCCAGTTTTTGTCTGACGATATTTCATTTTTAATTATAGCCATCTATATACTCCCAAATGTCTCATGGTAGCTTTTTCTCCAAAAGGGATTCCCCAATCCTCTATGAGAAGAAAGGTAAAATTCTTTGAGTGGAGTGCACATGTCACAAAGCAGCTCCTCAGAAAGCTTCTTTCCTGTTTCTATCTGAAGATATTTCCGTTTTCACCATAAACCTCAAAGTACTTCCAAATATCCCTTTACACACTAAAGAAAAACAGTGTTAGAATACTGCTCAATGAGAAAAGAAGCTGAACTCTGTAGTGGAATTCAAATGACACAGAGCAGTCCCACAGAAAGCTTCCTTCAGTTTTTTATCTGAGGATATTTCTTTTTCAGCATATTCTAATGAGTATTCCCAAATATCCTTTCTCAGATTCCACAGAAACAGTGATTTCAAACTCTTCAATTCAAAGAATGATTTAACTCTATGAGAATAATACACACAACACAAAGCAGCTGCTCAGAAAGCTTCTTTCCAGTTTTCAACGTTAGACATTTCCTTCCTCACCATAGGCCTCCAGGAGCCTCTTAATATCCCTTTGCAGATTCCTGAAAGACAGAGTTTCCAAACTGGGCAATGTAAAGTCTGCTTTAACATTGTGAAATGAATGCACATATCAGAAAATAGTTTCTTGGAATGCTTCTTTCTGGGTTTTATTTGAGGAGAGTTCTCTTTTCGCCATAGTGTTCAATGCACTCCATAATATCACTTTTTCGGTTTTACAGGAACAGTGTTCAAACACTGCCTTATGAGAAAAGAGGTAAAACTCGTTGAGTGAAATGCACACACCACAAAACAGTTTCTCAGAGAGCTTCTCTCCAGTTTTTATCTGAAGATATTTCCTTTTTCACCATAGGCATGAATGTGATCCTGAATATCCCTTTGTGGATCCGTCCATGACGGAGTTTCCATGCTGCGTAATGTAAAGAAAGCTTTGTCTATGTGAGATGAATAACCATAGCAAAAAGTGGATTCACAGAAACTTATTTCCGGTTTTTATCTGAAGATATTTGCTTTTTCAGCAGTTATGAATGTGCTCCTGAAGGTCCCTACACGGATCCATCCATAACAGAGTTTCTAAGCTGCACAATGTAAAGAAAGCTGTATCTGTGTGAGATGAATACACATATCATAAATCAGTTTCACAGAAAGCTTCTTTCCAGTTTTTATCTAAGGCTATTTGCTTTTTCATCATAGGCGTCAATATGCTCCCGAATATCCCTTGCTATCTTTTTCTCCAAAATGTTTTCCCATTGCTGTATGAGAAGACAGGTATAACACTCTGAGTAGAATGCACACATCACAAAGCAGTTCCTCGGAAAGCTTCTCTCCATTTTCTATCTGAAGATATTTCCTTTTTCATTGTAAGCCTGACAGCACTACCGAACATCACATGACACACAGCAGTTTCACAGAAAGCGTCCTTCTTGTTTTCCTCTGAGGATATTTAGTTCTCCATATTCTAAAGAGCGTTCCCAAATGTGCTTCCTCAGATTCCACAGAAACAGTGATTTCAAACTGTTCAATCCAAAGAATGGTTTTACTCTATGAGATGAATACACACATCACAAAGCAGTTGCTCAGAAAGCTTCTCTCCAGTTTTCAAAGGAAGACATTTCCTTGCTCACCACAGACCTCTGGGAGCCACTTAATATACCTTCACAGATTCCTCAAAGACAGAGTTTCCAAACTGGGCAATGTAGAGTAAGCTTTAATTCTGTGAAAGGAATGCACATGTCAGAGAGCAGTTTCTTGGAATGATTCTTTCTGGGTTTTATTTGAAGATACTTCATTTTTTGCCATAGTCTTCAATGCATTCTGAAATAACTTTTTCATTTTTACAGGAATGGTGCTCAAACACTGCCTTATTAGAAAAGAGGTATAATTTTCTGAGTGGAAAGCACACATCACAAAGCAGTTTCTCAGAAAGCTTCTCTCCAATTTTTATCTGAAGATATTTCCTTTTTCACCATAGGCTTGAATGTGCTCAAGAACGTCCTTTTGCGGACCTGTCCATGAGGGAGTATACAAACTGCGTAATGTAAGGAAAGTTTTATCTCTTTGATTTGAATAAACATATCTATCACAAAGCAATTTCACAGAAAGATTCTCTCCAGTTTTTGTCTGAAGATGTTTACTTTTCCACCATAGCCGTCCATATACTCCCAAATGTCCCTTGGTAGCTTTTTCTCCAAAAGAGTTTCCCCAATTCTCTATGAGAAGAAAGGTATAAATATGTGAATGGAATGCATACGTCACAAAGCAGTTCCTCGGAATATTTCTCTCCACTTTCTATCCGAATATATTAGTTTTTTCACCGTAAGCCTCAAAGCGGTTCGAATATCTCTTTGCAGAGTAAACACAGTGTTAGAATATTGCTCAATGAAAAGAGAAGCTTAACTGTGGGAGTGGAATTCACGTGACATAGAGCAGTTTCACAGAAAGCTTCCTTCTGATTTTTATCAGAGGGTATTTCTTTTTCAGCATATTTTAGAGTGTTCCCAAATGTGCTCTCCCAGGTTCCACAGAAACAGTGATTTCAAACTGCTCAATCTAAAGAATGATTTATCTTTATGGGATGAATACACATATCACAAGGCAGTTGCTCAGAAAGCTTCTCCCAGTTTTCAACGGAAGACATTTCCTTGCTCACCACAGGCCTCCGGTGCCACTTAATATCCCTGCGTAGATTCCTCAAAGACAGAGTTTCCAAACTGGGCAACATAGGGAAAGCTTTAGCTCTGTTAAATGAAAGCACATATCACAGAGTAGTTTCTTGGAATGCTTCTTTCTGTGTTTTATTCGAGGATATTTCACTTTTCGCATTGTCTTCAAAGCACTCTGAAATATCACTTTTTCTGTTTTACAGGAACAGTGTTGAAACACTGTCTTATGAGAAAAGAGTTATAATTCCCTGAGTGGAATGCACACACCACAAAGAAGTTTCTCAGAAAGCTTCTCTCCAGTTTTTATCTGATGATATTTCCTTTTTTACCATAGGCAAGAATGTGATCCCAAATATTCCTTCGCGGATCCATCCATGACAGAATTTCCAAGCTGCGTAATGCAACGAAAGCTTTATCTATGTGAGATGAATAAACAAAACAAGAAACAGATTCACAGAAAGCTTCTTTCCAGTTTTTATCTGAAGATATTCCTTTTTCATACTACTGAATATGTTCCCGAACGTGCTTTGTGAATCCATCCATGACAAAGTTTCCAAGCTGTGTAATGTAAAGGAAGGTTTATCTATGTGAGATGAATACATACATCACTGAGCAGTTTCACAGAAATCTTCTTTCCAGTTTTTGTCTGTAGATATTTCCCTTTTCACCACACGCATCAATATGCTCCTGAATAGTCCTATGTACCTTTTTCTACTAAAGGATTTCCCCAATGCTGTATGAGAAGAGAAGTATAACACTGTGAGTGGAATGCTCATGTCACAAAGCAGTTCCACAGAAAGCTTCTCTCCAGTTTCTCTCTGAACATATTTTCTTTTTCACCGTACGCTTCAAGGTGCTCCCGTATATTCCTTCATACGCTAAACATGAGCAAAGTTAGGAAACTGCTCAATGAACAGAGAAGCTTAACTGAGCGAGAAGAATTCACACGACACACAGCAGTTTCACAGAAAGCTTCCTTCTGGTTGTTATTTCAGGATATTACATTCTCCGTATTCTAAAGATCATTCCCAAATGTCCCTCCTCAGATTCCACAGAAGCAGTGTATTCAAACTGCTCAATCCAAAGAATAATTTAACTCTATGAGATGAATACACACATCACAAAGCAGTTGCTAAGAAAGTTTCTCTGCAGTTTTCATCGAAAGACATTTCCTTCCTCACCACAGGCGAACGGGCACCACTTAATATCCCTTCACAGATCCTGAAAGACAATATTGGCAAACTGGGCAATGTAGAGTAAGCTTTACCTCTGTGAAATCAATGCACATATCCGAGAGCAGTTTCTTGGTATGCTTCATTCAGGGTTTTATTTGAGGATATATCACTTTTCACCATAGTCTTCAATGCACTCCAAAATATCACTTCTTCATTTTAAAGGAACAGTGTTCAAACACTGCCTTATGAGAAAAGAGTTATAACACCCTGAGTAGAATCCACACAATAAAAAGCAGTTTCTCAGAAAGCTTCTCTCCAGTTTTTATCTGAATATATTTCCTTTTTCGCAATAGTCCAGAATGCGCTTTCGAATATCCTGTCGTGGATCCGTTCATGATGGAGTTTCCAAACTGTGCAACATAAAGAAAGTTTTATCTATGTGAGATGAATAAACACAGCAAAAAGCAGATTCACAGAAAACTTCTTTCCAGTTTTTATCTGAAGATATTTCCTTTTTCACCATAGTCCTGAATGTGCTCCCAAATATCCCTTCACGGATCCATCCATGACAGGGTTTCCAAGCTGCATAAAGTAGAGAAAGATTTATCTATGTCAGATGAATACACATATCTAAGAACAGTTTCACAGAATGGGTTTCCTAGATGCTGTATGAGAGGAGAGGTATAACACTGTGAGTGGAATGCACGCGTCACAAACAGCACCTCGGAAAGCCTCTCTCCAGTTTCTGTCAAAACGTATTTCCTTTTTTACTGTAAGCCTCAAGGTGCTCCCATATATCCCTTCGTATGCTAAACATGAACAATGTTAGTAAACTGCTCAATGAAAAGAGAAGCTTCACTGAGCAAGAGGAATTCACACGACACACAGCAGTTTCACAGAAAGCTTCCTTCTGGTTTTTATCTGAGGATATTACTTTCTCCATATTCTAAAGATCATTCCCAAATTTCCCTCCTCAGATTCCACAGAAGTAGTGAATTCAAACTGCAAATCCAAAGAATAATTTAATTCAATGAGATGAATACACACATCACACAGCAGTTGCTCAGAAAGCTTCTCTGCAGTTTTCATCAAAGGACATTTCCTTGCTCACCACAGGCAAAAGGGCACCACTTAATATCCCTTCGCAGATTCCTCAAATCTGCAGATTTCAAATTGGGAAATGTAGAGTAAGTTTTAACTCTGTGACGTGAATACACATATCAGAGAGCATTTTCTTGGAACACTTCTTTCTGGGTTTTATTTGAGGATATTTCACCTTTCGCTGTAGTCCTCAATGTGCTCTGAAATATCACTTTTTTGGTTTTACAGGAGCAGTGTTCAAACACTGCCTTATGATCAAAGAGGTATAACCCCTGAGTGGAATACACACATCACACAGCACTTTCTCAGAAAGCCTCTCTCCAGTGTTTATCTAAAGATATTTCCTTTTTCACCATAGGCCTAAATGTGCTCCTGAATTTTCCTTCATGAATCCATCTATGATGGAGTTTCCAAACTGCATAATATAAAAAAGTTTTATCTATGTGGGAGGATAAATACGTATATCACAAAGCAGTTTCACAGAAAGCTTCTTTCCAGTTTTTGTCTGAGGATATTTCCTTTTTCACAATAACCATACATATACTCCCCAATGTCCCTTGGTAGCTGTTTCTCCAAAAGGGATTCCCAAATCCTCTATGAAAAGGAAGGTATAAATCTGTGAGTGAAATGTACACATCACAAAGCTTCTGTCCAGTTTCTATCTGAAGATATTTCCATTTTCACCATAAGCCTCATAGCACTCCCAAATATCCCTTCACAGACTAAACAGAGCAGACTCACAGAAAGCTTCCTTCTGTTTTTTATCTGAGGGTATTTCTTTTTCAGTATATTCTAATGAGTGTTCCCAAATGTCCTTTCTCAGTTTCCACAGAAACAGTGACTTCAAACTGTTCAATCCAAAGGATGGTTTAACTCTATGAGGATAATAGACACATCACAAAGCAGTTGCTCCAAACGCTTCTCTCCAGTTTTCAATGGAAGGCATCTCCTTGCTCACCACAGGCCTCCAAGAGCCACACAATATCCCATTGCAGATTCCTCAAAGACAAAGTTTCCAAACTAGGCAACATAGAGTACGCTTTAACTCTGTGAAATGAATGCACTTATCAGAGAGCAGTTTCTTGAAACGAATCTTTCTGAATTTTATTTGAGAATATTTCACTTTCGCCATAGTCTTCAATGCGCTCCACAATATCACTTTTTCAGTTTTATGGGAACAGATTTCAAACAGTGCCTTATGAGAAAAGCGGTATAATTCCCTGAGTGGAATGCACCCCTCACAAAGCAGTTTCTCAGAAAACTTCTCTCCAGTTTTTATCTGAAGATATTTCTGTTTTAAGCATAGGCCTGAATGTACTCTGAATATCCCTTTGCAGATCCGTCAATGACACAGTTTCCAAGCTGCATAATGTAAAGAAAGCTTTATCTATGTGAGATGAATAAACATAGCAAAAAGCAAATTCACAGAAAGCTTCTTTCCAGTTTTTATCTGAAGATATTTCCTTTTGCACTATAGTCCAGAATATTCTCCCGAATGTCCCTTTGTGGATCCGTCCATGACAGAGTTTCCAACCTGTGTAATATAAAGAAAGCTATATCTATGTGAGAAGAATACACATATCACAGAGCAGTTTTACAGAAAGCTTCTTTCATGTTTTAGTCTGAGGCTATTTCCCTTTACATCATATTCGTCAATTTGCCCCTGAATATCCCTTGGTACCTTTTCCTCCAAAAAGATTTCCCCAATGCTGTATGAGAAAAGAGGTATAACACTGTGAGTGGAATGCACACGTCATGAAGCAGCTCCTCTTAAAGTTTCTTTCCAGTTTCTATCTGAGCATATTTCTTTTTTCACCATAAGTCTCAAAGTGCTTCCGAATATCCCTTCAAACGCTAAACATAAACAGTGATAGTCAACTGCTGAATGACAAGAGAAACTTAACTGAGCAAGAGGAATTCACATGACACATAGCAGTTTCACAGAAAGCTTCCTTCTGGTTTCTATCTGAGGATATTTCTTTCTCCATATTCTAAAGAGTGTTCCCAAATGTCCTTTTTAGTTTCCACAGAAACAGTGATTTCAAACTGCTCAAACCAAAGAATGATTTAACTCTATGAGATGAATATACACATCACAAAGCAGTTGCTCAGAAAGCTTCTCTCCAGTATCCACGGAAGACATTTCCTTGCTCACCACAGGCCTCTGGGGGCCAATTAGTATCCCTTCACAGATTCCTCAAGAGAGAGTTTCCAAACTAGGCAACGTAGAGTAAACTTTATCTCTGTGAAATAAATGCACATATAAGAGAGCATTTTCTTAGAATGCTTCTTACTGGATTTTATTTGAGGATAGTTTACTTTTGGCCATACTCTTTAAAGTGATCCGAAATATCACTTTTTCGGTTTTAGAGGAACAATGTTCAAGCACTGCCTTATGAGAAAAGAGGTATAACTACCTGAGTGGAATGCACATAGCACAAGGTACTTTCTCAGAGTTTCTCTCTTGTTTTTATCTGAAGATATTTCCTTTTTCACCATAGTTCTGAATGTGTTCCCGAATGTCCCTTCGCGGATCCGTCCATGACAGACTTTCTGAGCTGCGTAATGGAAAGAAATCTTTATCTATGCGAGGTGAATAAACATAGCAAAAAGCAGATTCACACAATGCTTGTTTCCAGTTTTTATCTGAAGATATTTCCTTTTTCACCACAGTCCCGAATGTGCTCACGAATGTCCCTTCGCCAGTCAGTCCGTGATTTAGTTTCCAAATTGCATAACATAAAAAAGCTTTATGTATGTGAGATTAGTACACATAGCAAAAAACATGTTCACAGAAAGTTTCTTTGCTATTTTTATCTGATGATATTTCCTTTTTTATCCTAGTCCTGAATATGCTCCTGAATGCCACTTCATGGAATCATCCATGACAGAGTTTCCAAGCTGCGTAATGTAAAGAAAGCTTTATCTGTGTGAGATGAATACACATAATATAGAGCAGTATCACAGAAAGCTTTTTTTCTCTTTTTCTCTGAGACTATTAACCTTTTCAACATAGGCATCAACATGCTCCCGAATATACCTTGGTAACTTTTCTCCAAAAGGGCTTCCCCGATGCCGTATGAGAACAGTGGTATAACACTGTGAGTGGAATGCACACTTCACAAAGGATTTCCTCAGAAAGCCTCTCTCCAGTTTGTATCTGAACATATTTCCTTTTTCACTGTAAGCCTCAAAGCGCTCCTGAATATTCTTTTGCACGCTAAAGAAAAACAGTGTTAGAAACCTGCTCAATCAAAAGAGAAGCTTAACTGAGCAAGAGGAATTCACACGACACATAGCAGATTCACAGAAAGCTTCCTTCTGGTTTTTATCTGAGGATATTTCTTTCTCCATATTCTAAAGAGGATTCCCAAATGTCCTTTCTCAGGTTCCACAGAAAGAGTATTTCAAACTGCTCAATCCAAAGAATGATTTAACTCTATGAGAAAAATCCACACATTACAACGCAGTTGTTCAGAATGCTTCTCTCCAGTTTTCAATGGAAGACATTTCCTTGCCTGCCACAGCACTCCAGTCGCGACTTAATATCCCTTCGAGGAATCCTCAAAGACAGACTTTCCAAACTTGGAAATGTAGAGTAAGCTTTACCTCTCTGTAATGAATGCACATGTCAGAGAGCAGTTTCTTGGAGTGCTTCTTTCTGGGATTTATTTCAGGATATTTCACTGTTCACCATAGTCTTCCATGTGCTCTGAAATATTACTTTTTTGGTTTTACAGGAAGACTGCTAAAGCACTGTCTTATGAGAAAACAGGTATAATTCCCTGCGTGGAATGTACACATCTCAAAGCAGTTTCTCAGAAAGCTTCTATCGACTTTTTATCTGAAGATATTTCCTTTTCCAGCATAGGCCTGAATCTACTCCCAAATGTCCCTTCATGGATGGGTCCATGACGGAGTTTCCAAACTGCCTAATATAAGGAAAGTTTTATCTATGTGAGATAAATAAACATATCTCTCACAAAACAGTTTCACTGAAATCTTCATTCCTGTTTTTGTCTGAGGATATATTTTTTTCACCATAGCCGTCCATATATTCCTGAATGTCCTTTAGTAGCTTTTTCTCCAAAAGGGATTCTCCAATCCTTTATGAGTAGAAAGGTATAATTCTGTGAGTGGAATGTACACGTCACAAAACAGTTCCTTGGAAAGCTTCTATCCAGTTTCTATCTGAAGATATTTCCTTTTTCACCATAAGCCTCAAAAGCTACCGAATATCCCTTCGCAGACTAAACAAAAACAGTGTTAAACTACTGCTCAATGAAAAGTGAAGCTTATCTGGGCAAGCGAAATTCACGTGACATAGAACAGTTCCACAGAAAGCTTCCTTCTGGTTTCTCTCTGAGATTATTGCTTTCTGAGGGTATTCCAAAAAGCCTTCCCAAATGTTTTTTCTCAGATACAACAGAAACAGTGATTTCAAACTGCTCAATCCAAAGAATGATTTAACTCTATGAGATGAATACAAACATCACAAAAGAGTTGCTCAGGGATCTTCTCTCCAATTTTCAATGGAAGATATTTTCTTGCTCGCCACCGGCCTCCGGTTGCCACTTACTATCCCATCACAGAATCCTCAAAGGCAGACTTTCCAAACTGGGAAATGCAGAGTAAGCTTTAACACTGTGAAATGAATGGACATGTCAGAGAGCAGTTTCATGGAATGCTTCTTTCTGGGTTTTATTTGATGAAATTTCAGTTTTCACCATAGTCTTCAATGTGCTCAGAATATCACTTTTTTAGATTTACAGGAACAGTGTTCAAACAGTGCCTTAGGAGAAGAAAGGTATAACTCCCTGAGTGGAATGCACACATCACAAGCAGTTTCTCAGAAAACTTCTCTCCAGTTTTTATCTGATGATATTTCCTTTTTCACCATAGGCCCGAATGTGATCCCTAATATCCCTTCGTGGATCCATCCATGATGGATGTTCCGAGCTGCATAATGTAAAGAAAACTTTATCTGTGTGAGATGAATAAACATAGCAAAAAGCAGATTCACAGAAAGCTTCTATCCAGCTTTTATCTGAAGATATTTCCTTTTTCACCATAGTCTTGGATGTGCTCCTGAATGTCATTTCGTGGATCCATCCATGACAGAGTTTCCAAGCTGCGCAATGTAAAGAAAGCTTTATGTATGTGAGATGAATACACATATCACAGAGCAGTCTCATAGAAAATTTCTTTCCAGTTTTTATCTGAGGCTATTTCCCTTTTCACCATAGGCATCAACATGCTCCTGAATATCACTTGGTGCCTTTTTCTCCAAAAGAATTTCCCCGATGCTGTATGAGAAGAGAGTTATAACACTGTGAGTGGAATGTACGGGTCACAAAGCAGTTCTTCAGAAAGCTTCTCTTCGGTTTCGGTCTGAACATATTTCCTATGTCACCGTATGCCTCAAAGCGCTCCTGAAAATCCCTTCGCACGCTAAACATAAACAGTGTTAGAAAACCGCTCAATGAAAAATGAAGCATATTTGAGTGAGAGGAATTCACAGGACACATAACAGTTTCAAAGAAAGCTTCCTTCTGGTTTTTATGTGAGGATATTTTTTTCTCCATATTATGAAGAGCGTTCCCAAATGTCCTTCCGCAGATTCCACAGGAACAGTGATTTCAAACTGCTTAATCCAAAGGATGATTTATCTCTATGTGATGAATACACATCACAAAGCAGTTGCTCAGAAAGATTCTCTCCAGTTTTCAACGGAAGATTTTCCTTGCTCACCACAGGCCTCTGGGCTCCACTTAATATCCCTTGGCAGATTCCTCAAAGACAGAGTTTCCAAACTGGGCAATTTAGTGTAAGCTTTAAATCTGTGAAATGAATGCACATTGTTAGAGAGCAGTTTCCTGGAATGCTTCTTTCTGGATTTTATTTGAGGATATTTGACTTTTCTCCATAGTCCTTAATGCGTTCTGAAATATCACTTTTTAAGTTTTAGAGGAACAGTGTTCAAACACTGCCTTATGAGAAAAAGGTGTAACTCCGGGAGTGGAATGCACACATCACAAAGCATTTTCTCAGAAAGCTTCTCTCCAGTTTTTATTTGAATATATTTCCTTTTTCACCATAGTCCTGAAGGTGCTCCCGAATGTAACTTAGCGGATCCGTCCATAACGGTGTTTCCAAGCTACGTAATGTAAAGAAAACGTTATCTATGTGAGATGAATAAAAATAGCAAAAAGCAGATTCACAGAAAGCTTCTTTTCAGCTTTTATCTGAAGATATTTCCTTTTCCTCTATAGTCCTGAATGTGTTCCCGAATGTCCCTTCGCCTATCCATCCATGATGGAGTTTCCAAACTGTGTAACATAAAGGAATTTTTATCTATGTGAGAAAATAAACATATCTATCACAAAGCAGTTTCACAGAAAGCTTCTTTCCAGTTTTTGTCTGAAGATATTTCCTTCTTCACCATAGCCATCCATATACTCCCGAATATCATTTGGTGGCTTTTTATCCAAAAGAGGTTCACCAATTCTCTAAGAAAAGAAAAGTAAAATTCTGTGAGTGGAATGAACACATCACAAAACAGCCCCTTGGAAATCTTCTCTCCAGTTTCTGTCTGAAGATATTTCCGTTTTCACCAAAAGACACAAAGTGCTAATGAATATCCCTTCTCAGATAAAACAAAAACAGTGTTAGAATATTGCTCAATGAAAAGAGAAGCTGAACTGTGTGAGTGGAATTCACATGACACAGAACAGTTTCTCAAAAAGCTTCTTTCTGGTTTTTGTCTGAGGGTAATACTTTTAGAGCATATTCTAAAGAGCGTTCCCAAATATCCTTTTTCACTTTCCACAGAAACAGTGATATCAAACTGCTCAATCCAGGAAATGATTTATCTCTATAAGATGAATGCACACATCACAAAGAAGTTGCTCAACAGGCTTCTCTCCAGTTTTCAATGGAAGACATTTCCTTACTCACTGCAAGCCTCCTGGTGCCACTTAATATCCCTTCACAGATTCCTCAAAGACAGAGTTTCCAAATTGGGCAATGTAGTGTAAGCTTTAACTCTTAGAAATGAATGTACACACAAGAGAGCAGCTTCTTGGACTGCTTCTTTCTGGGTTTTATTTGAGGATGGTTCAATTTTCATCATAGTCTTCAATGTGCTCCGAAATATCACTTTTTCGGTTTTACAGGAAATGTGTTCAAACACTGCCTTATGACAAAAGAGGTAAAACTCCCTGAGTCAAATGCACATATGACAAAGCAGTTTCTCAGAATGCTTCTTACCAGTTTTTATCTGAAGATATTTCCATTTTCAAAATAGTCCTGAATGTCCTCCCGAATGTCCCTTCACGGTTTCGTTGATGACAGAGTTTCCAAGCTATGTAATATAAAGAAGGCTTTATCTATGTGAGACGAATAAACATAGCAAAACGCGGATTCATAGAGTTCTTCCTTACAGCTTTTGTCTGAAGATATTTCCTTTTTCACCAAAGCAGTCCATATACTCCCGAATGTCCCTTGGTAGCTTTTTCTCCAAAAGGGATTCCCCAATCCTTTGTGTGAAGAGAGGTATAACACTGTGAATGGAATGCACAGGTCACAGAGCAGTTCCTCAGAAAGCCTCTCTCCAGTTTCTATCTGAAGATATTTCCTTTTACATCGTAAGCCTCAAAGCCCTCCCAAATATCCCTTTGCATGCTAAACATAAACAGTGTTAGAAAAGTGTTCAATGAAGGGGGGCGGAGCAACATGGCCGAATAGGAACAGCTCCAGTCTCCAACTCCCAGCGCGAGTGAAACAGAAGACCGGTGATTTCTGCATTGTCAACTGAGGTACTGGGTTCATCTCACTGGGGAGTGCCGGATGATCGGTGCTGGTCAGCTGTTGCAGCCCGACCAGTGAGAGCTGAAGCAGGGCGAGGCATTGCCTCACCTGGGAAGCACAAGGGGGAAGGGAATCCCTTTTCCTAGCCAGGGGAACTGAGACACACAACACCTGGAAAATCGGGTAACTCCCACCCCAATGCTGCGCTTTAAGTAAACAGGCACACCAGGAGATCATATCCCACACCTGGCCGGGAGGGTCCCACACCCACGGAGCCTCCCTCATTGCTGGCACACCAGTCTGTGATCTACCGGCAAGGCAGCAGCGAGACTGGGGGAGGGGCGCCCACCATTGCTGAGGCTTAAATAGGTAAACAAAGCGCTGGGAAGCTCGAACTGGGTGGAGCTCACAGCAGCTCAAGGAAACCTGCCCGTCTCTGTAGACCCCACCTCTGGCGACAGGGCACAGTAAACAATAACAAACACAGCAGAAAACTCTGCAGACGCAAATGACTCTGTCTGACAGCTTTGAAGAGAGCAGTGGATCTCCCAACACGGAGGCTGAGATCTGAGAAGGGACAGACTCCCTGCTCAAGTGGGTCCCTGAACCCTGAACAGCCTAACTGGGAGACATCCCCCACTAGGGGCAGTCTGACACCCCACACCTCACAGGGTGGAGTACACCCCTGAGAGGAAGCTTCCAAACCAAGAATCAGACAGGTACACTCGCTATTCAGCAATATTCTATCTTCTGCAGCCTCTGCTGCTGATATCCAGGCAAACAGGGTCTGGAGTGGACCTCAAGCAATCTCCAACAGACCTACAGCTGAGGGTCCTGACTGTTAGAAGGAAAACTATCAAACAGGAAGGACACCTACACCAAAATCCCATCAGTACATCACCATCAACAAAGACCAGAGGCAGATAAAACCACAAAGATGGGAAAAAAGCAGGGCAGAAAAGCTGGAAATTCAAAAAATAAGAGCGCATCTCCCCCGGTAAAGGAGCGCAGCTTATTGCCAGCAACGGATCAAAGCTGGACGGAGAATGACTTTGACGAGATGAGAGAAGAAGGCTTCAGTCCATCAAATTGCTCAGAGCTAAAGGAGGATTACATACCCAGCGCAAAGAAACTAAAAATCTTGAAAAAAAAGTGGAAGAATTGATGGCTAGAGTAATTAATGCAGAGGTCATAAACGAAATGAAAGAGATGAAAACCATGACACGAGAAATACGTGACAAATGCACAAGCTTCAGTAACCGACTCGATCAACTAGAAGAAAGAGTATCAGCGATTGAGGATCAAATGAATGAAATGAAGCAAGAAGAGAAACCAAAAGAAAAAAGAAGAAAAAGAAATGAACAAAGCCTGCAAGAAGTATGGGATTATGTAAAAAGACCAAATCTACGTCTGATTGGGGTGCCTGAAAGTGAGGGGAAAAAAGGAACCAAGTTGGAAAACACTCTTCAGGATATCATCCAGGAGAACTTCCCCAACCTAGTAGGGCAGGCCAACATTCAAATCCAGGAAATACAGAGAACGCCACAAAGATACTCCTCGAGAAGAGCAACTCCAAGACACATAATTGCCAGATTCACCAAAGTTGAAAGGAAGAAAAAATCTTAAGGGCAGCCAGAGAGAAAGGTCGGGTTACCCACAAAGGGAAGCCCATCAGACTAACAGCAGATCTCTCAGCAGAAACTCTGCAAGCCAGAAGAGAGTGGGGGCCAATATTCAACATTCTTAAAGAAAAGAATTTTCAACCCAGAATTTCATATCCAGCCAAACTAAGTTTCATAAGTGAAGAAGAAACAAAATCCTTTACAGATAAGCAAATGCTTAGAGATTTTGTCACCACCAGGCCTGCCTTACAAGAGACCCTGAAGGAAGCACTCAACATGGAAAGGAACAACCGGTACCAGCCATTGCAAAAACATGCCAAAATGTAAAAACCATCGAGGCAAGGAAGAAACTGCATCAACTAACGAGCAAAATAACCAGTTAATATCATAATGGCAGGATCAAGTTCACACATAACAATCTTAACCTTAAATGTAAATGGACTAAATGCTCCAATTAAAAGACACAGACTGGCAAACTTGATAAAGAGTCAAGACCCATCAGTCTGCTGTATTCAGGAGACCCATCTCACACGCAGAGACATACAAAGGCTCAAAATAAAGGGATGGAGGAAGATTTACCAAGCAAATGGAGAACAAAATAAAGCGGGGGTTGCAATACTAGCCTCTGATAAAACAGACTTTAAACCATCAAAGATCAAAAGAGACAAGAAGGCCATTACATAATGGTAAAGGGATCAATTCAACAGGAAGAGCTAACTATACTAAATATACATGCACACAATACAGGAGCACCCAGATTCATCAAGCAAGTCCTTAGAGACTTACCAAGAGACTTAGACTCCCATACAATAATAATGGGAGACTTCAACACTCCACTGTCAACATTAGACAGATCAACGAGACAGAAAGTTAACAAGGATATCCAGGAATTGAACTCATCTCTGCAGCAAGCAGACCTAATAAACATCTATAGAACTCTCCACCCCAAATCAACAGAACATACATTCTTCTCAGCACCACATCGTACTTACTCCAAAATTGACCACGTAATTGGAAGTAAAGCACTCCTCAGCAAATGTACAAGAACAGAAATTATAACAAACTGTCTCTCAGACCACAGTGCAATCAAACTAGAACTCAGGACTAAGAAACTCAATCAAAACCGCTCAACTACATGGAAACTGAACAACCTGCTCCTGAATGACTACTGGGTACATAACGAAATGAAGGCAGAAATAAAGATGTTCTTTGAAACCAATGAGAACAAAGATACAACATACCAGAATCTCTGGGACACATTTAAAGCAGTGTGTACAGGGAAATTTATAGCACTAAATGCCCACAAGAGAAAGTAGGAAAGATCTAAAATTGACACTCTAACCTCACAGCTAAAAGAACTAGAGAGGCAAGAGCAAACACATTCAAAAGCTAGCAGAAGGCAAGAAATAACTAAGATTAGAGCAAAACTGAAGGAGATAGAGACACAAAAAACCCTCCAAAAAATCAATGAATCCAGGAGTTGGTTTTTTGAAAAGATCAACAAAATTGACAGACCACTAGCAAGACTAATAAAGAAGAAAAGAGAGAAGAATCAAATAGATGCAATTAAAAATGATAAAGGGGATATCACTACCGACCCCACAGAAATACAAACTACCATCAGAGAATATTATAAACACCTCTATGCAAATAAACTGGAAAATCTAGAAGAAATGGATAATTTCCTGGACACTTACACTCTTCCAAGACTAAACCAGGAAGAAGTTGAATCCCTGAATAGACCAATAGCAGGCTCTGAAATTGAGGCAATAATTAATAGCCTACCAACCAAAAAAAGTCCAGGACCAGATGGATTCACAGCTGAATTCTACCAGAGGTACAAGGAGGAGTTGGTACCATTCCTTCTGAAACTATTCCAATCAATAGAAAAAGAGGGAATCCTCCCTAACTCATTTTATGAGGCCAACATCATCCTGATACCAAAGCCTGGCAGAGACACAACAAAAAAAGAGAATTTTAGACCAATATCCCTGATGAACATCGATGCAAAAATCCTCTATAAAGTACTGGCAAACCGGATTCAGCAACATATCAAAAAGCTTATCCACCATGATCAAGTGGGCTTCATCCCTGAGATGCAAGGCTGGTTCAACATTCGCAAATCAATAAACATAATCCAGCATATAAACAGAACCAAAGACAAGAACCACATGATTATCTCAATAGATGCAGAAAAGGCTTTTGACAAAATTCAACAGCCCTTCATGCTAAAAACGCTCAATAAATTCGGTATTGATGGAACATATCTCAAAATAATAAGAGCTATCTATGACAAACCCACAGCCAATATCATACTGAACGGGCAAAAACTGGAAAAATTCCCTTTGAAAACTGGCACAAGACAGGGATGCCCTCTCTCACCACTCCTATTCAACATAGTGTTGGAAGTTCTGGCTAGGGCAATCAGGCAAGAGAAAGAAATCAAGGGTATTCAGTTAGGAAAAGAAGAAGTCAAATTGTCCCTGTTTGCAGATGACATGATTGTATATTTAGAAAACCCCATTGTCTCAGCCCAAAATCTCTTTAAGCTGATAAGCAACTTCAGCAAAGTCTCAGGATACAAAATTAATGTGCAAAAATCACAAGCATTCTTATACACCAGTAACAGACAAACAGAGAGCCAAATCAGGAATGAACTTCCATTCACAATTGCTTCAAAGAGAATCAAATACCTAGGAATCCAACTTACAAGGGATGTCAAGGACCTCTTCAAGGAGAACTACAAACTACTCCTCAGTGAAATCAAAGAGGACACAAACAAATGGAAGAACATACCATGCTCATGGATAGGAAGATTCAATATCGTGAAAATGGCCACACTACCCAAGATAATTTATAGATTCAATGCCATCCCCATCAAGTTACCAACGAGTTTCTTCACAGAACTGGAAAAAACTGCTTTAAAGTTCATATGGAACCAAAAAAGAGCCCGCATCTCCAAGACAATCCTAAGTCAAAAGAACAAAGCTGGAGGCATCACGCTACCTGACTTCAAACTCTACTACAAGGCTACAGTAACCAAAACAGCATGGTCCTGGTACCAAAACAGAGATATAGACTAATGGAACAGAACAGAGTCCTCAGAAATAATACCACACATCTACAGCCATCTGATCTTTGACAAACCTGAGAGAAACAAGAAATGGGGAAAGGATTCCTATTTAATAAATGGTGCTGGGAAAATTGGCTAGCCGTAAGTAGAAAGCTGAAACTGGATCCTTTCCTTACGCCTTATATGAAAATTAATTCAAGATGGATTAGAGACTTAAATGTTTGACCTAATACCATAAAAATCCTAGAGGAAAACCTAGGTAGTACCATTCAGGACATAGGCATGGACAAAGACTTCATGTCTAAAACACCAAAAGCAACGGCAGGAAAAGCCAAAATTGACAAGTGGGATCTCATTAAACTAAAGAGCTTCTGCACAGCAAAAGAAACTACCATCAGAGTGAACAGGCAACCTACAGAATGGGAGAAAATTTTTGCAATCTACTCATCTGACAAAGGGCTAATATCCAGAACCTACAAAGAACTCAAGCAAATTTACAAGAAAAAAGCAAACAACCCCATCAAAAAGTGGGCAAAGGATATGAACAGACATTTCTCAAAAGAAGACATTCATACAGCCAACAGACACATGAAAGAATGCTCATCATCACTGGCCATCAGAGAAATGCAAATCAAAACCACAATGAGATACCATCTCACACCAGTTAAAATGGCGATCATTAAAAAGTCAG
Source organism: Macaca nemestrina (assembly GCF_043159975.1). Lineage (NCBI taxonomy): Eukaryota > Metazoa > Chordata > Mammalia > Primates > Cercopithecidae > Macaca > Macaca nemestrina. The sequence goes on along the minus strand of NC_092132.1, from coordinate 99,201,298 downwards.
GAAACGACAGGTGCTGGAGAGGATGTGGAGAAATAGGAACACTTTTACACTGTTGGTGGGATTGTAAACTAGTTAAACCATTATGGAAAACAGTATGGCGATTCCTCAAGGATCTAGAACTAGATGTACCATATGACCCGGCCATCCCATTACTGGGTATATACCCAAAGGATTATAAATTATGCTGCTATAAAGACACATGCACACATATGTTTGTTGCGGCACTATTCACAATAACGAAGACTTGGAATCAACCCAAATGTCCATCAGTGACAGACTGGATTAAGAAAATGTGGCACATATACACCATGGAATACTAGGCAGCCATAAAAAAGGATGAGTTTGTGTCCTTTGTAGGGACATGGATGCAGCTGGAAACCATCATTCTTAGCAAACTATCACAAGAACAGAAAACCAAACACCGCTTGTTCTCACTCATAGGTGGGGACTGAACAATGAGATCACTTGGACTCGGGAAGGGGAACATCACACACCGGAGCCTATCATGGGGAGGGGGGAGAGGGGAGGGGGAGGGATTGCAATGGGAGTTATACCTGATGTATATGACGAGTTGATGGGTGCAGCACACCTACAAGGCACAAGTATACATATGTAACAAACCTGCACGTTATGCACATGTACCCTACAACTTAAAGTATAATAATAATAAATAAATTTAAAAAAAAAGAAAAGTGTTCAATGAAAAGAGAAGCTTAACTGAGTGAACGGAATTCACACGACACATAGCAGTTTCACAGAAAGTTTCCTTCTAGTTTCTATCTGAGGATATTTCTTTCTCCAAATTCTAAAGAGCGTTCCCAAATGACCTACCTCAGATTCCACAGAAACAGTGATTTCAAACTGCTCTTTCCAAAGGATGATTTAACTCTATGAGATGAATACACCTGTCACAAAGCAGCTGCTCACAAAGATTCTCTTCAGTTTTCAAAGGAAGACATTTCCTTGCTCAACACAGGCCTCCAGGCGCCACTTAATATAACTTTGCAGATTCCTCAAAGAGAGACTTTCCAAACTGGGCAATGTAGAGTAAGCTTTAACTCTGTGAAGTGAATACTCACATCAGAGAGTTGTTTCCTGGAACGCTTCTTTCTGGGTTTTATTTGAGGACAGATCACTTTTCCCCATATTCTTCAATGCACTTCGAAATATAATCTTTTTGGTTTAACAGGAAGAGTGTTCAAACATTGCGTTATGAGAAAAGAGGTATAACTCCCTGAGTGGAATGCAGACATCACAAAGCAGTTTCTCAGAAAACTTCTCTCCAGCTTTTATCTGAAGATATTTCCATTTTCACCATAGGCCTGAAGGTGTTCCCAGATGTCCTTTCATGTTTCTGTCCATGATGGAGTTTCCAAGCTGTGTAATGTAAAGAAAGCTTTATCTATGTGAGATGAATAAACATAGCAAAAAACAGATTTACAGAAAGCTTCTTTCCAGTTTTTATCTGAAGATATTTCCTTTTTCACCATAGTCCAGAATTTTCTCCCGAATATCACTTCACGGATCTGTCCATGGCAGAGTTTGCAAGCTGCGTAATTAAAGAAAGCTTTATCTCTGTGAGATGAATACACATAGCACAGAGCAGTTTCACAGAAATCTTCTATCCAGCTTTTCTTTGAGGCTATTTCTCTTTTCACCATATTCGTCAATATGCTCCCAAGTATCCCTTGGTACCTTTTTGTCCAAAAGGGTTTCCCCTATGCTGTATGAGAAGAGAGGTATAACACTGTGAGTGGAATGCACATGTCACAAAGCAGTTCCTCGGAAAGCTTCTCTCCAGTTTCTATCTGAACATATTTCCTTTTTCACTGTAAGCCTCAAAGCACTCTCGAATATCCCTTCGTATGTTAAACATAAACCATGTTTGAAAACTGCTCAATGAAATGAGAAGCTTAACTGAGCAAGAGGAATCCACAAGACACAGAGCATTTTCACAGAAAGCTTCCATCTGAATTTTACCTTAGGATATTTCTTTCTCCATATTCTAAGGATCATTCCCAAATGTCCTTCCTCAGATTACACGAAAACAGTGATTTAAAACTGCTCAATATAAAGAATGGTTTAACTCTATGAGAAGAATACACACATCACAAAGCAGTTGCTCAGAAAGCTTCTCTCCAGTTTTCATCTGGAGACGTTTCCTTGCTCACCACAAGTCCCCAGGCGCCACTTAATATCCCTTCAAAGATTCCTCAAAGACAGAGTTTCCAAACTGGGCAACATAGAGTAAGCTTTAACTCTGTGAAATGAATGCACATATCAGAAAGCAGTTTCCTGGAACAATTCTCTCTGAGTTTTATTTGAGGATATTTCACTTTTTGCCATAGTCTTCAATGCGCTCTGAAATATCACGTTTTCAATTTTACAGGAACAGTGTTCAAACACTGTCTTATGAGAAAAGAGGTATAACTCCTTGAGTGGAATGCACACATCACAAAGTAGTTTCTCAGAAAGCTTCTCTCCAGTTTTTATCTGAAGATATTTCCTATATCAACATAGGCCTGAATGTGCTCCCGAATGTCCCTTCATGAATATGTCCATGACGGTGTTTCAAAACTGAGTAAGAGAAACAAAGTTTTATCTATGTGAGATGAATAAACAAATGTATCACAAAGCAGTTTCACTTAAAGCTTCTTTCCAGGTTTTCTGTGAGTATATTTCCTTTTTCATCAAAGCCGTCCCTATACTCCCAAATGTCCCCTGGTAGCTTTTTCTCCAAAAGGGATTCCCCAATCCTCTATGAAGAGAAAAGTATAACGGTGATTGGAATGCCCACGTCACAAAGCTGCTCCTCGGAAACCTTCTCTACACTTTCTATCTGAAGATATTTAAATTTTCACTGTAATCCTCAGAGTACTCCTGAGTATCCCTTAGTTGACAAAACTACAAAAGTGTTAGAATACTGCTCAATGAAAACAGAAGCTTAACTATGTGAGTGGAATTCACTTGACACAGAGCAGTTTCACAGAATGCTTCCTTCTGGTTTTTATCTAAGGGTATTTCTTTTTCAGCATATTCTAAAAACCGTTCACAAATGTCCTTTCTCAGTTTCCACAGAAACAGTGATTTCAAACTGCTGAATCCAAGGAATGATTTAACTCTATAGGATGAATACACACATTAGCTGCATAATGTAAATAAATTTTATTTATGTGACATGAGTAAACACAGCAAAGAACACATTCACCGAAAACTTCTTTCCAGTTTCTATCTGAAGATATTTCCTTTTTCACCATATTCCTGAATGTGCTCCAGAATGTCCCTTCTCGGAATCATCCATGACGTAGTTTCCAAGCTGTGTAATGTAAAGAAATCTTTACCTATATGAGATGAATACACATATCACAGAGCGTTTTCACAGAAAGCTTCTTTCCAGTTTTTGTCTGAAGCTATTTCCTTTTTCACCATTGGCGTCAATATGCAAATGAATATAGCTTGATACCTTTTTCTCCAAAAGGGTTTCCTCGATGATGTTTGAGAAGAGAAGTATAACACTGTGTGTGGAATGCACAAGTCACAAAGCAGTTCCTTTAAAACTTACCCTCCTGCTCCTATCTGAACATATTTCCTTTTTCACTGTAAGCCTCAAAGTGCTTCCGATTATCCCTTCATAAGCTAACCATAAACAATGTTAGAAAACTGCTCAATGAAAAGAGAAGTGTTGGGGTTCGTGCCGGGGGTGGTGGAGAATGAAAGAACACACAAAAGACAAAGACACACAGAGAACATGGCGGCCGCACTCAGAGCCTCCGCCTCACTTTATTTATACTGCATAAACCCCATGTCAGCAGAAAGAATGCAATGCAAAACAAACTTTCTTTTCCCACATGTAACCTTCTACTCAGTTCCTTGTTTCTATGCTCTTCCTTATCTGCCCCCCTTCTTGGCGCCTACGGGAGTTCATTAAAAGTTCAATTGGATATACTGTCCTTGAGCCCTATCTATTCTCAGCATACTGTTTTCAAAGGCCCCTGCATTTCCCCCTTTTTGTTTTGTTTTGCCTCAATCCTAAAAAGGTAGCCTATATTTGTTCCTGTGTTTTCTTTTGTTTTTGGAGGCGTCGGAGAGAGCATCGGATCACCAAAAGAAGTAGATTCAATTCGAGTGCCCAAAACAATATACTTCCAGAGATTGTAGAAATCCATGTTTTCATCTGGGTCCATGGGTTAAAGGCAGCAAGGCGCTGACCCAGCTCTTGCAGGATTACGGTTCCAGACAACACATGTAATTGTTGTTGAAATGCTTCGGAAATGTTCTGAGTGAGCTCTTGGATGTCCAAACTAATATTTTTATGGCCTACTAATAATTTTCAGATTACAGTCCTATTTTGAGAGATGTTAAAAGGCACAGGCGTTACACAAAATTGAGTGGAGTTCCAATCACATTGTAATGTTATCCGAGTACTGAGTACAGTGAGCTGATCTCCAAGCCATGTCAACGCTTGCTCCATGTTGTCCAATCTTTCAGCAAGTTGAGAATAAATGTTCCGTTGTTGAAGCCATAACTGGTGAGATTGCTCGTGCCATTGCTGCACAAATTCAGCATTTTGTATGCTATGATGAAGAGCGAGTCCTGCTACGGTCGCAGTGGAGGCGATGGCAACAAGACTCATCACCGAGGCAATTATAAGTCCAAGGGCATGGCGGGTTCACTGGAGAGAAGTCCAAATATAAGTTTCAAGAGGTGATGCCCCCCACAGTCACGTAAGGTTAACAGGTAGCCAAATTTCCTTACGAGCCCTGAGGATATAAATATCTACAGTAAAGTTGTGCCACCAGGAATAATTGAGGCAAGACAAAAATGTACACATATCTGTACAATTAACAATCCCTGTATCATTATCCCATGTCAAATTCCCTGCTAATAATAGGTATGGCTCACGGACACAAGCAATAATATATCAGGAGGTATTTTGATATAACTGAATATGAAAGGAGTTAGTTGGGTTAGAAAGATTAAGGGACATATTTCCCACAAAAGTGCTAATGGCATCACCTGCAGCTAACAACTTCCAAAGATGACTCTGTACTTCAGGCCTCCTTCATGCCATACCAAGGTTTCATTACTGTTAGCAGCAATACTTTTATTTACCCAGTGTCATTTCAAAGGTATGTGACTAAATTTTATTTGAAAATAACCATGCACACTCCAATCAGTTATTTACATTCCATTGTATTCTAATAAAATCCGAGGTTTAGTTCCCCGATATTGTTGTCACTCCAGCACCTCAATATTAGGAGAAACCTCTAGAATAGGACAAAAAAGTAAAGAACTAGGAATAGTTCCATTACTATATACAGTATGATTATATTAAAAACTTCTAGGTACAATAATAACAGTATTAGCAGCCACATGACTATGATTATAACGAACAGCCCAGGCTTCATGCGATTTTCGGAGACAATGAGAACTATTTCCCATACATTTTGGAACTCCTTCCACTCCAAATTGATATGTGTTGTTTATAATTCCCGTTTCCCGTTCTATATTGTCCTTGTCTATGTAGGGGGACAGCATCCAAGTAGTGTCATTGGTGAAAACCTTAATTTCCGCCTCCCCCCAGGCAACTCCCTGATACAAGGGCGGAAAGGGAATATAAGTCCAATATTCATACAAAGCCTCACTAAGAGAAATAAGTCTCCCACCGAGGCACATCCAACAAAGGAAGAAATGCATGCTGAATCCAGTTTTCTTTTCAACAGGGTTTCAATCATCTTGTAGGAAACCACTCAGGTCCGCTCCCTGTAAGGACAAGAGCATAGCCCCATCCCTGTTTTAGAACTTGCCCTTGAACATACTTACCTTCTTCATTAGGATACCAAAGCTTTAAACTGTTAGCGGGGACTATCACCGAGGGAGGTGAGGAAAGATGGGTTACGGCAGCAGAATCTTGCAATTGTCTCCATTGATTCAAAAAAATTAAGGTAAAAAGAACCTTCAAAATCTGGTTTCAAAATCTGGTTTCTGGGGGCTCATTTCCCCCTTTTTGTTTTGTTTTAATAGTTAAGTTTTTAAAGTTAAATTTGCACGCTCAATGATGGCTTGACCTTGACTGTTGCCCGGGATACCGATGATATGTTGAATATTGTATTGCTGTAAGAAAACTTGTAATTTACGAGAGACATAGGCAGGGGCATGATTAGTTTTAAGTATAAGAGGAATGCCCATGATGGCGAAACAAGTTAAGAGATGAGTAATAATAGAAATGAGAAAAGGTATCAATGGTATGATGAACATACTTTAATCGTCCAAAAGAAGGGACACCTCGTGGATTAACCCCAGGATGGAAGGATGGAATGCTCAAAGGAGCACAGGAAGGACAAGCTCGAATAAGAGAAAGAGCTTGTTTATAAGTTAAATGAAACCATTGTTGAAGGCCAGAACTATTAGTGTGATGTAGAGTATATTTTTGTTCTGCAGCGTGTAGGTGGCCTATTAAAAGTGAATCAATCTGAGTATTACCATGAACTAATGGTCCAGGAAGTTGAGAATGAGAACAAACATGAGTGATGAATAAAGGAGCTCAACGTTGGCTCAAAGTAGAAGATAACAAGGAAAAGAGTTTTTGAAGAGAAGAAGCAGCACAAAGAGGTAAAGTGGCCTGAGAAAAGTAAGAAGTAACATAAACGGCGTATTGAGAATCACTAACAATGTTACAACCAGTAGTAGGGAAATCAAGTAAGACCATGAGAATAGCAAACAGTTCTCCCTGTTGCACCAAGGGATAAGGATAAACTGTAACTCGAGATTGATGAACACTCCAATATCCAGCCTTATCATTGCTACTAGCATCAGTAAAAAAGGTAGGACCTTGAACAGGAAATACAGAAATTGGTGAGAAAGGCAACACAGAATGTTGCCTAAAAAATGAAAAGATCGGAGTCTTAGGATATTGGGTAGAAAATTGTCCAACAAAAGAAACGCAAGCAACTTGCCAAGAATCAGAAGTTGCAAGAAGATAAGTGATCTGATTATGAGTGAATTGAGAGATAATTAAGGAAGGATCTCCTCCCCAAAGTTGTCGACAGTGATGCCGTCCTTTGATGATCAGTTCAGCTAAACGATCGATATAAGTAGCCAAGCGTTTAGATATTTTATTGGACAAAAAGATCCATTTTAGTGGTCAACTAGTTTGATGAATCATTCCTGTGGGAGAAGGTAAAGTATGAAATAAACAAAAGGAAGGGCCTTTTGAAGTTGCTCTTCAACAAGCTGGAGTTCCTGTAAAGCCAAAGGAGTTAAATGGCGTGAGTTGTCCAAGTGACTGTCTCCTTCTAGAATAGAAAAAAGATGTTATAACTGATATGTTGGTATTCCTAAAACAGGACGCATCCAATTAATGTCTTCTAGAAGCTTTTGAAAATCATTTAATGTTTTTAAATGATCACGTCAAATTTGAATTTTTTGGGGTCGAATATTTTGTGCCCCCAAGGTATAACCTAAATATTGAATAAGAAAATCTAGTTAAATTTTTTCTGTGGCAATATTAAGTGAGTAGAAAGAAAGCTGAGTTTGTAATGATACAAAAGCATCTTGCTGCTTTTCTCTGGTTTTAACTTTGTGGGATAAGGGCAGGATTAGGAAGACCAGGCTGTAAACTTTCCCTAGGTTGAATGTAAACATTTATAGTTTTAAGAACAAGACAAAGACGGGAATTCCATGCAGAAGTACGTGGCTTTAGATTCCTCTGGGCCATTTGTTTTTTGACTTACTCTTTTAAAATCCTAAGTATTTCTTTAGATAATGGCCACTGTTTCACCTAAAGAGGAGTGGTCGTTTCACACTTTAATTATAAAACTTGAGGCTGGTGAACAGTGGCTATGAGTTTAAAGGATTGTAGCCCATTTTGAACATCATATTTTTGACAGCTGAGGAAATATGAAAAATGTTTTAAAAAGCACCAAATTGTTATGAAAGACTTTGTCCCCAAAGATTAATATTGATAGGAATAATATAAAAAACACTTGACCTTGTTGACCTTTAGGACCAATACAGGTTAAAGGTTCTACGTTTTGATAAACCACAGAAGCAGCACCCAAGCCAGTGAGTATAACTGAAACTTGTCTTTTTTCCCATTGTATAGGCCAATAATTTAAACAAATGATAGACATATTTACCCCCGTATCAATTAACTCTTTTAAAACTATTCCATTAATGTGCAATGAACATAAGGGCTTTTGATTAGAAACTAAAGTTTCCCAAAAAACAGTTTTTTCTGTGCTACCAAACCCTCTCTATTGAGAATACGTTTCCCTGCCTCTAGGCGTATAAATTGTGAAACTTGTACCAAAATAAGAATTTTATTAGTAATATCATGTCCTTTTGGCAAAGGGCCACACACTCTAATAGCTAATTTATATACTCCTCCATTAGGAGACAAAGTATAAGGCTGAGTAATAGCTAAGTCAGCAGCGGCGCTCTGCTTAGTTGCCGCATAAAGCTGAGAAACTGGGGTAACGTGTGGGATCCTTAAGGAGGACTTGAATTTATTCCTTAATGTTGTAGGCCATTGCTCACTGAATATTGTAGTAGACTTGTATTGTAATTGTCAGGGCCCCAAGCGTGTGGGCCCCGGCTCCCGTTTCCCAGGAGAGGAGACAGTAAATTTCCACTTTTATCAGTTTTGGAACGACATTTATTTGTCCAATGTCGACCTTTACCACAACATTTGTACACCTCTGAAGGCAGCTTTCTGCCTTGAGGGATAAAAGTGTTCAATTTTTATGACATTCTTTTTTGAAATGTCTAGGTTTACCACACTGAAAGCAAACACCTTGTTTGTTATTTCCTTTTAAGGCTTTAGACAAAGCTCCAGCAAATAATTGAGCATTATAAATAGCCCCTCCAACACTAACACAAGTTTTAATATATTTATCTAAATTGGCCCCATTGGCCTTTAACGATTTTAACAATTTTTAACAGTCAGTATAAGCATTTTTAAAAGACAATGTTTGTAACAAAATTTTTGAAGCAAGGCCAGTACCCACAATTTTGAAGACAGCATCCTGAAGATGGGCTACGAAATCTGGATATAGTTCATTTGTGCCCTGTAAAATCTTCACAGAGGAAAGGGAACATTTTCCTGTTATCTCTACCTTATTTCAGGCCCTTAAAAACAAAGTCTTGATTTGAGTAAGGGCAACATCATTTAAACCAGCCTGAGCATTAAGAGTAGCATATTGGCCCGTGCCTGTGAGTTGTTCCTCAGTGGGCCCAGGGGGATAACACATAACATTTTTCCTAGCCTGTACATGTGCCTTGTTCATTTACCAGCTGTGCAATTGTAACCACTGAGAACGATCAAGAAAAGCCTTCCCCAAAGTCTTCCAGTCTATAGGAATTATCAAATTTTCTGATGAAAAAATATCAAGAAGACCAAGGATAAAAGGAGATTGAGGTCCATAGTTAGAAATGGCAGCTTTCATTTCTTTTTTAAAAATTTAATTTGTAAGACATTAAATTGGACATTATTGCCACCATTTGAAAACTGAGCATTAGGAGCAAAAGAAGCACAAATAATTGGAAACAAATCCAGCTCCTTAAAATTTTTTTTAATTAAAAGTATATATAATATATAATAATACTCATATCTCCAAATATAAAGAATCTCAACATATTAATAAGAAAAGGCAAATAACCCAACCAAAAGTAGCAGAACAAAGAAATGACAATAATCCTATATGTCTAACATCATTACTCACTAGGAAATATGTATATTAATACCAAATTGAGAATCATTACATACACAATACAATGGTTAAAATTTAAAAACACAGAAAATATCAGGAGGTAGTTAATGTGTTAAGCAGCTCGAATACTCAACTTCTGTTTGGAGTGTAAATTGGTGGAACCTATGCACCCCTATAACATAACAATTTCCTAGCTGGGGTTATTAATACTATATTAATATTAATAGTTAATATTAATGTGCTTATTTATTGACTATTGAAATACTCATAATATTTTAACAAACAACAAGATATACATATACACTGGTTTTGACATATTAAACAGGTGTTTAGTATAAATTTAAAGTAGGTCTGATGTGAACAGGGCTTCAACTTTGCCAAACAAAGGTAAAGATAAGGAAGCCAGGGGGTTGGAGGCTCTGGAAAATCCTCTTTTAACAGGGCAGAAGGAAAAGAAACAGGGAAAGCTCGCAAAGGTGAATTAGAAGAATATATCTATAATATTTGTTGAAGCATTTCCATAATACACTGCATGTCAGAATTTCCCTTAGAAGAAGGAAAGGCTGGCTTTTTCTCTTCTCCCCCTTTTGCTACCCCCCCATCCTCTGTTATCCTGGCACAAATGGGCTCCATTTCAGATTTATTTATTTATTTTTCCAAATCCTCAGATACCTTTCCTCCTGTGGCTACATTACCACACTCTGAATCAGTCTCAAGTAACTCTAATGTCTGAGTGATAGAGTCACACAAGGTCCACAATTTTAAGGCATAATATCCCCTAACTGGAGAGCTCTAAGCAGAGTTTTTACTACCTGTAACCATTCTCTGCGATTCAGCTGCACTTTAGTCTGATACTGAAACCAGTAACAATGTTGTTCAACATGGGCAAACAATCACTTCAAAGTCTTTTTCTTTCACTTCTACTCCTATAGACAGCAACAGTCCTTGAAACAGCCGTAAATATTCTGAGGCCAGAGAGATGGAATTCCCCATAATGAAAGCTTAAGAAGGTTCCCCTTAACGATATCTGGGCCTTGCCTGCCCCTAGGGGGTTCCCCTTCTTGTTCTCTCCTACTCACCTGTGCTGACCCTGCTCGCTGCGCCACTTGTTGGGGTCCGTGCCGGGGGTGGTGGAGAATGAAAGAACACACAAAAGACAAAGACACACAGAGAACATGGTGGCCGCACTCAGAGCCTCCGCCTCACTTTATACTCCATAAACCCCATGTCAGCAGAAAGAATGCAATGCAAAACAAACTTTCTTTTCCCACATGTAACCTTCTACTCAGTTCCTTGTTTCTATGCTCTTCCTTATCTGCCCGCCTTCTTGGCGCCTATGGAAGTTCATTAAAAGTTCAATTGGAGATACTGTCCTTGAGCCCTATCTATTCTCAGCATACTGTTTTCAAAGGCCCCTGCAGAGAAGCTTAACTGAGTGTGAGGAATTCACATGACACATAGCAGTTTCTCAGAAAGCTTCCTTCTGGTTTTTATGTGAGGATATTTCTTTCCCCATATTTTAAAAAGCGTTTCAGGATATTCTAAAGAGCATTCCCAAATATTCTTCCTGAGATTCCACAGAAACAGGATTTTCAAACTATTCAATCCAAAGAATGATTTAACTCTATGAGATGAAAACACACTTCACAAAACAGTTGTTCAGAAAGCTTCTCTCCAGTTTTCAATGGAAGACATTTCCGTGCTCACCACAGGCCTCTGGGAGCCACTAATATGCCTTCGCAGATTCCTCAAAAACAGAATTTCCAAACTGAGTAATGTAGAGTAAGCTTTAATTCTGTAAAGTGAATGCACATATCAGAGAGCAGTTTCTTGGAATGGTTCTTTCTGGGTTTTATTAGAGGATAGTTCACTTTTCACCATAGTCTTCGATGTGCTCTGAAATATCACTTTTTCAGTTTTACAGGAACACTGTTCAAACACTGACTTATAAGAAAAGAGGAAAAACTCCCTGAGTGGAATGCACATATCACAAATCAGTTTCTCAGAAAGCTTCTCTCCAGTTTTTATCTGAAGATATTTCCTTTTTCACCATAGGTGTGAATGTGCTCCCGAATGTCCCTTTGCATTTCATCCATGACGGAGTTTCCAAGCTGAGTAATGTAAAGAAAGCTTCATCTATGTGAGATGAATAAACATAGTAAAAAATCAGATTCACAGAAAGCTTCTTTCTAGTTTTTATCTGAAGATATTTCCTTTTTCACCATAGTCCTGTATGTGCTCCCGAATGTCCCTTTGTGGATCCATCCATGACAGAGTTTTCCTGCTGCGTAATGTAAAGAAAGCTTTATCTATGTGAGATGAATACACATATCACAGAACAGTATCACATAAATGGTTTCCCCGATGCTGTATGAGAAGACAGTTATAATACTGTGAGTGGAATGCACACGTCACAAAGCAGTTCCACGGAAAGCTTCTCTCCAGTTTCTATCTCAACATATTTTCTTTTTCATCGTGAGCCTCAAAGTGCTGACGTATATCCCTTTATACGCTAAACATGAACAATGTGAGAAAACTGCTCAACGAAAAGAGAAGCTTAACTAAATGAGAGGAATTCACACGACACACAGCAATTTCACAGAAAGATTCCTTCTGGTTTTTATCTGAGGATATTTCTTTCTCCATATTCTAAAGATCGTTCCCAATTGTCCCTCCTCAGATTCCACAGAAGCAGTGAATTCAAACTGCTTACTCCAAAGAATGATTTAACTCTATGAGATGAATACACACATCACAAAGCAGTTGCTCAGAAAGTTTCTTTGCAGTTTTCATCGAAAGACATTTCCTTGCCCACCCCAGGTGAATGGGCACCACTTAATATCCCTTCACAGATTCCTGAAAGACAGAATTTGCAAACGGGGCAATGTAGAGTAAGCTTTATCTGAGTGAAATGAATGTCCATATCCGAGAGAAGTTTCTTGGTACGTTTTTTTCTGGGTTTTATTTGAGGATATATCACTTTTAGCCATAGTCTTCAAAGTGCTCCAAAATATCACTTTTTCGTTTTACAGGAACAGTGTTCAAACACTGTCTTATGAGAAAAGAGGTATAAATCTCTGAGTGGAATACAAACATCACAAAGCAGTTTCTCAGAAAGTTTCTCCCCAGTTTTTATCAGAATATATTTCCTTTTTTGCAATAGGCCTGAATGCTCTTTCAAATATCCCATCGGGGATCCGTCCATGACGGAGTTTCCAACTGTGTAAAGTAAACAGAGTTTTATCTATGTGAGATGCATAAACAGAGGAAAAAGCAGATTCACAGAAAGCATCTTTCTAGTTTTTATCTGAAGATATTCCCTTTTTCACCATAGTCCTGAATGTGCCCCCGAATATCCCTTCACGGATCCATTCATGACAGGGTTTCCAAGCTGCAAAATGTAGAGAAAGATTTATCTGTGTGAGATGAATACACATATCTAAGAACAGTTTCACAGAAAGGGTTTCCTAGATGCTGTATGAGAAGAGAGGTATAACACTGTGAGTGGAATGCACACATCACAAAGCAGCACTTCGGAAAGCTACTCTCCAGTTTCTATCAGGACATACTTCCTTTTTCACTGTAAGCCTCAAATTGTTCCCAAATATCCCTACGCACGCTAACCATAAGCAGTGTTAGGAAACTGACGAATGAGAAGTGAAGCTTAACTGGGTGAGTGGAATTCACACGACACAGAGCAGTTTCACAGGAAGCTTGCATCTGGATTTTATCTGAAGGTATTAGTTTTTCAGCATATTTTAAAGAGTGTTCCCAAATTTCCTTTCTCAGGTTCCACAGAAAGAGTGATTTCAAACTGCTCAATAGAAAGAATGATTTAATTCTATGAGATGAATACACACATCACAAAACAGTTGCTCAGAAAGCTTTTCTCCAGTTTTCAAGGGAAGACATTTCCTTGCTCACCACAGGCCTCTGGGCGCCACTTATTATACCTTCACAGATTCCTCAAAGATGCAGTTTCCAAATTGGGCAATGTAGAGTAAGTTTTAACTCTGTGATATGAAAACACATATCAGAGAGCAGGTTCTTGGAAAGCTTCTTTCTGGGTTTTATTTGAGGATATTTTGCTTTTTGCCGTAGTCCTCAATGCGCTCCGAAATATCACTTTTTCGGTTTTACAAGAACAGTGTCCACACACTGCCTTAAGAGAAAAGAGGTATAACTCCCTGAGTGGAATGCACACATCACAAAGTAGTTTCTCAGAAAGCTTCTCTCCGGTTTTTGTCAGAAGGTATTTCGATTTTCCCCGTAGTCCTGAATGTGCTCCCAAAGATCCTTTTGTCGATCCATCCATGACAGTGTTTCCAAGCTGCGTAAGGTAAAGAAAGCTTTATCTATGTGAGATGAATAAACATTGCAAAAAGCAGATCCACAGAAATCTTCTTTCCAGTTTTTATCTGAAGATATTTATTTTTTACCATAGTCTTGAATGTGCTCCAGAATGTCCCTTCATGGATCCGTCCATGACAGAGTTTCCAAGCAGCATAATACAAAGAAAGGTTTATCTATGTGAAGTGAATACACATAGCATAGAACAGTTTCACAGAAAGCTTCTTTCCAGTTTTTTTCTGTGGCTATTTCTCCTTTCTCCATATGCGTCAATATGCTACAAACATTCCTTGGTACCTTTTTCTCCAAAAGGTTTTCCCAGATGCTCTATGAGAAGAGAAGTATAACACTGTGAGTGGAATGCACACTTCACAAAGCAATTCCTCGGAAATCTTCTCTCCAGTTTCGGTCTGAACATATTTCCTTTTTCACCGTAAGCCTCAAAGCACTCCCGAATATCCCTTCACATGCTAAACATAAAAGGGTCAGAAAACTGTTCAATTAAAAGAGAGGTGAAACTGAGCAAGAGGAATTAAAAAGACACAGAGGAGTTTCACAGAAAACTTCCTTCTGGGTTTTACCTGAGGATACTTCTTTCTCCATATTCTAAGGAGCTTTCCCAAAGGTCCTTCCTCAGATTGCACAAAAACAGTGATTATAAACTGCTCAATCCAAACAATAGTTTAATTCTTTGAGACCAATACACACATCACAAAGCAGTTGCTCAGAAAACTTCTCTCCAGTGTTCAATGGAAGACTTTTCCTTGTTCACCACAAGCCTCTGGGCACCACTTTATATCCCCTCACAGATTCCTCAAAGACAGAGTTTCCAAACTGGGTAACGAAGAGTAAGCTTTAATTCTGTGAAATGAATGCACATATCAGAGAGCACTTTCTTGGAATGCTTCCTTCTGGGTTTTATTTGAGGATATTTCACTTTTGGTCCTAGTCTTCAATGCGCTCTGAAATATTACTTTTTCAGTTTTACAGGAACTGTTTTCAAACACTGCTTTATGAGAAAAGAGATAAAAGTCCCTGAGTCGAATGTACACATCACAAAGCAGTTTCTCAGAAAACTTCTATCCAGTTTTTATCTGAATATACTACCGTTTTCACCACAGGCCTGAATGTGCTCCTGAATGTCCTTTCCTGAATCTGTCCATGATGGAGTTTCCAAACTGCATGATATAAAGAAAGTTTTATCTATGTGAGATGAATAAACATATCTATCACAAAGCAGTTTCACAGAAATGTTCTTTTCAGTTTCTGTCTGAGGATATTTCCTTTTCACCATAGCTATCCATACACTCCCGAATGTCCCCTGGTGGATTTTTCTCCAAAAGGCAATCCCCAGTCCTCTATGAGAAGAAAGGTATAATTCTGTGAGTGGAATGCACACGTCACAAAACAGCTCCTCGGAAAGCTTCTTTCCATTTTCTGTCTGAAGATATTTCCTTTTTCACAGTAAGCCTCAAAGTGCTCCCGATTATCCCTTAGCAGACTAAACAAAAACAATGATAGAATACTGCTCAATGAAAAGAGAAGCTAAACTGTGCGAGTAGAATTCACGTGACACAGAGCAGTTTCACAGAAAGCTTCCTTCTGGTTTCTATCTGAGGTTATTTCTTTTTCAGGATATTCTAAAGAGCGTTTCTAAATGTCCTGTCTCAGATTCCACAGAAACAGTGATTTCAAACTACTCAATCTAGAGAATGATTTAACTCTATTAGATGAATATAAACATCACAAAAGAGTTGCTCAGAGAGCTTCTCTCCATTTTTCAATGGAAGACATTTCCTTGCTCGCCACAGGCCTCTGGTCACCACTTAATATCCCTTCGCAGAATCCTCAAAGACAGACTTTCCAAACTGGGAAATGTAGAGTAAGCTTTAACTCTGTGAAATGAATGCACATATCAGAGAGCAGTTTCTTGGAACTCTTCTTTCTGGGCTTTATTTGAGGATATTTCACTTTTCATCATAGTATTTCATGTGTTCATACATATTACTTTTTCAGTTTTACAGGAACAGTATTCAAACACTGCCTTATGAGAAAAGAAGTATAACACCCTGAGTGGAATGCACACATCACCCAAAAGTTTCTCAGAAAACTTCTATCCAGTTTTATCTGAAGATATCTCCTTTTCCACCATAGGCCTGAATGTGCTCCTGAGTGTTGCTTCGTGAGTCCATCTCTGAGGGCATTGCAAAACTTTGTAAAAGAAGGAAAGTTTTATCTATGTGAGATGAATAAACATACCTATCACAAAGCAGTTTCACAGAAAGCTTCTTTCTAGTTTTTCTCTGATGATATTTCCTTTTCCACCATAACCATCTATATACTGTTGAATGTCCCATGGTAGTTTTTTCTCCAAAGGGATTCCCCAATCCTCTATGAGAAGTAAAGTATAACTCTGTGAGTGGAATGCATATGTCACAAAGCAGCTCCTCAGAAATATTCCCTCCAGTTTCTATCTGAAGATATTTTCATTTTCAACATAAGCCTCAAAACGCTCCAGAGTATCCCTTAACTGGCTAAACTAAAACAGTGTTAGAATATGGCTCAATGAAAACGGAAGCTTAACTGTGTGAGTGGCATTCATGGGACACAGAGCACTTTCACAGAAAACTGCTTTCTGGTTTTTATCGGAAGGTATTTTTTTTTTCAGCACATTCATAAGAACGTTCCCAAATATCCTTTCTCAGGTTCCACAGAAACAGTGATTTCAAACTGCTCAATCCAAGGAATGACTTAACTCTATTAGATGAATTATACACACATCAAAAAGCAGTTGCATCAAATGCTTTTCTCCAGTTTTCAATGAAAGATGTTTCCTTTCTCACCACAAGCCTCCAGGTGCCACTTAATATCCCTTCACAGATTCCTTAAAGACAGAGTTTTGAAACTGAGCAACATAGTGTAAGCTTTAACACTCTGAAATGAATGCACATGTCAGATATCAGTTTCTTGGAACGCTTCTTTCTGGGTTTTATTTCAGGATATTTCACTTTTTGCCACAGTCTTCAAAGTGCTGCAAAGTATGCCTTTTTCAGTTTTATAAGAACAGTGTTCAAATGTTGACTTATCAGGAAAGAGTTATATCTCCCTGAGTGGAATGCACACATCACAAAGCAGTTTCTCAGAAAGCTTCCCTCCAGTTTTTATCTGAAGATATCTCCTATTTCCCCACAGGCCTGAATGTGCTCCTGAATGTCCCCTCGTGAATCTGTCTATGACGCAGTTTCAAAACTGCGTAATAGAAAGAAAGTTTTATCTATGTGAGATGAGTAGACATATTTATCACTAAGGAGTTTCACAGAAAGCTTCTTTACAATTTTTTCTAAGGATATTTTCTTTTTCACCATAGCCGTCCGTATACTCCCAAATGTCCCCTGGTAGCTTTTTCTCCAGACAGGATATCCCAATCCTCTATGAGAAGAAAAGTATAACACTGTAAGTGGAATGCACATGTCACAAAGCAGCTCCGTGGAAATCTTCTCTCTAGTATCTATCAGAAGACGTTTCTGCTTCACTGTAAGCCTCAAAGCGCTCCCGAGTAACCCTTAGCTGACTAACCTAAAACAGTGTGAGAATACTGCTCAAAGAAAACAGAAGCTTAACTGTGCAAAGTGGACTTCACGTGACCTAGAGTAGTTTCAGAGAAAGTTTCCTTCTGTTTTTTATTGGTGGGTATTTCTTGTTCAGCATATTCTTAAGAGCATTCCCAAATGTCCTTTCTCAGGTTCCACAGAAACAGATATTTCAAACTGCTCAATCCAAATAATGATCTAACTCTATGAGATGAACACACACATCACAACGCAGTTGCTCCGAAAGCTTCTCTCCAGTTTTCACCAGAGGAAGTTTCCTTTCTCACCACAAGCCTCCAGGCGCCACTTAATATCCCTTCACACATTCCTCAGAAACAGAGTTTCAAAACTGGGTAATGTAGTGTAAGCTTTAACTCTCTGAAATGAATGCACACGTCAAAGAGCAGTTTCCTAGAATGCTTCTTTCTGGGTTTTACTTCAGGATATTTAGTTTTCCTCCATAGTCTTCAATGTGCTGTAAAATATCACTTTTTCAGTTTTACAGGAACAGTGTTCAAACACTGCTTTATGAGAAAAGAGTTATAACTCCCTGAGTGGAATGCAGACATCACAAAGCAGTTTCTCAGAAAGCTTCTATCCAGTTTTTGTCTGAAGATGTTTCCTATTTTCCCACAGGCCTGAATGTGCTCCCAAATGTCCCTTCACCAATCCGTCCATGATGCAGTTTCAAGACTGCGTAATAGAAAGTAAGTTTTATCTATGTGAGATGAATAGACATATCTATCACAAAGCAGTTTCTAAGAAAGCTTCTTTCCAGTTTTTGTCTGGGGATATTTCCTCAGACACTTTTCTAGGTCACGTGGACTTCACGTGACCTAGAGTAGTTTCACAGAAAGTTTCCTTCTGGTTTTTATCACAGGGTATTTCTTTTTCAGCGTATTCTTAGGAGCTTTCCCAAATGTCCTTTCTCAGGTTCCACAGAAACAGTGATTTCAAACTGCTTAATCCAAAGAATGACGAAACTCTATGAGATGCATACACACATCACAAAGTCATTGCTCCGAAAGCTTCTGTCCAGTTCTCATCGGAAGATGTCACCTTTCTCACCACAAACCTCCTGACACCACTTAATATCCCTTCCCAGGTTCCTCAAAGACAGAGTTTTCAAACTAGGCAACAGAGTGTAAGCATAAACTCTATGAAATGAAGGCACATGTCAGAGAGCAGTTTCTTGAAACGCTTCTTTCTGGGTTTTATTATCGGATATTTCATTTTATGCCATAGTCTTTAATGCGATGCAAAATATCACTTTTTCAGTTTTACAGGAACAGTGTTCAAACACTACCTTATGAGAAAAGAGGTACAAGTACCTGAGTGGAAAACACATATCAAAAAGCAGTTTCTCAGAAAGTTTTCTCCAGTTTTTATCTGAAGATATTTAATATTTATCCGTAGGCCTGAAAGTGCTATCGAATATCCTTTCACGAATCCTTCCATGACGCAGTTTCAAACCTGTGTCATTGAAAGAAAGTTTTATCTATGTGAGATGAATAGACATATCTATCACAAAGCAGTTTCACAGAAAGTTTCTTTCCAGTTTTTGTCTGAGGTTATTTACTTTTTCACCATAGCCATCCGTATACTCCTGAATGTTCCCTGGTAGCTTTTTCTCCAAGCGGGATTCCCCCATCCTCTATGAGAGGAAAGGTGTAACTCTGTGAGTGGAATGCACACCTCACAAAGCAGCTCCTCAGAAATCTTCTCTCCAGTATCTATCTGAAGATATTTCCGTTTTCGCCATAAGCCTCCAAGCGCTTCCAAGTATCCCTTAGCTGACTAACGTAAAACAGTGTTAGAATACTGCTCAATGAAAACAGAAACTTAACTGTGTAGGTGGAATTCACGTGACCTAGAGTAGTCTGACAGAAAGTTTCCTTCTGGTATTTATCAGAGGGTATTTCTTTTTCAGCATATTCTTAAGAGTGTTCCCAAATGTCCTTTCTCAGTTTTCACAGAAACAGTGACTTCAAACTGCTCAATCCAAATACTGATTTAACTCTATGAGATGAATACACACATCACAAAGCAGATGCTCCGAGTGATTATCTGTAGTATTCATCAGAAGGCGTTTCCTTTCTCACTCAAGCATCTGGGTGCCACTTAATATCCCTTCACAGATTCTTCAAAGACAGAGTTTTCAAACTGGGCAACGTAGTGTAAGCTTTAACACTCTGAAATGAATGCACACGTCAGAGAGCAGTTTCTTGGAATGCCTCTTTCTGGGTTTCATTTCAGTATATTTCACTTACCCATAGTCTTCAATGCATTGCAAAACAACACTTTTTCAGTTCTCAGGAACAGTGTTCAAACACTGCCTTATGAGAAGAGAGGTATAAATCCCTGAGTGGAATGCACACATCACAAAGCAGTTTCTCAGAAAGCTTCTATCCAACTTTTACCTGCAGATATTTCCTATTACCCCACAGGCCTGAATGTGCTCCCAAATGTCCCTTCGTGAATCCGTCCATGATGCAGTTTCAAAACTGCGTAAAAGAAAGGAAGTTTTATCTATGTGAGACGAATAGTCATATCTGTCACAAAGCAGTTTCACAGAAAGCTTCTTAACAGTTTTTGTCTGAGGGTATTTCCTTTTTCACTATTGCTGTCCATATACTCCTGAATGTCCCCTGGTAGCTTTTTCTCAAAACAGGATTCGCCAATCCTCTATGAGAAGAAAAGCATAACTCTGTGAGTGGAATGCACACGTCACAAAGCAGCTCCTCGGAAATCTTCACTCCAGTATCTATCTGAAGATATTTTCGTTTTCACCGTAAGAATCAAAGCACTCCCGAGTATCCCTTAGCTGACTACCCCTAAAACAGTGTTAGAATACTGCTCAATGAAACAGAAGCTTAACTGTGTGAGTGGAATTCACGTGACCTAGAGCAGTTTCACAGAAAGTTTCCTTCTGTTTTTATCAGAGGATGTTTCTTTTTCAGCATATTCTTAAGAGCGTTCCCAAATGTCCTTTCTCAGTTCCACAGAAACAGTGATTTCAAACTGCTCAATCCAATGAGTGATTTAACTCTGTGAGATGAATGCACGCATAACAAAGCAGTTGCTCTGAACGGTTCTGTCCAGTTTTCATCAGAAGACGTTTCCTTTCTCACAACAAGCCTCTGGGCGCCACTTAATATCCCTTCTCAGATTCCTCAAAGACAGAGTTTCCAAACTGGGCAACGTAGTGAAAGCTTTAACTCTCTGAAATGAACGCACACGTCAGAGAGCAGTTTCTTGGAATGCTTCTTTCTGGGATTCATATCAGGATATTTCCATAGTCTTCAATGCACTGCAAAATATCACTTTTTCAGTTTTACAGGAACAGTGTTCAAACACTGCCTTATTAGAAAACAGATATATCTCCCAGACTGGAATGCACACATCACAAATCAGTTTCTCAGACACCTTCTCTCCAGTTTTTTTCTGAAGATATGCCCTATTTCCCCACAGGCCTGAATGTGCTCTCGAGTGTGCCTTTGTGAATCCATCCACGATGCAGTTTCAAAACTGCATAATAGAAAGAAAGCTTTATCTATGTGAGATGAATAGACATATCTATCACAAAGCAGTTTCACATAAAGCTTCTTTCCAGTTTTTGTCTGAGGATGTTTCCTTTCTCATCATAGCCATCCATATACTCCCAAAGGGCCCCTGGTAGCTTTTTATTAAAGCGAGATTCTCCAATCTTCTATGAGAAGAAAAGTATAACTCTGTGAGTGAAATGCTCATGTCAAAAAGCAGTTCCTCGGAAATCTTCTCTTCAGCATCTATCTGAAGATATTTCCGTTTTCACCATAAGCCTCAAAGCGCTCCCGAGTATCCCTTAGCTGACTAACATAAAACAGTGTTAGAATACTGCTCAAAGAAAACAGAAGCTTAACTGTGTGAGTGGACTTCATGTGAGCTAGAGCAGTTTCACAGAAAGTTTTCTTACGTTTTTTATCCTAGGGTATTACTTTTTCAACATATTCTTTAGAGTGTTCCCAAATGTCCTTTCTCAGGTTCCACAGCAAAAGTGATTTCAAACTGCTCAATCCAAAGAATGATTCAACTCTATGAGATGAATACACACATCACAAAGCAGTTGCTCCGAAAGCTTCTCTCCAGTTTTCATTGGAAGACGTTTCCTTTCTCAACACAAGCCTCCGGGCACCAATTAATATCCCTTCACAGATTCCTCAAAGACAGAGTTTCCAAACCAGTAACATAGTGTAAGCTTTAAGTCTCTGAAGTGAATGCACACGTCAGAGAGCAGTTTCTTGGAACGTTTCTTTCTGGGTTTTATTTCAAGATGTTTCACTTTTCGCCATAGTCTTCAATGCACTTCAAACTATCACTTTTTCAGTTTTACAGAAACAGGGTTCAAACACTGCCTTATGAGAAAAGAGGCATAACTGCCTGAGTGGAATGCACACGTCACAAAGCAGTGTCTAAGAAAGCTTCCCTCCTATCGTTATCAGAAGATATCTCCTATTTCCCCACAGGCCTGAATGTGGTCCCAAATGTCCCTTCGTGAATCTGTCCATGATGCCATTTCAAAACCACGTAATAGAAAGAAAGTTTTATCTATCTGAGAAGAATAGACATATCTATCACAAAGCCGTTTCAAAGAAACGGTAGCTATTTCTCCAGACTGGATTCCCCAATCCTCTATGAGAAGGAAACTATAACTGTGTGAGTGGAATGCACATGTCACAAAGCAGCTCCTCAGAAATCTCTCCAGTGTCTATCTGAAGATATTTGCATTTTCACCGTAAACCTCAAAGCGCTCCTGAGGATCCCTTAGCTGATTAACCTAAAACAGTGTGAGAATACTGCTCAATGAAAACAGAAGCTTAACTGTGCGAGTGGACTTCACGTGAGCTAGAGTAGTTTCACAGAAAGTTTCTTTCTGGTTTTTATGGGAGGGTATTTGTTTTTCACCATATTCTTAAGAGCGTTCCCAAATGTTCTTTCTCAGGTTCCACAGAAACAGTGATTTCAAACTGATCAATCCAAAGAATGATTCATCTCTATGAGATGAATACACACATCACACAGCAGTTTCTCCAAAAGCTTCTCTCCAGTTTTCATCGGAAGACATTTCCTTTCTCACCACAAGCCTCTGGCCACGACTTAATATCCTTTCACAGATTCCTCAAAGACAGTTTCCAAACTGGGAAACGTAGTGTAAGCTTTAACTCTCTGAAATGAATGCACACGTCAGAGGGCAGTTTCTTGAAACACTTGTTTCTGGTTTTCATTTCAGGATATTTCCCTTTTCCCCATAGTCTTCAATGTGCTGCAAAATATCACTTTTTCAGTTTTATAGGAACAGTGTTCAAACACTGCCTTAAGAGAAAAGAGGTATAACTCCCTGAGTGGAATGCATACATCACAAAGCACTTTCTCAGAAAGCTTCCCTCCAGTTTTTATCTGAAGATATGTGGTATATCCACACAGGCCTGAATGTGCTCCCGAATGTCCCTTCGCAAATCCATCCACGATGCAGTTTCAAAACTGTGTAATAGAAAGTTTTATCTATGTGAGATGAATAGACATATCTATCACAAAGCAGTTTCATAGAAACTTTCTTTCCATTTTTTGTCTGAGGATATTTCCTTTTTCGCCAGAGTCGTCCATATACTCCCGAATGTCCCCTGGTAGGTTTTTCTCCAAACGGGATTAACCAATCCTCTATGGGAAGAAAAATATAACTCTATGAGTGGAATGCACACGTCACAAAGCACTCCTCAGAAATCTTCTCTCCAGTATCTATCTGAAGATATTTCCGTTTTCATCATAAGCCTCAAAGGGCTCCCGAGTATCCCTTAACTGACTCAACTAAAACAGTGTTAGAATTCTGCTGAATGAAAACAGAAGCTTAACTGTGGGAGTGGACTTCACGTGACTTTGAGCAGTTTCAAAGAAAGTTTCCTTCTGGTTTTTATCGGAAGGTATTTATTTTTCAGCATATTTTTAAGGGAGTTCCCAAATGTCCTTTCTCAGGTTCCATAGAAACAGTGATTTGAAACTGTTCAATCCCAATATGATTTAACTCTGTGAAAAGAATGCACTCACCACAAAGCAGTTGCTCCGAAAGCTTCTCTCCAGTTTTCATAGAAAGACATTTCCTTTCTCACCACAAGCCTCCGTTCGTCACTTAATATCCCTTCACAGATACCCAAAGACTGAGTTTCCAAACTAGACAACGTGGTGTAAGCTTTAGCTCTCTGACATAAATGCACACGTCAGAGAGCAGTTTCTTGGAATGCTTCTTTCTGGGTTTTATTTCAGGATATTTCAGTTTTCGCCATAGTCTTCAATGCACTGAATAATATCACTTTTTCAGTTTTACAGGAACAGTGTTCAAACACTGCCTTATGAGAAAAGAAGTATAACTCCCTGATTGGAATGCACACATCACAAAGCAGTTTCTCAGAAATCTTCTCTCCCGTTTTTATCTGCAGATATTTCCTATTTCCAGACAGGCCTGAATGTGTTCTCAAATGTCCCTTCGTGAATGCGTCCCTGACGCACTTTCAAAACATTGTAATAGAAAGAAAGTTTTATCTCTGTAAGATGAATAGACATATCTATCACAAAGCAGTTTCACAGAAAGCTTCTTTCCAGTTTTTGTATGAGGATACTTCCCTTTTCATCATAGCTGTTCATATACTCCTGAATGTCCCCTGAGAGCGTTTTCTCTAAACGGGATTCCCCAATCCTCTATGAGAAGAAAGGTATAACTCTGTGAGTGGAATGCACACCTCACAAAGCAGCTCCTCAGAAATCTTCTCTCCAGTATCTATCTGAAGATATTTCCGTTTTCACGGTAAGCCTCAAAGTTCTCCCGAGTATCCCTTAGCTGACTAACCTAAAACAGTGTTAGAATACTGCCCAATGAAAACAGGAACTTAACTGTGCGAGTGGACTTCATGTGACCTAGAGGAGTTACACAGAAAGATTCCTTCTGGTTTTTATTGGAGGGTATTTCTTTTTAAGCATATTCCTAAGAGCGTTCCAACACGTCCTTTCTCAGGATCCACAGAAACAGTGATTTCAAACTGCTCAATGCAAAGAATGATTTAACTCTACGAGATGAATACACACATCACAAAGCAGTTGCTCTGAAATCTTCTCTATAGTTTTTCATCTGAAGACGTATGTTTTCTCACCACAAGCAACAGGGAGCAACTTAATATCCCTTCACAGATTCATCAAAGACAGAATTCCCAAACTAGGCAACGTAGTGTAAGCTTTAACTCTCTGAAATGAATGCACACCTCAGAGAGCAGTTTCTTGGAACGCTTCTTTCTGGGTTTCATTTCAGGATATTTCACTTTTCGCCATAGTCTTCAATGTGCAGCAAAATATCACTTTTTCAGTTTTATAGGAACAGTGTTCAAACACTGCCTTAAGAGAAAAGAGGTATAACTCCCTGAGTGGAATGCATACATCACAAAGCACTTTCTCAGAAAGCTTCCCTCCAGTTTTTATCTGAAGATATGTGGTATTTCCCCACAGACCTGAATGTGCTCCCGAATGTCCCTTTGTGAATCCGTCCACGATGCAGTTTCAAAACTGTGTAATAGAAAGTTTTATCTATGTGAGATGAATAGATATATCTATCACAAATCAGTTTCACAGAAAGCTTCTGGCCTGTTTTTGTCTGAGGAGATTTCCTTTTCACCATAGCCGTCCTTATATTCCCCAAAGTCCCCTGGTAGCATTTTCTCCAAACGTGATTTCCCAATCCTCTATGAGAAGAAAAGTGTAACTCTTTGAGTGGAATGCACACGTCACAAAGCAGCTCCTCAGAAATCTTCTCTCCAATATCCATCTGAAGATATGTCCGTTTTCACCGTAAGCCTCAAAATGCTTCTGAGTATCCCTTAGCTGACTAACCTAAAACAGTGTTAGAATACTGCAAAATGAAGATAGAAGCTTAACACTGTGAGTGGACTTCACATGACCTAGAGCAGTATCACAGAATGTTTTCTTCTGGTGTTTATCGGAGGGTATTACTTTTTCAGCATATTCTTAAGAGCGTTCTCAAATGTCCTTTCTCAGTTTCCATAGAAACAGTGATTTCAAACTGCTCAATCCAAAGAATGATTTAATTCTAAGAGATGAATACAGACATCACACAGCAGTTGCTCCGAAAGCTTCTGTCCAGTTTTCATCAGAAGACGTTTCCTTTCTCACCACAAGCCTCCATTCGTCACTTAATATCCCTTCACAGATACCCAAAGACTGAGTTTCCAAACTGGACAACGTGGTGTAAGCTTTAACTCTCTGAAATGAATGCACATGTCAGAGAGCAGTTTCTTGGAACGCTTCTTTCTGGGTTTTATTTTCAGATTTTCACTTTTCACCATAGTCTTCAATGTGCTGCAAAATATCACTTTTTCAGTTTTACAGGAACAGTGTTCAAACATTGCCTTAAGATAAAAGAGGTATAACTCCCTGAGTGGAATACACATATCACAAAGTAGTTTCTCAGAAAACTTCTCTCCAGTTTTTTGTTTTTTTTTTTTTGAGATGGAGTCTTGCTCTGTCGCCCAGGCTGGAGTGCAGTGGCCGGATCTCAGCTCACTCCAAGCTCCACCTCCCGGGTTCACGCCATTCTCCTGCCTCAGCCTCCCGAGTAGCTGGGACTACAGGCGCCTGCCACCTCACCTGGCTAGTTTTTTGTATTTTTAGTAGAGACGGGATTTCACCATGTTAGCCAGGATGGTCTCAATCTCCTGACCTCGTGATCCGCCCGTCTCGGCCTCCCAAAGTGCTGGGATTACAGGCTTGAGCCACCACGCCCGGCCTCTCCAGTTTTTATATGAGGATATCTCCTATTTCCCCACAGGCCTGAATATGCTCCCTAATCTCCCATCGCAAATCCGTACATGATGCAGTTTCAAAACTACATAACAGAAAGAAAGTTTTATCTCTGTGAGATGAATAGACATATATATATCACAAAGCAGTTTCCAGAAAGCTTCTTTCCAGTTTTTGTCTGAGGATATTTCCTTCTAACCGCAGCCATCCAGATACTCCAAAATGTCCCCTGGTAGCTTTTTCTCCAAACGGGATTCCCCAGTCCTCTATGAGAAGAAAACTATAACTCTGTGAGTGGAATGTACACATCACAAAGCAGCTTCTCGGAAATTTACTCTCCAGTATCTATCTGAAGATATATCCGTTTCCACCATAAGCCTCAAAGCACTCCCGAGTATCCCCTAGCTGACTAACGTCAAACAATGTTAGAATACTTAGAATACTGCTCAATGAAAACAGAAGCTTAACTGTGTGATTGTAATTCACGTGACATAGAGCAGTTTCAAAGAAAGTTTCCTTCTGGTTTTTATCAGAGGGTATTTCTTTTTCAGCATATTCTTAAGAGCGTTCCCAAATGTCCTGTCTCAGGTTCCACAGAGTTCCCAAATGTCCTGTCTCAGGTTCCACAGAAACAGTGATTTCAAACTGCTGAATCCAAATAATGATTTAAGCCTATGAGATGAATACACACATCACAAAGCAGATGTTCCGAAAGCTTCTCTCCAGTTTTCATCAGAAGACGTTTCCTTTCTCACCACAAGCCTCTGGGCGCCACTTAATATCCCTTCACAGATTCCTCAAAGACAGAGTTTCCAAACTAGGCAATGTAATGTAAGCTTTAACTCTCTGATATGAATGCACACGTCAGAGAGCAGTTTCTTGGAACGCTTCTTTCTGGGTTGTATTTCAGAATATTTCACTTTTCACCATAGTGTCCAATGCAGTGGAAAATATCACTTTTTCAGTTTTACAGGAACAGTGTTCAAACACTGCCTTATGAGAAAAGATGTATACCTCTCTGAGTGGAAGGCACACATCACAAAGCACTTTCTCAGAAAGCTTCTCTCCAGTTTTTATCTGAAGATATGTCCTATTTGCCCACAGGCCTGAATGAGCTCCCGAATGTCCCTTCATGAATCCTTCCATGACGCAGTTTCAAATTTGTGTAGTAGAAAGAATGTTTTATCTATGTGAGATGAATAGACATATCTATCACAAAACAGTTTCACAGAAAGCTTCTTTCCTGTTTTTGTCTGAGTATATTTCCTTTTTCACCAGAGCCGTCTGTATACTCCCGAATGTCCCCTGGTAGCTTTTTGTCCAAATGGGATTCCCCAGTGCTCTATGAGAAGAAAAGTATAACTCTGTGAGTGAAATGCACACGTCCCAAAGCAGCTCCTCAGAAATCTTCTCTCCAGTATCTATCTGAAGATATTTCTGTTTTCACGGTAAGCCTCAAGGCACTCCCATGTATCCCTTAGCTGACTAACCTAAAACGATGTTAGAATACTCCTCAATGAAAACAGAAGCTTAACTGTGCGAGTGGAGTTCAGGTGACCTAGAGCAGTTTCACAGAAAATTTCCTTGTGGTTTTTAACGGAAGGTCTTTCCTTTTCAGCATATTCTTAAGAGCGATCCTAAATGTCCTTTCCCAGGTTCCACAGAAACAGTGATTTCAAACTGCTTAATCCAAAGAATGATTTAACTCTATACCATGAACATACATCTCACAAAGTAGTTGCTCCGAAAGCTTCTCTCTAGTTTTCATCAAAAGACGTTTCCTTTCTCACAACAAACCTCCAGGCTCCACTTAATACTACTTCACAGATTCCTCAAAGACAGAGTTTCCAAACTGGGCAACGTAGCGTAAGCTTTAACTCTCTGAAATGACTCCTCACGTCAGAGAGCAGTTTCCTGGAATGCTTCTTTCTGGGTTTGCGGGATAATTCACTTTTCGCCACAGTCTTCAAAGTGCTGCAAAATATCACTTTTTCACTTTTACAGGAACAGTGTTCAAATACTGTCGTAGGAGAAAAGAGGTATAAGCCCCTGAGTGGAATGCATACATCACAAATCACTTTCTCAGAAAGCTTCTCTCCAGTTTTTATCTGAAGATATCTAATATTTCCCCACAGTCCTGAATGTGCTCCTGAACGTCCATTCATTAATCCGTCCATGATGCAGTTTCAAATCTCCATAATAGAAAGTTTTATCTCTGTGAGATGAATAGACATATCTATCACAAAGCAGTTTCACAGAAAGCTTCTTAACAGTTTTTGTTTGAGGAGTTTTTTTTTTCACCATAACTGTCCATATACTCCCGAATGTTCCCTGGTAGCTTTTTCTCCAAACGGGATTCCCCAATCCTCTATACGAAGAACAGTATAACTCTGTGAGTGGAATGCACATGTCACAAAGCAACTCCTCAGAAATCATCTCTCCAGTATCTATATGAAGATATTTCCGTTTTCACCATAAGCCTCAAAGCGCTTCCGAGTATCCCTAGGCTGACTAACCTAAAACAGTGTTAGAGCACTGCTCAATGAAAACAGAAGCTTAACTGTGCGAGTTGACTTCATGTGACCTAGAGCAGTTTCACAGAGTATTTCCTTCTGGTTTTTATCGGTGGATATTTCTTTTTCAGCATATTCCTAAGAATATTCCCAAATATCCTTTCCCAGGTTCCACAGACACAGTGATTTCAAACTGCTCAATCCAAAGAATGATATAACTTTATGAGATGAATACACACATCACAAAGCAGTTCCTCCGAGAGCTTCTCTGCAGTTTTCACTGGAAGAAGTTTCCTTTCTCACCACAAGCCTCCTCCAGGAGCCACTTAATATCCCTTCACAGATTCCTCAAAGACAGAGTTTCCAAAGTGGGCAACGTAGACTAAGCTTTAACTCTCTGAAATGAATGCACACATCAGATCAGTTTCTTGGAACGCTTCTTTCTGTTTTTCTTTTCAGGTTATAACTGCTTTGTGATGCATGCTTCCATCTCACAGAGTTACACCTTTCTTTTCATTGAGAAGTTTGCTAACACTTTTTAAATAGAATCTGCAATGGGATACTCGGGAGCGCAGTGAGGAATATGGTTAAAAAGGAAATATCCTCAGATAAAAATTAGATAGAAGACTTCTGAGAAACTGCTTTGTGATGTGTGAATTCATGTCACAGATTTACACCTTTCTTTTCATGGAGCAGTTTGCTAACACTGTTTTCGTCTAATCCTCAAGGGTATATTTGAGAGTGCATTGAGGCCTATGGTGAAAAAGGAAATATCCTCAGATAAAATCCAGGAAGAAATTTTCTGAGAAACTGCTTTGAGATTTGTGAATTCATCTCACAGAGTTCCACCATTCTTTTCATGGAGCAATTTAGTAGCACTCTTTTTGGGGGATCCAAAAAGGGGTATTTTGGATCTCATTAATGCCTTTTTTGAAAAACAAAATATTCTCAAATTAAAAACTAGAAAGAAGCTTTCTGAGATACTGCTTTGTGATGTGAGTATTCATCTCACAGAGTAGCACGATTCTTTTCTTGGAGCAGTTTCCTGAAACTGCTTTCATGGAATCTGCAATAGGATATTTGGGAGCGCATTGAAGAATATGGTGACAAAGAAAATATCCTCAGACAAAAACCAAAAAGAAGCTTTCTGAGAAACTGCTTTGTGATGTGTGAATTCATCTCACAAATTTACACTTTTCTTTTCATGGAGCAGTTTTCTAATACTGTTTTCATGGAACATGCAAATGGATATTCAGGAACACATTGAGGCCTGTGGTGAAAAAGGACAGATCCTCAGACAAAAACTAGAAAGAAGCTTTCTGAGAAGTTGCTTTGTGATGTGTGAATTCATCTCACAGAGTTACACTGTTCTTGTCATTGAGGAGTTTGCTAACATAGTTTTCTTGGAATCTGCAATGACATATTTTGGAGTGCATTGGAGCTCATGCAGACAAAGGAAACATCCTCATATAAAAACTAGCACAATTCTTTTTGAGAATCTGCTTTGTGATGGGTTAATTCATCTCACAGAGTTACAGGATTCTATTCATGGATTAGTTTGTAGCACTGTTTTTGGGTAATCTGAGAGAGATATTATTGGTCACTTTGAAGCTTATGGTGACAAAGGAAATATCCTCAGATCAAAACTAGAAAGAAGCTTTCTGGGAAACTTCTCCATGATGTGTGAATCCATCTCACAGAGTTACATGCTTCTTTTGATGGATCAGTTTGCTTATACTGCTTTTGTGGAATCTGTAAAGTGATATTTGGAGCACAATGGGTCCTAGAGTGAAACAGGAAATATCCTCACATAAAAACTAGAAAGAATCTTTCTGAGAACCTGCTTTTGATGTGTGAATTCATCTCAGAGAATTACAATGTTGTTTTCATTGAGGAGTTTGCTAACACTGTTTTCTTGGAATCTGCAATTGGGTATTTCAGAGTGCATTGAAACTTATGGTGACAAAGGAAATATATTCAGAGAAAAACTAGAAAGAAGCTTACTCAGAAACTGGTTTGTGATTTGTGAATTTATCTCACATAGTTACACCATACTTTTCATTGAACAGCTTGATAACACTGCTTTCTTGGAATCTGCAATAGGATATTTGGGAGCTCATTGAAGTCTATGGTGACAAAGGAAAGATCCTCAGGTAAAAGCTGGAAGGAATCATTCTTAGGTACTGCTTTGTGATTTGTGAATTCATCTCATAGAGCTCATGAAAGTTTTCATGGATCAGTTTGGTAGCCCTCATTTTGGGGAATCCAAGAAGGGATATTGTGGATTGAAATTGAAGCCTAGAGTGACAAAGAAAATATCCTCAGATAAAAACTAAAAGAAGCTTTCTGAGAAAGTTCTTTGTGATTTGTTAATTCATTGCACAGATGTACACCGTTCTTTTGATTGAGCAGTTTGATAACACTGTCTTCCTGGAAACTGCAACAGGATATTTGGGAGCTCATTGAAGCCTATGGTGACAACGTAAATTTCCTCAGACAAAAACCAAAAATAAGCTTTCTGAGAGACTGCTTTGTGATGTGTGAATTGATCTCACAGAGTTACACTGTTCTTTTCATTGAGCAGTTTGCTAATACTGTTTTCTTGGTATCTGCAATGAGATATTTTGGATCTCATTGAAGCCTATGGTGACAAAGGAAATATACTCAGAAAAAAGCTAGAAAGAAGCTTCCTGAGAATGTGCTATGTGATTTTTGCATTCATCTCACAGAGTTACACCTTTCTTTTCATAGAGAAGTTTGATAGCACTGTTTTTGGGGAATTTAAGAAGGGATATGTTGGATGTCTTTGAAGACTATGGTGACAAAGGATATATCCTCAGATAGAAACTAGAGAGAATCTTTCTGAGAAACTTCTTTGTGATGTGTGAGTTCATTTCACAGAGTTACGCCTTTCTTTATATGTTGCAGTTTGCTAACACTCTTTCTGTGGAATCTGCAAAGGGATATTTGGGAGCGCATTGATTCCTATGGTGAAAAAGGAAATATCCTCAGATAAAAACTACAAAGAAGCTTTCTGAGAAACAGATTTCTGATGTGTTAATTCATCTCAATGAGTTACACAGTACTTTGGGTTGAGCAGTTTGCGAACACTGTTTTCATGGAATCTGCAAAGGGATATTTCCGTGCGCATTGAAAATTTTGGTGACAAAGGAAATATCCTCATATAAAAACTATAAAGAAGCTTTCTGAGGAAATACTTTCTGATGAGTTAATTCATCTCACAGAGTTACATGGTTCCTTTCAAGGAGCAGTTTGGTAGCACTGTTTTTGGGGAATCTGTGAAGGGATAATTTGGATTATATTGAAGCCTTCGGTGACAAAGCAAATATCCTCAGAAAAAATCTAGAAAGAAGCTTTGTGAGAAAGTTCTTTTTGATGTGTGAAATATCACAGACTGACAATTTTCATTTCACGGAATGTTTGCAAAAACTGTTTTCATGGAATCTGCAAATTGATATTTGGGAGTGCATTGAGGCCTGTGGTGAAAAATTAAATATTTTCAGATAGAAACTAGAAAAAAGCTGCGTGAGAAACTGCTTTGTGATGTGTGAATTCATCTGACAAAGTCACACCATTCGTTTCATTGAGCAGTTTGCTAATGCTGTTTTCATGGGATGTGCAAAGTTATATGTCAGGGCGTTTTGAAGCTTAAGGTCACAAAGGAAATACCCTCATATATAAATTAGAGAGAAGCTTTCTATTTAAATGCTTTCAGATGTGTTAGTTAATCTCACAGAGTTACAAGATTCTTTTCATGGACAAGTTTTTTAGAACTGTTTTTGGGGAATCTGAGAAGGGATATTTTGGATCGCATTGAAGCCAATGGTGACAAAGTATATATCCTCAGATAAAAACTAGATAGAAGCTTTCTGAGAAACATTTTGTGATATGTGAATTCACCTCACAGAGTTACACTTTTCTTTTCATGGAACAGTTTTCTAACACTGTTTTTGTGGAATATGCTAAGGAATATTTGAGAGCCCATTGAGGCCTCTAGTGAAAAGCAGAATATCCTCCGATATAAACTAGAAAGAAACTTTCTGAGAAACTGCTTTGTGATATGTGAATTCATCTCACAGAGTTGAGTTACATAGTACTTTTTATTGAGCAGTTTGATAACACTGTTTTCACGGAATTTGCAATAGGATATTTTGGAGTGCATTGAAGCTTATGGTGACAAAGGGAATATCATAATAAAAAAACTAGAAAGAAGCTTTCTGAGAAACTGTATTGTGATTTGTGTATCAACTCACAGACTTACATGTTTCTTTTCATGGATCAATTTGGTAGCACTGCTTTCGTGGAATCTGCAAAGGGATAATGGGGAGCACATGGAGGTCCATAGTGAAAAATGGAATATAGTCAGATAAAAATTAGAAAGAATCTTTCTGAGAAAGTTCTTTGTGATGTGAGAATTCATCAAAAAGAGTTACAGCTCTCTTTTCATGGAGTAGTTTCCTAACACTGTTTTCATGGAATCTGCAAAGGGATATTTGGGAGTGCCTTGAGGCCTATGGTGAAAAAGGAAATATCTTCAGATAAAAACCAGAAAGTAGCTTTCTGAGAAACTACTCTGTGTTGCGTCCATTTATTTCACAGAGTTACACTGTTTTTCATTGCGCAGTTTGCTAACACTGTTTTCTTGGAATCTGAAATGGGATATTTCGGAGTGCATTGAAGCTTTTGGTGACAAAGGAAGTATCCTCAGACAAAAATCAGAAAGAAGCTTTCTGAGAAACTGCTTTGTAATTTGTGAATTCATCTCAGAGTTTCATGATTCTTTTCATGGAGCAGTTTCTTAGCACTGTTTTTGGGGATTCTGAGAAGGGATATTTTGGATTACATTGAAGTCTATGGTGACAAAGGATATATCCTCATATAAAAACCAAAAAGAAATTTCTGAGCAACTGCTTTCAGATGTTTTAATTCATCTCATCGCATTACACGATTCTTTTTATGGATCATTCTGCCAGCACTGCTTTTGAGGAATCCGAGAAAGGATATTTTGGATCACATTGAAGCCTACGGTGACAAAAAAAATATCCTTAGATAAAAACTAGAAAGAGTCTTTCTGAGAAACTGCTTTGTGATGTGTAATTCATCTTACAAAGTTACACCGTTCTTTTCATTGAGCAGTTTCATAACACTGTTTAGTGGTATCTGCAATTGGATATTTTGGAGTTCATTGAAGCCTCTGGTAACAAATAAATATCCTCAGATAAAAACCAAGAAGAAGCTTTCTGGGGAACTGCTTTGTGATATATGAATTCTTCTCATGAAGGTACACCATTCTTTTCATTGAGTAGTTTGCTAACACTTTTTTCATGGAATCTGCAATGGGATATTTCGGAGAGAGTTGAAGAGTATGTTGACAAAGGAAATATCCTCAGACAAAAACTAGAAAGAAGCTTTCTGGGAAACTGTTTTATGATTTGTGAGTTCATCTCATAGAGCTACATGATTCTTTTCACGCAGCAGTTTGGTAGCATGGTTTTTGGAGAATCTGAGAAGGCATATTTTGGATGACATTGAAGCTTATGGTGACAAAGGAAATATCCTCAGATAAAAACTAGAAAGAAGCTTTCTGAGAAAGTTCTTTGTGTTGTGTGAATTCATCTCACTGAGTTAACCCTTTCTTTTCATTTAGTAGTTTCCTATCACTGTTTTCGTGGAATCTACAAAGGGATATTTAGGAGTGCAATGACTCCTGTGGTGAAATTGAAAATATTCTCAGATGAAAACTAGAAAGCAGCTTTCTGAGAAACTGCTTTATGACGTGTGAATTCATCTCACAGAGTTACACCATTCTTTTCATTGAGCAGTTGAAAACACTGTTTTTGTGGAATCTGCAATAGGGTATTTTGGAGTGCACTGAAGCCTCTGGTGACAAAGGAAATATCCACAGATAAATACCAAAAACAACCTTTCTGTGAAACTGCTTTGTAATGTGTGAATTCCTCTCAGAACTTTACACCGTCTTTTCATTGAGAAGTTTGCTAACACTTTTTTCGTGGAATCTGCATTGGGATATTCGGGAACACATAGAGGAAAATGATGAAAAAGGAAACAGCCTCAGATAAAAACTAGTAAGAATCTTACTGAGAAACAGCTTTGTGATGTGTAAATTCATTTCACAGAGTTACACTATTTTTTTCATGCAGCAGTGTGGTAGCACTGTTGTTGGAGAATCTGCAATAGGATATTTCGGAGCACATTGAAGAACATGGTGACAAAGGAATTATCCTCCGACAACAAAATAAAGAAGCTTTCTGAGAAACTGCTTTTTGATGTGTGAATTCATCTTACAGGTTTACACCTTTGTTTTCATGGAGAACCTTGCTAACATTATTTTCATAGAATCTGCAAAGGGATATGCGTGAACGCACTGAGGCCTGTTGTGAAAATGAAATACCCTCAGACAAAAACTAGAAATAAGTTTTCTGAGAAACTGCTTTGTGTTGTGTGATTTAATCTCACATAGTTACCCTTTTGTTTTCATTGAGGAGCTTGCTAACACTGTTTTCCTGGAATCTGCAAGGGGATATTTTGGAGTGCTTTGGAGCTTATGGGGACAAGGAAATATCCTCATATAAAAACAGAAGAATTCTTTCTTAGAAACCACTTTGTGATGGGTTACTTCATCTCACAGAGTTACAAGATTCTTTTCATGGATCACTTTGGTAGCACTGTTTTTGGGAAATCAGAGAAGGAATATTTTCAATTGCTTTGAAGCCTATAGTAACAAAGGAAATATCCTCAGATCAACAGTAGAAAGAATCTTACTGAGAAACTTCTTCATGGTGTGTGAATTCATCTCACAGAGTTGTACGTTTCCTTTAATAGAGCAGTTTGCTAACACTGCTTTTGTGGAATCTGGAAAGGGATATTTGGGAGTGCATTGGGTCCTATGGTGAAAAAGGAAATATCCTCACATAAAAACTAGAAAGAAACTTTCTCAGAAACTGCTTTGTGATGTGTAAATTCAGCTCAGAGAGTTACAATATTGTATTCATTTAGCAGTTTGCTAACACTGTTTTCTTGGAATCTGCAATCCGATATTTTGGAGTGCATTGAAGCTTATGGTGACAAAGGGAATATCTTCAGATAAAAACTAGAAAGAAGATTTCTAAGAAAGTCCTTTTGTGATGTGTGAATTCATCTCACAGAGTTACACCTTTCTTTTCATGGAGCAGTTTTCTAACACTATTTTCGTGGAATCTGCAAAGAGATATTTGGGAGCACTTTGAGGCCTATTGTGGAAAAGGAAAGACCCTCAGATAAAAAGTGGAAAGATGCTTTCTGAGAAACTGCTTTGTGATATGTGATTTCATCTCACAACGTTACACCGTATTTTTCATTGAACAGTTTGATAACACTGTTTTCGTGGAATCTGCAATAGGATATTTGGGAGGGCATTGAAGCCTATGGTGACAAAGGAAATATCCTCAGATAAAAGCTGGAAAGAATTTTTCTTAGAATCTGCTTTGTGATTTGTGAATTCATCTCTTAGAGTTACATGATTGTTTTCATGGATCAGTTTGGTAGCCCTATTTTTGAGGAATCTGAAAAGAGATAATTTGGATTGCATGGAAACCTATGGTCACAGAGGAAATATCCTCAGATAAAGACTAGAAAGAGGATTTCTAGAAAGTTTTTTTTGTGATCTGTGAATTCGTCTCACAGATGTACATGGTTCTTTTCATTGAGCAGTTTCATAACACTGTCTTCCTGGAAACTACAACAGGATATTTGGGAGCTCATTGAAACCTATGGTGACAAAGGAAATATCCTCAGACAAAAAAAAAAACAAAAAAAAAAAGCTTTCTGAGAGACTGCCTTGTGATGTGTGAATCGATCTCACAGAGTTACACTGTTCTTTTCATTGAACTATTTGCTAATACTGTTTTCTTGGTATCTGCAGATGGGATATTTCTGATTGCATTGAAGCTTATGGTGACAAAGGAAACATCCTCAGACAAAAAATAGAAAGAAACTTCCTGAGAATCCACTAGGTGATTTTTGCATTCATCTCACAGAGTTACACCTTTCTTTTCATTGAGCAGCTTTGTAACACTGTTTTGGGGAAATCTGAGAAGGGATATTGTGGATGTCTTTGAAGCATATGGTGACAAAGGATATATCCTCAGATAAAAACTAGAGAGAAGCTTTCTGAGAAACTTCTTTGTGATGTGTGAATTCACTTCACAGAATTACATATTTCTTTCCATGTCACAGTTTGCTAACACTGTTATCATGGATCTGAAAAGGGATATTTCGGAGAGCATTGAGGCCTATGGTGGAAAAGGATATATCCTCAGATAAGAACTAGAAAGAAGCTTTCTGAGAAATGGCTTTTTGATGTGTTAATTCATCTCAACAAGTTACACAGTACTTCTGATAGAGCAGTTTGGGAGCAAAGTTTTCATGGAATCTGCATAGGGAGATTTTGGAGTGCATTGAAGCTTCTGGTGACAAAGAAAATATCCTCATACAAAATCTAGCAGAAGTTTTCTGAGGAAATGCTTTCTGCTGTGTTAATTCATCTCACAGTGTTACACAATTCCTTTCTTGGAGCAGTTTGGTGGCACAGCTTTTGGGGAATCTGAGAAGAAATATTTTGGATCACATTGAAGCCTATGGTGACAAAGTAAATATCCTCAAATAAAAACTAGAAATAAGCTTTCTGAGAAACTTTTTGTGATGTGTGAATTCACCTCACAGAATTACACCTTTCTTTTCTTTGAGTCATTTGCTAACACTGTTTTTGTGGAATCTGCAAAAGGATATTTGGGAGCACCTTGAGGCCTATGGTGAAAAACTAAATATCCTCAGATAAAAGCTAGAAAGAAGCTTTCTGAGAAACTGCTTTGCAATGTGGGAATTCACCTCACAGACTTACACCATTCCTTTCATTGATCTGTTTGATAACACTCTCTTCATGAAATCTGCGATAGGATATTTGGGAGCACATTGAAGCATATGGCAACAAAGGACATATCCTCAGATAAAAAACTAACACAAGTTTTCTGAGAAACTACTTTTTGCTTTGTGAGTTCATCTCACAGACTTACACCTTACCTGTCATGGAGTAGTTCGGTAGCACTGTTTTTGGGGAATCTCAGAAGGGATATTTTGAATCACATTGAAGCCTATGGTGACCAAGGAAATATCCTAAGATAAAAACTAGAAAGAAGCTTTCTGAGAAGCTTCTTGGTGATGTGTTAATTCATCTCACAGAGTTATACCTTTCTTTCCATGGAGTAGCTTGCTAACACTCTTTTCATGAAATATGGAAAGGGATATTTGGGAGCACATTGAGGCCTTTGTTGAAAAAGGAAATATCCTCAGATGTAAACCAGAAAGAAATTTTCTGGGAAAGTGCTTGGTGATGTGTAAATTCATCTCACAGAATTACAGTGTTCTCTCCATTGAGCAGTTTGCTAACACTGTATTCTTGGAATCTGCACTGGGATATTTCGGAGTGCATTTTAGCTTATGGTGACAAAGGAATTATCCTCAGATAATAACTAGAAGGAAGCTTTCTGAGAAATTGCTTTGTGATTTGTGAATTCTTCTCACAGAGTTTCAGGATTCTTTTCATGGAACAGTTTGGTAGCACTGTTTTTGGGGAATCTGAGAAGGGACACTTAGGATGGCATTGAAGTCTATGGTGACAAAATAAATATCCTCAGATAAAAACTAGATAGAAGCTTTCTGAGAAACTTCTTGTGATGTGTGAATTCATCTCACAGATTTAAACCTTTATTTTCATGGAGAGGTTTACTCACACTGTTTTCATAGAATCTGCAAAGGGATATTTGGGAGTGCATTGAGACCTATAGTGATAAAGGAAACTTCTTCAGGTAAAAACGAGAAAGAAATCTTCTGAGAAATTGCTTTGTGACGTGAAAATTCCTCTCACAGAGTTACACCATTCTTGTCATTGAGCAATTTGCTAATGCTGTTTTCTTGGAATCTGCAGTGGGATATTTCAGAGCACATTGAAGCTTATGCTGACAAAGAAAATATCCTCAGATAAAAACTGGAAAGAAGCATTCTGAGAAACTGCTATTTGATTTGTGAATTCTTCTCACAGAGTTTCATGATACTTTGCATGGATCAGTTTGGTAGCACTGTATTAGGGGTATCTGAGAAGGGATACTTTGGATCGCATTGAAGCCAATGATGACAAAGAAAATATTCTCAGATAAAAACTAGAAAAAAGCTTTGTGAGAAACTTCTCTGTGATGTCAGAATTCATCTCACAGAGTTACACTGTTCTACTCATTGAGTAGTTTGCTAGCACTGTTTTCATGGAATCTGCAATGGGATATTTCAGAGCACATTGAAGCTTATGGTGACAAAGGAAATATCCTCAGACAAAAAGAGGAAAGAAGCTTTCTGAGAAACTGCTTTGTGATTTGTCAATTCTTCTCACAGAGTTACACGATTCTTTTCATGGATCAGTTTTGTAGCACTTTTTTTGGGGAATGTGAGGAGGGATATTTTAGATCTCATTGAAGCCTATGGTGACAAAGAAAATGTCTTCAGATAAAAACTAGCAAGAAACATTCTGAGAAACTGCTTTGTGATGTGTGAATTCATCTCAAAGAGTTACACAGTTCTTTTCATTGAGCTGTTTGATAACACTGTTTTTGTGGAATCTGCAAAGGTGTATTTGGGAGCTCATTGAGGCCTAAAAACTATATATATAAAAACTATATATCCTCAGATAAAAACTAGAGAGAGGTTTTTTTTTTTTTTTTTGAGAACATGCTTTGTAATGTATGAATTAATCCCAAAGGGTTACACTGTTCTTTTCACTGATCTGCTTGATAACACTGTTTTCTTGGAATCTGCAAGGGGATATTTCGGAGCACATTTTAAGCTTATGGTGACAGAGGAAATACCCTCATATAAAAACTACAAAGTAGCTTTCTGAGAAATTGCTTGGAGATGTGGGAATTCATCTCTCATAGAGTTACACTCTTCCTTGCATTGAGCAGTTTGCTACAGCTGTTTTCTTGGTATCTGCAATGGGATATTTCAAGCGTTTTGAAGCTTATGGTGATGAAGGAAATTCTCTCATATAAAAACTAGAAAGAAGCATTCTGAGAAACTGCTTTGTGATGTGTGAATTCATCTCACAGAGTTACACTATTCTTTTCATTGGGCGGTTTCTTAACACTGTTTTCTTGGAATCTGTAATGAGATATTTCAGAGTGAATTGAAGCTTGCAGTGACAGAGAGAATATCCTCAGACAAATCTAGAAAAATCTTTCTGAGATACTGCTTTCTGATTTGTGAAAGCATCTCATAGAGTCACGAATCTCTTAAAGAGCAGTTTGGTAGCACTGTTTTTGGGGAATCTGAGAAGGAATGTTTTGGATCGTTTTGAAGCCTATGGTGACAAAGGAGATATCTTCAGATAAGAAGTAGAAAGAAGTTCTCTGAGAAACTGATTTGTCATGTGTGAATTCATCTCACAGAGCTACACTGTACTTTTCATTGAGCAGTTTCTTAACCCTGGTTTCATGGAATCTGCAATGGGATATTTCAGAGGTCATTGAAGCTTATGGTGACAAAGGACACATCCTCAGACAAAAACTGTAAAGAAGCTTTCTGAGAAACTGCTTTGTGATTTGTGAACTCATCTCACAGAGTTACATGATTCTTTTCATGCAGCAGTTTTAAGCACTGTTTTTGGGGAATCTGAGAAGGGATATTTCGGAATACATAAAAGCGTATGGTGAAAAAGGAAATATCTTCAGATAAAAACTAGAAAGAAGCTTTCTGAGAAAGTTCTTTGTGATATGTGAATTCATCTCACAGATTTACACTTTTTTTTGATGGAGCAGTTTGCTAACACTGTTTTCATGTAATCTGCAACGGGATATTTGGGAGCACATTGAGGCCTATGGTGGAAAACTAAATACTCCCAGACAAAAA
Source organism: Macaca nemestrina (assembly GCF_043159975.1). Taxonomy (NCBI): domain Eukaryota; kingdom Metazoa; phylum Chordata; class Mammalia; order Primates; family Cercopithecidae; genus Macaca; species Macaca nemestrina. Next base: position 99,160,330 of record NC_092132.1, on the reverse strand, counting down.
TTACAAAGGAGCTTTTTTATAAACTGCTTTGTTATGTGTGAATTCATCTCACACAGTTTCACTGTTCTTTACATTGTGCAGTTTGCTAACACTGTTTTGATGGAATCAGCAATGTTATATTTCAGAGCCCATTGACGCTTATGGTGACAAAGGAAATAACCTTAGAGAAAAACTAGAAATAAGCTTTCTGATAAACTACTGTGTGATTTGTTAATTCATCTAACAGAGTTACACAATTCTTTTCATGGATCAGTTTGGTAGCACTGTTTTCGGGGAATCTGAGATGTGCTATTCTGGATCGCATTGAAGCCTATGGTGACAAAGGAAATACCCTCAGATTAAAACTAGAAAGAAGCTTTCTGAAAAACTACTTTGTGATTGTGAATTCATCTCACAGAGTTACAGCTTTCTTTTCATGCAGCTGTTTGTTAACACTATATTCATGGAATCTGCAAAGGGATATTTGGGAACACATTGAGGCCTATGGTGAAAAAGGAAGTATCCTCTCATAAAAAGTAGAAAGAAACTTGCTGAGAAACTGCTTTGTGATGTGTAAATTTACCTAAAAGAGTTACACCTTTCTTTCCATTGAGTAGTTTGCTGACACTGTTGTCATGGAATCTGCAATGGGACATTTGGGAGAGTTTGAGGCCTAGGGTGAGAAAGGAAAAATCCTCAGATAAAAACTAAAAAGATGCTTTCTGAGAAACTGCTTTGTGATATGTGAATCCATCTCACAGAGTTACATCGTGCTTTTCATTTAGCAGTTTGATAACACTGTTTTCCTGGAATCTGCAATAGGATATTTGGGAGCGCATTGAAGCCCATGATGACAAACGAAATATCCTCAGATAAAACCTGGAAAGAATCTTCCTTACAAACTACTTTGTGATTTGTGAATTCATCTCATAGAGTTACACGATTGTTTTCATGGATCAGATTTAGTAGCCCTGTTTTTGGGGAATCTGAGAGGGAATATTTTGGATCTCATTGAAACCTATAGTGACCAAGGAATTATCTTCAGACAAAAACTAGAAAGAAACTTTCTGAGAAAGTTCTTTGTGATTTGTGAATTCATCACACAGATGTAGACCATTTTTTTCATTGAGCAGTTTAATAACACAGTCTTCCCGGAAACTGCAACAGGATATTTGGGAGCTCATTGAAGCCTATGGTGAGAGAGGAAATATCCTCAGACAAAAACTAAAAAGAAACTTCCTGAGAATCTGCTATGTGGTTTTTAAATTCATGTCGCAGAGTTATACCTTTTTTTATGGAGCAGTTTGATAGCACTGTTTTGGGGGAAACTGAGAACTGATTTTTTGGATGGCATTGAAGCCTATGGTGTAAAAGTAAATATCCTCAGAGTAAAACTAGAAACAAGCTTTCTAAGAAACCATTTGTGATGTGTGAATTCGTGTCACAGAATTATGCCTTATTTTTCATGGAGTAGTTTACTAACACTGTTTTCGTGGAATCTGCAATGGGATATTTCAGAGTACATTGAAGCTTATGGTTTCAAATGAAATATCCTCATATAAAAACTAGAAAGAAGCTTTCTGAGAAACTGCTTTGTGATGTGTTAATTATTCTCACAGAGTAACACTGTTCTTTTCATGGATCAGTTTGATAACACTGTTTTGGGGGAATCTGAGAAGGGATATTTAGGATCACCTTGAAGCCAATGGTGAAAAGGAAATATCCTCAGATAAAAAGTAGAAAGAAGCTTTCTGAGAAAGTCCTTTGTGATGTGTGAACTCATCTAACAGTGTTACAATGTTATTTTCATTGAGCAGTTTGATAACATTGTTTTCAAGGAATTTGCAACAGGATATTTGGAAATGCATTGAAGCCTATGGTGACAAAGGAAATACCATCAGAGAAAAACTAGAAAGAACCTTTCTGAGAAACTTCTTCATGACGTGTGAATTCATTACAAGGAGTTACATCTTTCCTTTAATGGAGCAGTTTCCTAACACCGTTTTCATACAATCTGCACATGGATATTTTTGCACACATTGGAGCCTATGGTTTAAAAGGAAATATCCTTAGATAAAAACTAGAAAGACACATTCTGAGAAACTGCTTTGTGACGTGGAAATTCATCTCAGAGAGATACACCATTCCTTTCTTTGAACAGTTTATTAACACTGTTTTCGTGGAATCTGCAAAGGGTTATTTTGGAGAACATTGAAGTTTAAGATGGTAAAGGAGATACCCTCATATAAAAACTAGAAGGAATTTTTCTGAGTAAACACTTTCTGATGTGTTAATTCATCTCACAGAGTTACAATATTCTTTTAATTGATCAGTTTGTTAGCACTGTGTTCGTGGAATCTGCAAAGGGATACTGGGAAGTACATGGAGGCCTATAGAGAAAAAGAGAATATACTCAGATAAAAACTTGAAAGAAGCTTTCTTAGAAGGTTATTTGTGATATGTGAATTCGTCACACAGAGTTGCAGCTTTCTTTTCATGGAGCAGTTTACTAACACTGTTTTCGTGTAATCTGCAAAGAGATTTTTGGGAGCACATTGAGGCCTATAGTGAAAAAGGAAACATCTTCAGATAAAAACTAGATAGAAGCTTTCTGAGAAAGTGCTTTGTGATGTGTGAATTCGTCTCACAGAGTTACACTGTTGTTTTCATTGAGCAGTTTGCTAACATTGTTTTCTCAGAATCAGCAAAGGGATATTTCAGAGCGCAATGAAGCTTATGGTGGCAAACAAAATATCCTCATAGAAAAAGTAGAAAGAAGTTTTCTGGAAAACTGCTTTGTGATTTGTGAATTCTTGTCACAGACTTACATGATTCTTTTCATGGATCAGTTTGGTAATACTGTTTTTGTAATATCTGAGAAGGGATATTTTGGATTGCATTGAAGCCTATGGTGACAAGGGAAATATCCTCAGATAAAAACTAGAAAGATGTTTTCTGATAAAATTATTTGTGATGTGTGAATTCATCTCACTGAAGTACAGCATTCTTATGATGGAGCAGTTCGTTAATACTCTTTTTGTGGAATATGCAAAGGGTATTTTGGAGCACATTGAGCCCTACAGTTAAAAAGGAAGCATCCTCAGATAAAAACTAGAAACAAGCTTTCTGAGAAACTGCTTTGAGATGTGTGAATTCATCTCAGAGTGTTACACCGTTCCCTTCATAGAGCAGTTTGCTAACACTGTTTTTGAGGAATCTACCAAGGGATATATGGGAGTGCACTGAGGCCTATGGTGAGAAAGGAAATATCCTCAGATAAAAACTAGAAAGAAGCTTTCTGAGAAACTTCCCTGTAATGGGTGAATTCAACTCACAGAATTACACTGATCATCTCATTGAGCAGTTTGCTAGCACTGTTTTCTTGGAATCTGCAATGGTGTATTTCAGAGCACTTTGAAGCTTATTATTAAAAATTAAATATCCTCAGACAAAAACTAGAAAGAAATTTCTGAGACACTCCTTTGTTATTTGTGAATTCATCTCACAGAGTTACACAATATTTTCAGTGGATCAGTTTGATAGCAGTGTTTTGGGGTTATTTGAGTAAGGATATTTTCAATCATATTGAAGCCTATGGTGACATAGGAAATATCATCAGAAAGAAAAACAGAAAGAAGCTTTCTGAGAAAGGTTTTTTATGTGTGAATACATCTCACAGAGTTACAACATTCTTTTCATGGAAAAGTTTGCTAACACTGTTTTTGAGGAATCTGCAAAGGGATATTTGGGAGCTCATTGAGGCTTATGGTGAAAAAGCAAATATCCTCAGATAAAAAGTAGAAAGAAGCTTTTGGAGAAACTGCTTTGTGATGGGTGAATTCATCTCACAGAGCTACACCATTCTTTCCTTTGAGCCGTTTGATTACACGGTTTTTGTGGAGTCTGCTATAGGATATTTGGCAGTGCATTGAACCTATTTTGACAAAGAACATATCCCCATAGAAAAACTAAAAATAAACTTTCTGAGAAACTGCTTTGTGATGTAGGAATTCAACTCACAGAGTTACCTTGTTCTTTTCATTGAGCGGTGTGCTAACACTGTTTTCCTGGATCTACAATAGGTTATTTTAGAGCACAGTGAAGTTTATTGTCAAAAAGTAAGTATCTGCAGACAAAAACTAAAAATAAACATTTTGAGAATCTGCTTTGTGAATTCATCTCACAGAGATACACTATACTTTTCATGGTCCAGTTTGATAGCACTCTTTCTGGGGTAACTTTGAAGGGATATTTTGGATTGCATTGAAGTCTACGGTGACAACTGAAATATCCTCAGATAAAAAGTAGAGAGAAGCTTTCTGAGAAAGTCTTTTGTAATGTGTGAATTCATCTCCGAAAGTTACACCTTTCTTTTCATGGAGTAGCTTGCTAATAGTCTTTTCATGGAATCTTCAAAGTGATGTTTGGGAGTGCAAATAGGCCTATGGTGAAAAAGGAAATAACTTCAGATAAAAACTAGAAAGAAGCTTTCTGAGAGACTGCTTTGTGATGTGTGAATTCGTTACACAGAGCTACACCATTCTTTCATTGAGTAGTTTGATAACACTTTTTTCGTGGAATCTGCAATAGGATATTTGGGAGCACATTGAAGCTTATGGTGACAAAGGAAATATCCTCAGATAAAAACCAAAAAGAAAGTTTCTGAGAAACTGCTTTGTGCCATGTTTTTCATCTCACAGAATTACACTGTTCTTTTCATTGAGCAGTTTACTAACACGGTTTTCTTTTAATCTGCAATGGGATGTTTCGGAGCACAATGAATTTATGGTGATGAAGGAAATATTCACAGGCAAAAATTAGAAAGAAAGTTTCTGAGAAACTGCTTTATGATATGTGAATTCATCTCACAGAGTCCATGATTCTTTTCATGGAGTAGTTTTGTAGTACTGCTTTTGGGGAACCTCAGAAGGGATACTTTGCATTGAATTGAAACCTATGGTGACTAAAGAAATGTCCTCAGATAAAAAGTAGAAAGAAGCTTTCTGAGAAAGTTCTTTGTGATGTGTGAGTTCATCTTACAGTTCAACACCATTGTTTTCATGGACAAGAATGCACCACAGTTTTAGTGGAAACTGCAAAGGGATATTTGTGACTGCATTGAGACCTATAGTGAAAAAGGAAATATCTTCATAGAAAAACAGAAAGAAGCTTTCTGCGAAAGTGCTTAGTGATGTGTGAATTCATCTCAGAGAGTTACACCTTTCTTTTCATGGAGCAGTTTGCTAACACTGTTTTCATGGAATCTACAAAGGTACATTTGGGAGTGCTTTGAGGCCTATGGTGAAAAAGGAAATATCCTCAGATAATTACTATCAAGAAGCTTTCTCAGAAACTGCTTTGTGATGTGTGAATTCATCTCACGGAGTTACACTGTTCTTTTCATATAGAGGCCACCAACACTGTTTTCTAGGAATCTGCAATGCAATATTTTAGATCACATTGAAACTTATGGTGACAAAGGAAATATCTTCATATAAAAACTAGTAAGAAGCTTTCTGAGAAACTGATTTGTGATGTGTTAATTCATTATACTGACTTATACAACTCCTTTCATGGATCTGTTTCGTACACTCTTTTGTGTAAACTGAGAAGTGATATTTTGGATCACATTGAAGAATATGTTGACTAAGGAAATATCCTCAGATAAAAACTAGAAAGAAGCTTTCTGAGAAAGTTCTTCATGATGTGTGAATTCATTTCCGAGTTACACCTTTCCCTTCATGGTGCAGTTTGCTAACAGTGTTTTCATGGAATTTCCAAAGGGATATTTGGGAACATAGTGAGGCCTATAGTGAAAAAGGAAATATCCTCAGATAAAAACTAGAAAGAAGCTTTATCAGAAACTGCTTTGTGATGTGTGAATTCATGTCACAGAGTTACACTGTTCTTTCCATTGAGCCGTTTGGTTACTCTGCTTTTGTGGAATCTGCAATAGGATATTTGGGAGCGCACTGAAGCCTATGGTGACAAAGGAAATATCCTCATAGAAAAACCGAAAAGAAGCTTTCTGAGAAACTGATTTGTGATGTGTGAATTCAACTCAAAGAGTTGCACTGTCCTTTTCACTGAGCAGTTTGCTCACACTCTTTTCTTGGAACCTACAATGGGATATTTTGGAGTGCATTGAAGCTTTCTGTGAAAAAGGAAATATCCTCAGACAAAAAGTAGAAAAAAACGTTCTGAGAGACCACTTTGTGATTTGTGAATACATCTCACAGAGATACACAATTCTTTTCATGGTTCAGTTTGATAGCACTGCTTTTGGGTAATCTGAGAAGGGATATTTCGGATCATCTGAAGCCTCTGGTGACAAAGGAAATATCCTCAGATAAAAACTAGAAAGAAGCTTTCTAAGAAAGTTATTTCTGATGTGTGAATTCACATCACAGATTTACACCTTTCTTTTCACGGAGCAGTTTCCTAACAGTATTTTCATGGAATCTGCAAAGGAATATTTGGAAGCTCATTGAAGCCTGTGGTGTAAAAGGAAATATCCTCAGTTAAAAAGTAGAAAGAAGTTTTCTGAGAAACTGCTTTGTGATGTGTGAATTCATCACACATGATTACACTGTTGTTTTCATTAAGCAGTTTGCTAACACTGTTTCTTGAAATCTGTAATGGGATATTTCAGAGCGCATTGAAGCCTATGGTGACAAAGGAAATATTCTCAGATAAAAACTAGAAAGAAGCTTTCTAAGAAACTTTTTTTGTCATGTGTGAATTCATATCACAGATTTACACCTTTCTTTTCATGGAGCAGTGTCCTAACAGTGTTTTAATGGAATCCACAACAGGATATTTGGGAGCGCATTGAGGCCTATGGTGTAAAAGGAAATATCCTCAGATAAAAACTAGAAAGAAGCTTTCTGAGAAACTGCTTTGTGATGGGTGAATTTATCTTACAGAGCTACATGATTCTTTTCATTTAGCCGTTTGATAACACTGCTTTTGTGGAGTCTGCAATAGGATATTTGGGAGTGCATTGAAGCCTATTGTGACAAAGTAAATATCCTCATAAAAAAGCCAAAAAGAAGCTTTCTGAAAAATTGCTTAGTGAAGTGTGAATTTGTCTCACAGACATACTATTTTCTTTTCATGGAGCAGTTTGATAACACTGTTTTCTTGGAATCTGCTAAGGGATATTTGGGAGTGACTTGAGGCCTATAGTGAAAAAGGAAATATCCTCAGATAAAAGTTAGAAAGAAGTTTTCTGAGAAACTGTTTTGTGTTGTGTAAATTCATCTAACAGTGTTACACTGTTATTTTCATTGAGCAGTTTGCTAACACTGTTTCTTAGAATCTGCAAAGGGATATTTCAGAGCTCATTGAAGTTTATAGTAACAAACAAAATATCCTCATAGCAAAACTAGAAAGAAGCTCTCTGAGAAACTACTTTGTGATTTGTGAGTTCATCTCACAGAGTTACTTCTTTCTTTTCATGGAACAGTTTGTTAACACTGTTTCTATGGTGTCTGCAAAAGTATATTTGGGAGTGCATTGAGGCCTGTAGTTAAAAAATGAAATATCCTCAGATAAAATCAAGTAAGAGCTTTCTGAGAAACTGCTTTGTGATGTGTGAATTCATCTGACAGGGGTACACAGTTCTTTTCATTTAGCAGTGTGTTAGCACTCTTTTCCTAAAATCTGCAATGGGATATTGAGGAGCGCTTTGAGGACTATGGTGAAAAACTAAATATCCTAGGAAAATAAGTAGAAAGAAACTTTCTGAGAAACTCCATTGTGTTTTGTGAATTCATCCCACAGTGATACACGATTCTTTTCATGGAGCAGTTTGGTGGCACTGTTTTTGGGGAATCTGAGAATTGATATTTTGGATTGCTTTGAAGCTTATGGTGACAAAGGGAACATCATCAGATAAAAACTGGAAAGAAGCTTTCAGAGAAAGTTCTTTGTGATGTGTGAATTCATCTCACAAAGTTACACATTTCTTTTCATGGAACAGTTTGCTAACACTGTTTTTGAGGAATATGCAACGGGATATATGGGAGGGCAATGAAGCCTATGGTTTCAAAGGAAATATCCTCAGAAAAAAACAAAAAAGAAGCTTTCTGAGAAAGTTCTTTGTGATGTTTGAATTCGTCTCACCAAATTACAATGTTCTTTTCATTGATCAGTTTGATAACACTCTTTTCTTGGAATCTTCAATGGGATATTTTGGAGTGCATTGAGGCAAATGCAGAAAAAGGAAACATCCTCAGACAAAAAGTAGAATGAAGCTCTCTGAGAAACCACTTTGAGATGTGCTAATTCATATCACCAAGTTACATGATTCTTTTCATGGATCAGTTTCGTAGCACAGTTTTTGGGGTGTCTGGGAATAGATATTTTGGATCACATTGAACCCTACAGTGACAAAGGAAATATCCTCAGATAAAAACTAGAAAGAAGCTTTCTGAGAAACTAATTTGTGATGTGTGAATTCACCTCACAGAGTTACAACTTTCTTTTCATGGGGGCAGTTTTTCTAACACTGTTTTTGTGGAATCTGCAATGGGATATTTGGGAGCATATTGAGTACTCTGGTGAAAAACTAAATATTCTCAGATAAAAACTAGAAAGAAGGTTTATGAGAAACTGCTTTGTGATGTGGGAATTCATCTCACAGAGTTAGGCTGTTCTTTTCATGGAGTGGTTCGATAACACAGTTGTTGTGGAATCTTCAATAGTGTATGTTGGAGTGCATTGAAGCCTATGGTAACAAAGCAAATATCCTCAGATAAAAACTATAAAGAAACTTTCTGAGAAACTGCCTTGTGATGTGTGAATTCATCTCACAGAGTTACACCGTTCTTTTCATTGAGCAGAATGATAACACTGTTTTCTTTAAATCTGCAAAGGAATACTTTGGAGTGCATTGAAGTTTATAGTGACAAAGTAAATATCCTCAGACAGAAACTAGAAAGAAACTTACTGAGAAACTGATTTGTGATTTGTTAATTCATCTCACAGAGTTAGATGATTCTTTTCATGGAGCAGTTTTGGTAGCACAGTTTTTGGGGAATCCGAGAAGGGATATTTTGGATCACATCAAAGTCTATGATGACAAAGGATATATCAACAGATAAAAATTAGAAAGAAGCTTTCTGAGACACTTCTTTGTGATGTGTCAATTTATCTCCCTGAGTTACACTTTTCTTTTCATAGAGAAGTTTGCTAACAAAGTTTTCATGGAATCAGCAAAGGCATATTTGGAAGTGCATTGATGCCTATGGTGAAAAAGGAAAAATCCTCAGATAAAAACTAGAAAGAAGCTTTCTGAGAAAGTGCTTTGCGATGTGTGAATTCATCTCTGAGACTTATACTGTTCTTTTCATTGAGCAGTTTGCCAACACCATTTTCCTGGATTCTACAATGGGATACTTCAGACTGCATTGACGCTTATGGTGACAAAGGAAATATCCTCGTAAAAAGAAACTTGAAACAAACTTTCTGAGAAACCACTTTATGATGTGTTAATTCATCTCTCAGAGTTACACGATTCTTTTCATGGAGCAGTTTGGTAGCACTGATTTTTTTGAAACTGAGAAGGGATATTTTGGATTGCATTGAAACCTACAGTGACAAAGGAAATATCCTCAGATAAAAACTAGAAAGAATCTTTCTGAGGAACTCTTTGTGATGTGTGAATACATCTCACACAGTTACACCTTTCTATTCATGGAGCAGTTACCTAACATTCTTTTCGTGGAATCTGCAAAGGGATATTTGGGAGTGCCTTGAGGCCTATAGTGAAAAAGTTACATCATTCTTTTCATGGATCAGTGTGGTAGAACTGTTTTAGGGGAATCTGAGAAGGGATATATTGGATCACCTTGAAGCCTGTCATGACAAAGGAAATATCCTCAGATAAAAACCAGAAAGAAGCTTTCTGAGAAAGTTCTTTTTGATGTGTGATTTCACTTCTCAGTGTTACAGCTTTCTTTTCATGGAAGAGTTTGATAACACTGCTTTTGAGGAATCTGCAAATGGATATTTGGGAGTGAATTGAGTCAAATACTGAAAAAGGAAGTATCCTCAGATAAAAAACTAGAAAGAGTCTTTCTGAGAAACTGCACCATGACGTGTGAATTCGTCATACACAGTTACACCATTCGTTTCATTGAGCTTTTTGATAACACTGTTTTCGTGGAGTCTGCAATAGGGTGTTTTGGAGAGTATTGAAGCCTATGGTGACAAAGGAAATATCCTCAGATAAAAATCAAAAATAAATTTTCTGTGGAACTGCTTTGTGGTGTGTGAATTCATCTTACAGAGTTACAACATCCTTTTTGTTGAGAAGTTTGCTAACACCTTTTTCGTGGAATCTACAATGGGATATTCCAGAGCACATTGAGGAATATAGTGAAAAGGAAATATCTTCAGTTAAAAACCAGAAAGAATCTATCTGAGAAAGAGCTTTGGATGTGTGAATTCATCTCACAGAGTTACACCACTCTTTCCATAGAGCAGTTGAGTAGCACTCTTTTTGGGGAATCTGAGAAGGGATAATTTGAATAGCATTGAAGCCTATATTGAAAAGGGAAATATCCTCAGATAAAAACTAGAAAGAAACTTTCTGAGAAACTGCTTTGTGATGTGTGAATTCATCTCACAGATTTACATGACTCTTTTCTTGGAGCAGTTTGCTAACACTGTTTTCATGGAATTTACAATAGGATATTTGGGAGTGCGTTGAAGTCTAAAATGACAAAAGAAATGTCCTCAGACAAAAAACAAAAAGAAGCAATCTGAGAAACAGCTTTGGGATATGAGAATTCACCTCACAGATTTACACCTTTCTTTTCATGGAGCACTTTTCTAACACTAATTTCATGTTTTCTACAAGGGATATTCGGGAGAGAATTGAGGCCTATGGTGAAAAAGGAAATATCCTCAGAAAAAAATAGAAAGAAGCTTTCTGAGAAACTGCTTTGTGGTTTGTGAATTCATCTCACAGAGTTACTTGATTCTTTTCATGGAGCAGTTTTGTAGCACTGTTTTTGAGGATTATGAGAAATGATATTTTAAATCATATTGAAGCCCATGGTGAAAAAGGAAATGTCCTGAGATAAAAACCAGAAAGAAACTTTCTGAGAAACTGCTTTGTGATGTGTGAATTCATCTCACAGAGTTACTCCTTTATTTTCTTGCAGTAGTTTGCTAACACTGTTTTCGTGGAATCTGCAAAGGGATATTTGGGACCACATTGAGGCCTATGATTTAAAAGGAAATATCCTCAGATAAAAACTAGAAAGAAACTTTCTGAGAAAATACTTTTTGATGTGTGAATTCACCTCACAGAATTACACTGTTCTTTTCATTGAGCAGTTTTCTAACACTGTTTTCTTGGAATCTGCAATGGGATATTTCAGAGGGCATTGAAGCTTATGGTGACAAAGGAAATATCCTCAGACAAAAACTAGAAAGAAGCTTTATGAGAAACTGCTGTGTGATTTGCAAATCCATCTCAGAGTTACAGGATTCATTTAATGGATCAGTTTAGTATCACTGTTTTGGGGGAATCTGAAAAGTTGTATTAGACACTGCATTGAAGTCTATTTTGAAAATTAAATACCCTCAGATAAAAACAAGAAAGAAGCTTTCTGAGAAAGTTATTTGCGACGTGTGAACTCATTTCACAGTGTTACACCCCTCTTTTCATTGAGCAGTTTGATAACACTGTTTCTGTGGAATCTGCAATGATATATTTTGGAGCGTATTGAAGCCTATGGTGACAAAGGAAATATCCTCAGATAAAAACCAAAAAGCAGATTTCTGAGAAACTGCTTTGCATTGTGTGACTTCATCTCTCAGAGTTACATTACCTTAAAATGTTGTTTTCATTGAGCAGTTTTCTAACAGAGTTTTCGTGGAATCTGCAATGTGATATTTCTGAGTGCATTGAAGCTTATGTTGACAAAGGAAATATCCTTAGGCAAAAACTAGAAAGTAGCTTTCTGAGAAACTGCTTTGTGATGTATGTATTCATCTCCCAGAGTAACACCTTTCTTTTCATGCATCAGTTTCCTAACACTATTTTCTTGGAATCTACAGAGGGATATTTGGGAGAGAGTTGAGGCCTATGGTGAAAAGGGAAATATCCTCTGAAAAAAACTAGGAAGAAGCTTTCTTAAAATCTACTCTGTGATGTGTGAATTCATCTCACTGAGTTACACAACTCTTTCATGGAGTAGTTTTGTGGCACTGTTTTGGGGGAATCTGAGAGGGAATAATTTAAACTGCCTTGAAGCCTATGGTGACAAAGGAAATACCCTCAGATAACAACTAGAAAGAAGCTTTCTGAGAAAGTTCTTTGTGATGGGTAAATTCCCTCTCAGAGTTACAGCTTTCTCTTCCTGGAGCAGTTTACTAACACTGTTTTTGTGATATCTGCACAGTGATATTTGGGAGCACATTGAGGCCTACAGTGAAAAAGGAAATATCCTCCAATAAAACCAACAGAAAGATTTCTGTGAAATTGCTTTGTGATGGGTGAATTCCTCTTACAGAATTACACCTTTCTTTCCTTATAGCAGTTTGCTACACTGCTTTTGTGGAATCTGCAATAGGATATTTGGGAGGGCATTGAAGCCTATGGTGACAAATGATTTATCCTCAGAAAAAATAACCAAAAGGTAGCTTTCTGTGAAACTGCTTTGTGTTGTGTGAATTCATCTCACAAAGTTTCACCTTTCTTTTCATGGAGCAGTTTGGTAGCACTGTTTATGGGGAATCTGAAGAAGAATATTTTGGATTTCATTGAAGCATATGCTGACAAATTAAATACCCTCAGAAAAAAAACTAGAAGGAGGTTTTCTCACGAACTTCTTTGTGATGTGTCTATTCATCTCACAGAGTAGTAACTTTTTTTCATGTAATAGTTTGCAAACACTGTTTTTGTGGAATATAGAGAGGGATATTTGGGAGTGAGTTGAGGCCTATGGTGGAAAAGGAAATATCCTCATATAAAAGGTAGACATAAACTTTCTGAGAACCTGCTTTATGATGTGTGAATTCATTTCACAGGGTTACACTGTTCTTTTCATTGGCTAACAGTGTTTTCTTGGAATCTGCAAGGGGATATTTTGGAGCTCATTGAAGCTTATTTTTACAAAGAAAATATCCTCATGTAAAACTAGACAAAAGCTTCCTGAGAAACGACTTTTTGATGTGTTACTTCATCTCACAGAGTCACACGATTCTTTTCATAAATCAGTTTTGTAGAACTGATTTTGGGGAATCTGTGAAGGGATATTCATGAGTGCAACGAGCAATATGGTGAAAAAGGAAATATCCTCGTAGAAAAACAAGAAAGAAGCTTTCTGTGAAACTGCTTTGTGATGTGTGAATTCATCTCACAGAGTTACACCATTCTTTTCATTGAGAAGTTAGCTAACATCTTTTCCTTGGAATATGCAATGAGATATTCCGGAGAGCATTGAGGAATATAGAGAAAAAAGAAACATCCTCAGATAAAAAGTAGAAAGAAGTTTTCTGAGAAACTACTTTGTGATGTGTGGATTCATCTCACCGAGTTGCAAGATGAATACACACACCACAAAGCAGTTTCTCAGAAAGCTTCTTTCTAGTTTTCCTCTGAGGATATTTCCTTTGACACTGTAAGCTTCATGGCACTGAGAAATATCCCATTGCAGATTTCAAGAAAACAGTGTTAACAAGCTGATCAATGAAAAGAAATGTGTAACTCTGTGACTTGCATTCACACATCACAATGCAGTTTCTCAGAACACTTCTTTCCAGTTTTTATCTCAGAACATTTCTTTTTCACTGTAGACCTCAACGTGCTCCCAAATACCACTATGTGGATTCCATGAAAACAGAGTTAGCATACTGCTTCATGAAGACAAAAGTGTAGCTCTGTGAGATTATTTCACACACCACCAAGCAGTTTCTGAGAAGGCTTCTCTCCAGATTTTATCTGAGGATATTTCACTTTTCACCATGGGATTCAATAATATCCAAAACATCACCTCTGAGTTTCCACAGAAGAGGTGCTAGCAAACTCCTCCACTAAACAGTGGTGTAACTCTGAGAGATGAAGTCACACATCACAAAGCAGTTTCTCAGAATGCTTCTTTCTGGTTTTGTTCTGAAGTTATTTCCTTTGGCCGTATAGTCTTCAAAGAGATCTGAAATATCAGTTCTCAGATTCCGCAAAACAGGGCTCTCAAACAGCTCTACGAAAGGCAGGTGTATCTCTGTGTGTTGAATTCACACATCACAAAGCAGTTTCTCAGAAAGTTTCTTTCCTGTCTCATCTGAGTTTATTTCTGGTCTCAAAGCGCCCTCTTGTGTCTCATTGCAGATTCTGCATAAACGCTGTTAGCAAGCTTCTCAATGAAAACAGTGCTGTAACTCTGTGAGCTGAATTCAACTACAACAGAGCAGTTTCTCAGAGGGCTTCTCTGCAGTTTTTATCTGAGGATATTTCATTTTCCACCCTGGGATTCAACGATATCCAATATATCACTTCTGAGATTCCACAAAATCAGTGCCAGCAAACTCCTCCTTGAAAGTGTGGTGTCACTGTGAAATGAATTCACACATCAAAAACGAGTTTCTCAGAAAGCTTAATTCTGCTTTTTATCTGAGGATATTTCCTTTGTCCATAGAGTCTTCATAGCGATCCAAATTATCACTTCTCAGATTCCAAAGAAACAGTGCTAGCAAACGGCTCCTCGAAACACAGGTGCAATCTGTGCAATCTCACATCACAAAGCAGTTTCTCAGAAGCTTCTTTCTGGTTTTTATCTGAGGAGATTTCCTTTGTCACCATAAACTTCATTGCGCTAAGAAATATCCCATTGTAGATTTCAAGAACAGTGTGTTAGCAAACTGGTCAATGAAAAGAAAGGTGTAACTATCTGAGTTGCAGTCACACATCACAATGCAGTTTCACAGAACGCTTCTTTCTTGTTTTTATTTGAAGATACTTCCTTTGTCAGCGTAGGCTTCGATGTGATCCAAAATATCCCTTTCAGATTCCCCAAAAACAATGGTAAGAGACTGCTCCATGAAACGAAAGTGTAACTCGGTGAGATGAATTCAGATATCAGAAAGCAGTTTCTGAGAAATCGTTTTTCTAGTTTTTATCTGAGAATATTTTCTTTTTCACCATAACCCTCAATGAGCTACCAAATATCACTTTGCAGATTCCAAGAAAATGTGTTAGCAAACTGCTTCATTGAAAGAAAGGTGTAATTCTGTGAGATGAATTCACACATCACAAAGAAGTTTCTCGGAGGGCTTCTCTCTAGGTTTATCTAAGGATATTTCCTTTTTCACTATAGGCCTCAATGCCTTCTGAAATATCACTTTATGTTTTCCATGAAAACTGTTAGCAAACTGCTTCATTGAGAGAAAGGTGTAACTCTGTGAGATGAATTCACACGTCACAAGGAAGTTTCTCAGAAAGCTTCTTTCTAGTTTTTATCTGAGGATATTTCCTTTTTCACCATAGGCCTCAAAGCGCTCCCAAATATCACTTTGCAGATTCCACGAAAACAGTGTTAGCAAACTGCTTCATGAAGAGAAATGTTTAACTATGTGTGTTGAATTCACACGTCACAAAGAAGTTTCTCAGAAAGCTTCTTTGTCGTTTTTATTTGAGGATATTTCCTTTCTCATCGTAGGCTTCAATGCAATCAAAACTGTCCCTTCTGAGATTCTCCAAAAGCAATGGTAACAGACTGCTCCTTGAAGTGATATTTTAACTCTCTGAGATGAATTCACTCGTCATAAAGCAGTGTCTCAGAAATCTTCTTTCTAGTTTTTATCTGAGGAGATTTCCTTTTTCACCATAGGCCTCAATGAGATCCAAAATATCGCTTCACAAATTCCCCAGAAACCGTGGTAACAGACTGCTCCATGAATCGAAATTGTAACTCTGTGAGAAGAATTTGCACATCAAAAAGCAGTTTCTCAGAAAGTTTTTTTCTGGTTTTCATCTGAGGATATTTCCTTTTACACCATAGGTCTCAAAGTGCTCCCAAATATCACTTTGCAGATTCCACGAAAACAATGTTAGCAAACTGCTTCATGAAGAGAAATGTGTGACTCGGTGAGATGAATTCACATCTCACAAAGAAGTTTCCCAGAAAGCTTCTTTCTCGGTTTTATTTGAGGATATTTCCTTTGTCAGCATAGGCTTCAATGCTGTCCAAAATATCCCTTTCAGATTCCCCAAAAACAATGGTAAGACACTGCTCCATGAAACGAAAGTGTAACTCTGTGAGATGAATTCAGATATCAGAAATCAGTTTCTCAGAAAGCGTCTTTCTAGTTTTATTTGAGGATATTTCCTTTGTCAGTGTAGACTTTAATGCTATCTAAAATATCCCTTTCAGATTACCCAAAAACGATGGTAAGAGACTGCTCCATGAAAAGAAAGTGTAACTCTGTGAGTTGAATTCAGATGTCAGAAAGCAGTTTCTCAGAAAGCGTCTTTCTAGTTTTTGTCTGAGGATATTTCCTTTTTCACCATAGTCCTCAATGCGCTTCCAAATATCACTTTGGAGATTCCACGAAAACATGTTAGCAAACTGCTTCGTTGAAAGAAAGGTGTAACACTATGAGATGAATTCACAGATTACAAAGAAGTTTCTCAGAAAGGTTCTTTCTAGTTTTTATCTGAGGATATTTCCTTTGTCAACATACGTCTCAATGCGATCCAAAATATGGCTTCAAAAATTCCCCAGAAACAGGGGTAACAGATTGCTCCATGAAACGAAAATGTAACTTTGTGCGAAGAAGTCGCACATCAAAAAGCAGTTTCTCAGAAAGCTTCTTTCTAGTTTTTATCTGAGAATATTTCCTTTTTCAACATACGCCTCAAAGCATTCCAAAATATTACTTTGCAGGTTGCACTAAAACAGTGTTAGCAAACTGCTTTGTGAAGAGAAAGGTGAAAACTGTGAGATGAATTCACACATACAAAGAAGTTTCTCAGAAAGCTTCTTTCTCGTTTTTATTTGAGGATATTTTCTTTGTCAGTGTAGGCTTCAATGCGATTCAAATTATCCCTTTTCAGATTCCCCAAAAACCGTGTTAAGAGACTGCTACATGAAACGAAAGTGTAACTCAATCAGATGAATTCTGATATCAGAAAGCAGTGTCTCAGAAAGCTTCTTTGTAGTTTTTATCTGAGGATATTTCCTGCTTCGCCATAGGCCTGAATGTGCTCCTGAATGTCCCTTCATGGATCTGTCCATGACGGAATTCCAAGTGTGTAATGTAAAGAAAGTTTTAACTATGTGAGATGAATAAACATATGTATCACAAAGCAGTTTCACAGAAATCTTCTTCCCAGTTTTTTTCTGAGGATATTTCCTTTTTCACCATAGCCATCCATATGGTGAATGTCTCTTGGCAGCCTTTTCTCGAAAAGGAATTCACCAATCCTCTATGAGAAGAAAGGTATAATTCTGTGAGCGGAATGCACACATCACAAATCAGCTCCTTGGAAAGTTTCTATCCAGTTTCTATCTGAAAATATTTCCGTTTTAACCATAAGCCTCGAAGCACTCCCAAATATCCCTTCGCAGACTAAACGAAAACGGTGTTAGAAT
Source organism: Macaca nemestrina (assembly GCF_043159975.1). NCBI lineage: Eukaryota > Metazoa > Chordata > Mammalia > Primates > Cercopithecidae > Macaca > Macaca nemestrina. The sequence goes on along the minus strand of NC_092132.1, from coordinate 99,142,742 downwards.
ACTGCTCAATGAAAAGAGAAGCTGAACTGTGTGAGTGGAATTCACATGACACAGAGCAGTTTAATGGAAAGTTTCCTTCTGGTTTTTATCTGAGGGTATTACTTTTACAGCATATTCTAAAGAGTGTTCCCAAATGTCCTCTGTCAGTTTCCACAGAAGCAGTGATTTCAAACTGCTCAATCCAAGGAATGATTTAACTCTATGAGATGAATGCACACATCACAAAGCAGTTGCTCAGAAAGCTTCTCTCCACTTTTCAACGGAAGGCATTTCCTTGCTCACCACAGGCTTCTGGGCACCACTTACTATCCCTTCACAGATTCCTCAAAGACAGAGTTTCCAAACTGGGCAACGAGGAGGAATCTTTGACTCTGTGAAATGAATGCACGTATCAGAGTGCAGTTTCTTGGAATACTTCTTTCTGGTTTTATTGGAAGATATTTCACTTTTCTCCATGGTCTTCAATGTGCTGCGAAATATCACTTTTTGGTTTTACAGGAACAGTGTTCAAACACTGCCTTATGCGAAAAGAGATATAACTTGCTGAGTGAAATACACACACTGCAAAGCAGTTTCTCAGAAAGCTTCTCTCCAGTTTTTATCTGAAGATATTTTCTTTTTCACCATAGGCAAGAATGTAATCCTGAATATCACTTCGCCGATCCATCCATGATGGAGTTTCCATGCTGCATAATGTAAAGAAAGCTTTATCTATGTGAGATGAATAAACATAGCAAAAAGCAGATTCACAGAAACTTCTTTCCAGTTTTTATCTGAAGATATTTCCTTTTTCAGCACAGTCCTGAATGTGCTCCTGAATGACCCTTCGCAGACCCATCCATGACAAAGTTTCCAAGCTGCGTAATGTAAAGAAAGCTTTTTCGATGTGAGATGAATAAACAGAGCAAAAAGCAGATTCACAGAAAGCTACTTTGCGGTTTTTATGTTAAGATGTTTCCTTTTTCACCGTAGTCCTGAATGTGCTCCTCAATGTCCCTTCGTGGATCCATCCATGACGGAGTTTCCAAGCTGTGTAATGTAAAGAAAGCTTTATCTATGTGAGATGAATACACATATCACAGATCAGTTTCACAGAAAGCTTCTTTCCAGTTTTGTCTGAGGCTACTTCCCTTTTCACCATAGGCTTCAATATGCTCCCAAATATCTCTTGGTAGCTTTTTCTCTAAAAGGGTTTCCGATGCTGTATGAACAAAGCTATAACACTGTGAGTGGAATGCACACGTCAGAAAGCAGTTCCTCGGAAAACTTCTCTCCAGTTTCTATCTGAACATATTTCCTTTCTCACCATAAGCCTCAAAGCACTGCCGTATATCCCTTTGCACGATTAACATAAACAGTGTTAGAAGACTGCTCTATGAAAAGAGAAGCTTAAATGAGCGAGAAGAATTCACAGGACACATAGCAGTTTCACAGAAAGCTTCCTTTTGGTTTTTATCTGAGTGTATTTATTTCTCCGTATTGTAAAGAGGGTTCCCAAATATCCTTCCCCAAATTCCACAGAAGCAGTGATTTCAAACTGTTCAATCCAAAGAATGATTTAACTCTATGAGATAAATACACACTTCACAAAGCAGTTGTTCAGAAAGCTTCTCTCCAGTTTTCATCGCAAGACAATTCCTTGCTTACCACAGGCCTCCGGGACCCACTTAATATCTCTTCGCAGATTCCTCAAAGACAGAGTTTCCAAACTGGGCAATGTACAGTAAGCTTTAACTCGATAAAATGAATGCACATATCAGAGAGCATTTTCTTGGAATGCTTCTTTCAGGGTTTTATTTGAGGATATTTCACTTTTCGCCATAGTCTTCAAAGCTCTCTTCAATATCACACTTTCGGTTCTACAGGAACAGTGTTCAAACACTGTCATATGAGAAAAGAGGTTTAACTCCCTGAGTGGAATGCACACATCACAAAGCAGTTTCTCAGAAAGCTTCTCTCGGTTTTTATCTGAGCATATTTCCTTTTTCATCGTAGTCCTGAATGTGCTCCCAAATGTCCCTTTGCGGATTCATCCATGACAGAGTTTGCAAGCTACGTAATATAAAGAAAGCTTTATCTATGTGAGATGAATAAACATAGCAAAAAACAGATTCACAGAAAGTTTCTTTCCAGTTTTTGTCTGAAGATATTTCCTTTTTCACCATAGGCCTGAATGTGCTCCTGAATATCCCTTCGCCGATCCGTCCATGACAGTGTTTCCAAGCTGTGTAATGTAAAGAAAGCTTTATATATGTCAGATGAATTCTCATATCACAGAGGAGTTTCACAGAAAGCTTCTTTCCAGTTTTTGTCTGAGGCTATTTACCTTTCAACCATAGATGTCAATATGCTCCCGAATATCCCTTGGTACCTTTTTCTCCAAAAGGATTTCCCTGATGTTCTATGAGAAGAGAGGTAAAAACCTGTGAGTGGAATGCACAAGTCACAAACAGTTCCTCAGAAAGCTTCTCTCCAGTTTCTATCTGAACATAATTCCTTTTTCACCATAAACCTAAAAGTGCCCCCGAATATCCCTTCACACGCTAAACATAAACAGTGTTGGAAAACTGCTCAATGAAAAGAGAAGTATAAATGAATGAGAAGAATTCACATGACACATAGCAATTTCACAGAATGCGTCCTTCTTGTTTTTATCTGAGAATACTTCTTTCTCCATATTCTAAAGATCGTTCCCAAGAATGCCTCCTCAGATTCCACAGAAACAGTGATTATAAACTGCTCAATCGAAAGAATGTTTTAACTCTATGAGATAAATATACACATCACACAAAGCAGTTGCTCAGAAAGCTTCTCTCCAGTTTTCACTGGAAGACATTTCCGTACTCACCACAAGCCTCTGGGTGCCACTTAATATCGCTTCACAAATTCCTCAATGACAGAGTTTCGAAATTGTGCAATGAAGAGTAAGGTTTAACTCTGTGAAATGAATGGACGCAAAAGAGCAGTTTTTTGGAGCACTTTTTTCTGGGTTTTATTTGAGGATATTTCACTTTTTAACACAGTCTTTAATGCGTTCCGAAATATCACTTTTTTGGTTTTACAGGAACATAGTTCAAACACTGCCTTATGAGAAAAGGGGTATAACTCCCTGAGTAGAATGCACACATTATAAACAGATTCTCAGAAAGCTTCTCTAAGGTTTTCATCTGAAGATATTTCCTTTTTCTCCATAAGCCTGAATGTGCTCCCGAATATCCCTTTGCCAATCCGTCCATGACGGAGTTTTGAAAAGGTGAAATATAAAAAAGTTTTACCTATGTGGGATGAATAAACAAAGCAAAAAGCAGGTTCACAGAAAGAATCTATCCAGTTTTTATCTGAAAATATTTCCTTTTTCACTATAGTCCTAAAGGTGCCCCCGATTATCCCTTTGTGGATCCCTTCATGGCAGAGTTTCCAAGCTGCGTAATGTGAAGAAAGCTTTATCTATGAGAGATGAATACACATATCACAGAAGAGTTTCACAGAAATGGTTTCCCCGGTGCTGTATGAGAAGGGAGGTATAACACTGTGAGTGGAATGCACACGTCACAAAGCAGTTCCTCGGAAAGCTTCTCTCCAGTTTCTATCTGAACGTATTTACTTTTTCAACGTAAGCCTCAAAGCGTTCCCAAATATCCCTTTGCATGCTAAATATAAACAGTGTAAGAAAGCTGGTCAATGAAAAGAGAAGCTTAACTGAGTGAGAAGAATTCACTTGACACCTAGCAGTTTCACAGTGATTTCAAACTGCTAAATTCAAAGAATGATTTAACTCTCTGAGATGAATTCACACATCATAAAGTAGTTGCTCAGAAAACTTTTCTCCAGTTTTCAGTGGAAGACATTTCCTTGCTCACAACACTTCTCTGGGTGCCACTTAATATCCCTTCATAGATTCCTAAAAGACAGAGTTTCCAAACTGGGCAATGTAGAGTAAACTTTAACTCTCTGAAATGAATGCACATATCAGAAAGCAGTTTCTTGGAACGCTTTTCTCTGGGTTTTATTTGAGGATATTTCACTTTTCGCCATAGTCTTCAATGCGTTCCAAAATTTCACCCTTTCTCTTTTACAGGAATCGCGTCAAACACTGCCTTATGAGAAAAGAGGTACCACTACCTGGTAGCTTTTTCTCCAAAAGGGATTCCCCAATCCTCTATGAGAAGAAAAGTATAACTCTGTGAGTGAAATGCACAGGTCACAGAGCAGCTCCTCGGAAAGCTTCTCTCCAGTTTCTACCTGAAGATATTTCCGTTTTTCACTATAAGCCTCAAAGTGCTCCCGCATATCCCTTAGCTGACTAAACTAAAACAGTGTTAGAATACTGCTCAATGAAAACGGAAGCTTAACTGTGTGAGTGGAATTTACATGATGCAGAGCAGTTTCACAGAAAGATTCCTTCTGTTTTTTATCAGAGGGTATTTCTTTTTCAGCATATTCTTAACGGCGTTTCCAATTATCCTTTCTCAGGTTCCACAGAAAGAGTGATCCCAGACTACTCAATCCAAAGAATGATTTAACTCTATAAGATGAAGACACACATCACAAACCAGTTGCTCAGAAAGCTTGTCTCCAGTTTTGAACGGAAGACATTTCCTTGCTCACCACAGGCCTCTGGTCGCCACTTAATATCCCTTGGCAGAATCCTCAAAGACAGACTTTCTAAACTGGGAAATGTAGAGGAAGCTTTAACTCTCTGAAATGAATGTACATGTCAGAGAGCAGTTTCTTGGAATGCTTCTTTCTGGGTTTTATTTCAGGATATTTCACTTTTTGCCATAGTCTTCAATGCAATCCGAAATATTACTTTTTCGGTTTTACAGGTACAGTGTTCAAACACTGCCTTATGAGAAGAAAGGTATAACTCCCTGAGTGGAATGCACACATCACAAAGCAGGTTCTCAGAAAGCTTCTCTCCAGTGTTTACCTGATGATATTTCTTTTTTCAACCTAGGCAGGAATGTGATCCCGAATATCCCTTCGCAGATCCATCCATGACGGAGTTTCCAAGCTGAGTAATGTAAAGAAAACTTTATCTATGTGAGATGAATAAACATAGCAAAAAGCAGATTCACAGAAAGCTTCTTTCCAGTTTTTATCTGAAGATATTTCCTTTTTCTCCATATTCCTGAATGTGCTCCCGAATTTCCCGTTATAGATCCGTCCATGACAGAGTTTCCAAGCTGCGTAATGTAAAGAAAGCTTTATCTATGTGAGATGAATACACATATCACAGAGTAGTTTCAAAGTAAGCTTCTTTCCAGTTTCTGTATGAGGCTATTTCCCTTCTCAACATAGGCATCAACATACTTCTGAATATCACTTTTTACCTTTTTCTCCGAAAGGGCTTCCTTGATGCTCTATGAGAAGAGAGGTATAACTCTGTAAGTGGAATGCACACATCACAAAACAGTTCCTCGGAAAGCTTGTCTCCAGTTTCGGTCTGAACATATTTCATTTTTCACCATAAGCCTCAAAGTGCTCCTGAAAACCCCTTGTCACGCTAAACATAAACAGTGTTAGAAAACTGCTCAATGAAAAGAGAAGCTTAACTGAGTGAGAGGAATTCATGCGACACATAGCCGTTTCACAGATAGCTTCCTTCTGGTTTTTATGTGAGGATATTTCTTTCTCCATATTGTAAAGAGCATTGCCAAATGTCCTTCCTCAGATTCCACAGAAACAGTGATTTCAAACTGCTTAATCCAAAGAATGATTTAACTCTATGTGATGAATACACACGTCACAAAGCAGTTGCTCAGAAAGCTTCTCTCCAGTTTTCAATGGAAGACGTTTCCTTGCTCACCACAGGCCTCTGGGTGCCATTTAATATCCCTTGGAAGATTGCTCAAATACAGAGTTTCCAAACTGGGAAATGTAGCGTAAGCTTTAACTCTATGAAATGAATGCACATTGTCAGAGATTAGTTTCTAGGAACGCTTCTTTCTGGGTTTTATTTGAGGATATTTCACTTTTCTCCATAGTCCTATATGTGATCCAAAATATCACTTTTTTGGTTTTACAGGAACAGTGTTCAATCACTGCCTTATGAGAAAAGAGGTATAAAACTGGAATTCACACATCACAAAGCAGTTTCTCAGAAAGTTTCTCTCCTGTTTTTATCTGAAGATATTTCCTTTTTCACCATAGTCCTGAAGGTGCTCCAGAATGTAACTTGGCGGATCTGTCCATGACGGTGTTCCCAAGCTACGTAATGTAAAGAAAACTTTATCTATGTGAGATGAATAAACATAGCAAAAAGCAGATTCACAGAAAGCTTCTTTCCAGTTTTTATCTGAAGATATTTCCTTTTTCACCATAGTCCTGAATGTGCTCCCCAATGTCCCTTCGCGGATGCTTGCATGACGGAAATTCCAAACTGCATAACTTAAAGAAAGCTTTATCTATGTGAGATGAATACACATAGCACAGAGTAGTTTCACAGAAAGTTTCTTTCCAGTTTCTGTCTCAGGCTATTTCCCTTTTCACCATAGGTGTTAATATGCCCCTGAATATCTCTTGGTATCTTTTCCTTCAAAAGGGATTCCCTGATACTGTATGAGAAAAGAGGTATAACACTGTGAGTGGAATGCACACGTCACAAAGCAGTGCCTCGGAAATCTTCTCTCCAGTTTTGGTCTGAACATATTTTCTTTTTCACCGTAAGCCTCACAGTGCTCCCGAATATCCCTTAGGAGACTAATCTAAAAGTGTTAGAATACTGCTCATTGAAAACAGAAGCTTAGCTGTACGAACGGAATTCACACAACACAGAGCAGTTTTACAGAGTGCCTCCTTCTGGTTTTGATCTGAGGGTCTTTCCTTTCCAGCATATTCTTAAGAGCATTCCCAAATGTCCTTTCTCAGGTTGCACAGAAACAGTGATTTCAGCCTACTCAAACCAAAGAATGATTTAACCCTATGAGATGAATACACACATCACAGAGCCATTGCTCACAAAGATTCCAGTTTTCAACAGAAGACATTTCCTTGCTCAATACAGGTTTCCGGGCACCACTTCGCAGATTCTGGAAAGACAGAGTTTCCAAACTGGGCAATGTAGTGTAAGCTTTAACTCTTTGAAATGAATGCACGTATCAGAGAGCAGTTTCTTGGAACACTTCTTTCTGGGTTGTATTTGAGGATATTTCACTTTTTGCCCTAGTCTTAAATGTGCTCCAAAATATCACTTTTTCGGTTTTACAGGAACAGTGTTTAAACACTGCCTTATGAGAAAAGAGGTATAACTCCCTGAGTGGACTGCTCACATCACAAAGCAGTTTCTCAGAAAGCTTATCTCCAGTTTTTATCTGAAGATATTTTATTTTTCACCATAGGCCTGAATGTGATCTCGAATATCTCTTCGCAGATCTGTCCATGAGAAAGTTTCCAAGCTATGTAAGGTAAAGAAAGCTTTATCTATGAGAGATGAATAAACACAGCAAAAATCAGATTCATAGAAATTTCTTTAACGATTTATCTGAAGATATTTCCTTTTTCTCCACAGTTCTGATTGTGCTCCTGAAAGTCCCTTCATGGTTCCGTCCATGACAGAGTCCGAGCTGCCTGAAAGCTTTATCTATTTGAGACGAGTACACATAGCACAGAGCAGTTTCACAGAAAGCTTCTTTCCAGTTTTTGTCTGAGGCTATTTCCATTTTCACCATAGGCATCACTATGCCCCTGAATATCCCTTGGTACTTTTTCTCCAAAAGGGTTTCCCCAATACTGTATGAGAAAAGAGGTATAAAACTTTGAGTGGAATGCACACATCACAAAGCAGTTCCTCAGAAAGCTTCTCTCCAGTTTCTATCTGAACATATTTCCTTTTTCACAGTAAGGCTCAAATTGCTCTGGAATATCGTTTCACACGCTAAACACCAACAGTGTTAGAAAACAGCTCAATGAAAAGAGAAGCTTAACTGAGTGAGAGAAATTCACATGACAGATAACCGTTTCACAGAAAGCTTCCTTCTGATTTTTATCTGAGGATATTTCTTTCTCCATATTCTAAAGAGCGTTCCCAAATGTCCTTCCTCAGATTCCACAGAAACAGTGATTTCACACTGCTCAATCCAAAGAGTGGTTTAAATCTATGAGATGAACACACCCATCACAAAGTAGTTGCTAAGAATGTTTCTCTCCAGTTTTCATCGGAAGATATTTCCTTTCTCGCCACAGGCCTCCAAGTGCCACTTAATATTCCTTCGCAGATTCCTCAAAAACAGAGTTTCTGAACTGGGCAATGTAGAGAAATCTTTAACTCTGATAAATCAATGCACATATCAGAGAACAGTTTCTGGAATGCTTCTTTCTAGGTTTTACTGGAGGATATTTCACTTTTCACCATAGTCTTCACTGTGCCCCTAAATATCACTTTTTGGGTTTTACAGGAACAGTGTTCAAACACTGCCTTATGAGAAAAGAGGTATAACTTACTGAGTGCAATGCAAACATCACAAAGAAGTTTCTCAGAAAGCTTCTTTCCAGTTTTTATCTGATGATATTTCCTTTTTCAGAATAGACTTGAATGTGATCCCAAATATCCCTTCGAGGACCTGTCCATGATGGAGTTTCCAAGCTGTGCAATGTAAAGAAAGCTTTAACTATATGTGGTGATTAAACATTGCCAAAGGCAGATTCACAGAGAGCTTCTTCCCAGTGTTTATCTGAAGACATTTCCTTTTTCACCACAGGCCTGAATATGCTCCAGAATGTGCCTTCGCGTATCCATCCATGACAGCATTTCCTAGCTGCGTAATATAAGCAAAGTTTTATCTATGTGAGATGAATAAACTATCTATCACAAAGCAGTTTCACAGAAACTTGCTTCCAGTTTTTGTCTGAGGATATTTCCTTTTCACCATTGCTGTCCATATACTCCCACATGTCCCTTTGGTAGCTTTTTCTCCAAAAGGAATTGCCCAATCCTCTATGAGAAGAAAGGTATAATTCTGTGAGTGTAATTCACACGTCACAAGCATCTCCTCGAAAAACTTCTCTCCAGTTTCTATATGAAGATATTTCCGTTTTCACGGAGCCCCATAGTGTTCCTGAATATCACTTCACAGATGAAATACAGTGTTAGAATACTGCTAATTGAGAAGACAAGCTGAACTGTGTGAGTGGAATTCACACGACACAGAGCAGTCTCACAGAAAACTTCGTTCTGTTTCTTATCTGAGGGTATTTCTTTTTCAGCATATTCCAAAGAGCATTCCCAAATGTCCTTTCTCAGATTCCAAGAAACAGTGATTTCAAACTCTTTAATCCTAATAATGATTAAACTCTATGAGAACAATATACACATCACAAAGCAGCTGCTCAAAAAGCTTCTCTTCAGTTTTCAAGGGAAGACATTTCCTTGCTCACCACATGCTTCCGGGAGCCACATAATATCCCATTGCAGATTCCTCAAAGACAGAGTTTCCAAACTGGGCAATGTAGAGTAAACTTTAACTCTGTGAAATGAATGCACATGTCAGAGATCAGTTGCAGAGTTTCCAACCTGCGTAATGTAAAGAAAGCTTTATCTATATGAGAATACACATATCACAGAGCAGTTTCACAGAAAGCTTCTTTCCAATTTTAGTCTGAGGCTATTTTCTTTTTCACCATATTCATCAATATACCCCTGTATATCCCTTGATACCTTTTCCTCCAAAAAGGTTTCCCCAATGCTGTATGAGAAGAGAGGTATAACACTGTGAGTGGAATGCACACGTCACGAAGCAGTTCCTCTTAAAGCTTCACTCCAGTTTCTATCTGAACATATTTCCTTTTTTACAATAAGTCTCAAAGCGTTTCTGAATATCCCTTCGAATGCTAAACATAAACAGTGTTAGAGAACTGCTCAATGAAAAGAGAACTTAACTGAGCGAGAGGCATTCACACAACACATAGCAGTTTCACAGAAAGCTTCCTTCTTGTTTTTATCTGAGGATATTTCTTTCTCCATATTTTAAGGTGCATTCCCAAATGTCCTTCCTCAGATTCCATAGAAACAGTGATTTCAAACTGCTCAATCCAAAGAGTGGTTTAATTCTATGGGATGAATACACATATCATAAAGCAGTTGCTCAGAAAGTGTCTCTCCAGTTTACAATGGAAGAAATTTCCTTGTTCACCACAGGTCTCCTGATGCCAATTAATATCCCTTCGCAGATTCCTCAAGAGAGAGTTTCCAAACTGGGCAACGTAGGGTAAGCTTTATCTATGTGAAATAAATGCACATATTAGAGAGCATTTTCTTAGAACGCTTCTTTCTCGGTTTTATTTGAGGATAGTTCACTTTTGGCCATAGTCTTTAAAGCGCTCTGAAATATCACTTTTTCGGTTTTACAGGAACAGTGTTCAAACACTGTCTTATGAGAAAAGAGTTATAACTACCTAAGTGGAATGCTCACATTACAAAGCAGTTTCTCAGAGTTTCTCTCCTGTTTTTATCTGAAGATATTTCCTTTTTCACCATAGGCCTGAATGTGCTCCCGAATGTCCCTTCACGGATCCATCCATGATGGAGTTTCCTAACTGCGTAATATAAAAAGGTTTTATCTATGTGAGATTAATACGCATATCTATCACAAAGCAGTTTCACAGAAAGTTTCTTTCCAGTTTTTGTCTGATGATATTTCCTTTTTAACCATAGTGATCCATATACTCTTGAATGTCTCATGGTAGTTTTTTCTCCAAAAGAGATTCCTCAATGATCTATGAGAAGAAAGGTATAACTCTGTGAGAGGAGTGCACACATCACAAAGAACCTCCTCGGAAAGCTTCTTTGCAGTTTGTGTTTGAAAATATTTCCGTTTTCACCATAAACCTCAAAGTGCTCCCGAATATCCCTTCACAGACTAAAGTAAAACAGTGTTAGAATACTGCTCAATGAGAAGAATAGGTTAACTGTGCGAGTGGAATTCACATGACATAGAGCAGTTTCACAGAAAGTTTTCTTCTTGTTTTTATCAGAGGGTATTTCTTTTTCAGCATATTCTTAAGAGCGTTCCAAAATGTCCTTTCTCAGGTTCCACAGAAAGAGTGATTTCAAACTGCTCAATCCAAAGAATGATTTAACTCTATGAGATGAATACATACATCAAAAAGCAGTTTTTCAGAAAGCTTTTCTCCAGTTTTCAACAGAAGACATCCTTGTTCGTCACAGGCCTCCGATCACCACTTAATATCCCTTCGCAGAATCCTCAAAGACAGACTTTCCCAACTGGGAAATGTAGACTAAGCTTTAACTCTCTGAAATGAATGCACATGTCAGAGAGCAGTTTCTTAGAAAGCTTGTCTCTGGGTTTTATTTGAGGATATTTCACTTTTCGCCATAATCTTCAATGTGCTCTGAAATATCACTTTTTTGGTTTTACAGGGACAATGGTCAAACACTGCCTTATGAGAAAAGAGGTAAAACTCCCTGGGTGGAATGCACACATCATGAAGCAGTTTCTCAGAAAGCTTCTCTTCAGTTTTTATGTGAAGACATTTCCTATTTCACCACAGGCCTGAAAGTGCTTCCGAATATCCCTTTGTGAATCCGTCCATGATGGCGTTTCAAAACTGCGTAATAGAAAGATAATTTTATCTATGTGAGAGTAATAAACATATCTATCACAAAGCAGTTTCAAAAAAGCCTCTTTCCAGTTTTTGTCTGAGGATATTTCCTTTTTCACCATAGCCGTCCATATACTCCTGAATGTCCCCTGGTAGTGTTTTCTCCAAAGGAGATTCTCCAATCCTCTATGAGAAGAAAAGTATAACTCTGTGTGTGTAATGCATACGTCACATAGCAGCTCTTCAGAAATCTTCTCTCCAGTTTCTATCTGAAGATATTTCCGTTTTCTCCATAAGTCTCACAGCGTTCCCGAGTATCCCTTAGCTGACTAAACTAAAACAGTGTTAGAATATTGCTCAATGAAAACAGAAACTTAACTGTGTGAGTGGAATTCACAGGACACAGAGAAGTTTCACAGAAAGCTTCCTTCTGATTTTTATCGGAGGGTATTTCTTTTTCAGCATATTCTTAAGACCATTCCCAAATGTCCTTTCTCTGGTTCCACAGAAAGAGTGATTTCAAACTGCTGAATCCAAAGAATGATTTAACTCTATGAGATGAATACACACATGACAAAGCAGTTGTTCATAAAGCTTCTCTCCAGTTTTCAACAGAAGACATTTCCTTGCTCACCAAAGGCCTCTGGTCGCCACTTTATATCCTTTCGCAGAATCCTCAAAGACAGACTTTCCAAACTGGGAAATGTAGAGGAAGCTTTAACTCTCTGAAATGAATGCACATGTCAGAAAGCAATTTCTTGGAACGCTTCTCTCTGGGTTTTATTTCAGGATATTTCACCTTTCACCATAGTCTCCCATGTGCTTCGAAATATTACTTTTTCGGTTTTACAGGTACAGTGTTCAAACACTGCCTTATGAGAAAAGAGGTATAACTCCCTGAGTAGAATGCACACATCACAAAGGAGTTTCTCAGAAAGCCTCTCCCGAGTTTTTTTCTGAAGATATTTCCCTTTTCACCATAGGCCTGAATATGTTGCAGAATGTCCCTTCGCCTATCCGAACATGACGGAGTTTTCAAACTGCATAGTAGAAAGAAAGCTTTATCTATGTGAGAAGAATAAACATATCTATCACAGAACAGGTTCACAGAAATCTTCTTTCTGGTTTTTGTCTGAGGATATTTCCTTTTTCACCATTGCTGTCCATATACTCCCGAATGTCCCCTGCTAGCTTTTTCTCCAAAAGGAATTCCCCAATCCTCTATGAGAAGGAAAGTATAACTCTGTGAGTGGAGTGCACATAACACATAGCAGTTTAACAGAAAACTTCCTTTTGGTTTATATCTGAGGATATTTCTTTCTCCATATTTTAAGCAGTGTTTCAGGATATTTTAAAGAGAGTTCCCCAATATTCTTCCTGAGATTTCACAGAAACAGTACTTTCAAACTGCTCATTCCAAATAATGGTTTAACTCTATGAGATGAAAACACACTTCCCAAAGCAGTTGTTCAGTAAGCTTTTCTCCAGTTTTGAACGGAAGACATTTCCTTGCTCACCTCAGGCCTCCGGGCGCCACTTAATATCCCTTTGAAGATTCCTCAAAGACACAGTTTGCAAACTGGGCAATGTAGAGTAAGCTTTAATTCTGTCAAGTGAATGCACATATCAGAGAGCAGTTTCTTGGAATGGTTCTTTCTGGGTTTTATTTGAGGATAGTTCACTTTTCACCATAGTCTTAAATGTGTTCCAAAATATCACTTTTTCAGTTTTACAGGAACAGTGTTCAAACACTGCCTTATGAGAAAAGAGGAATAACTCCCTGAGTGGAATGCACATATCACAAATCAGTTTCTCAGAAAGCTTCTCTCCGGTTTTTATCTGAATATATTTCCTTTTTCACCATAGGCCTGAATGTGCTCCCTAAGTCCGTTTGCCGTTCCTCCATGACGGAGTTTCCAAGCTGAGTAATGTAAAGAAAGCTTCATCTTTGTGAGAGGAATAAACATAGCAAAAAGTAGATTTACAGAAAGCTTCTTTCCAGTTTTTATCTGAAGATATTTCCTTTTTCACCATAGTCCAGTATGTGCTCCCGAATGTCCCTTTGTGGATCCGTCCATGACAGAGTTTTCCTGCTGTGTAATGTAAAGAAAGCTTTAACTATGTGACATGAATACACATATCACATAGCAGTTTCACAGAAAGATTCTTTCCAGTTTTTGTGTGAGGCGATTTCACTTTTCACCATAGGCGTCAATATGCTCCTGAATTTCCCATGGTACCTGTTTCTCTAAAAGGTTTTCCTCGATGCTGTATGAGAAGAGAGGTAAAGCACTGAGAGTGGAATACACACGTCAAAAGCTATTCCTCGGAAAGCTTCTCTCCAGTTTTTATCTGAACACACTTCCTTTTTCACCGTAAGCTTCAAAGCACTCCTGAATATCCCTTTGCATGCTAAACATAAACAATGTTAAAAAACTGCTCAATGAAAAGAGATGCTTAAATGAGTGAGAGGAATTCACATGTTACATAGCAGTTTCACAGAAAGCTTCCTTCTGGTTTTTATCTGAGGATATTTCTTCCTCCATATTCTATAGAGCATTCTAAAATGCCCTTCATCAGATTCTACAGAAATAATGATTTCACACTGCTGAATCCAAAGAATGCTTTAACTCTTTGAGATTAATACACACATCACAAAGCAGTTGCTCAGAAAGTTTCTCTACAGTTTTCACCAGAAGGCATTTCCTTGCTCACCACAGGCCTCTGGGCAACACTTAATACCCCTCACAGATTCCTTAAAGACTGAGTTTTCGAAGTGGGCAATGTAGAGTAAGCTTGAACTCTGTGAAATGAATGCACATATCAGAGAGCAGTTTCTTGCAATGGTGCTCTCTGGATTTTATTTGAGGATATTTCAATTTTCACCACAGTCCTCAATGCACTCCGAAATATCACTTTTTTGTTTTACACAAATAGTGTTAAAACACTGCCTTAAGAGAAAAGAGGTATAATTCCAGGAGTTGAATGCACACATCACAGAGCAGTTTCTCAGAAAACTTCTCTCCAGTTTTTATATGAAGAGATTTCCTTTTTCACCATAGGCCGGAATTTGATCCCGAATATCCCATCATGCGTCCATCCATGACACAGTTTCCAGGCTGCGTAATGTAAAGAAACCTTTACTATGTGAGATGAATAAACGGAGCAAAAAATAGATTCACAGAACACTTCTTTGCAGTTTTTATCTGAAGATATTTCCTTTTTCACAATAGACTTGAATGTGATCCCGAACATTCCTTTGCAGACCCATCCATGATGGAGTTTCCAAGCTGTGAAATCCAAAGAAAGCTTTACCTATGTGAGGTGAATAAACATTGCAAAAGGCAGATTCACAGAACGCATCTTTCAAGTGTTTATCTGAAGATATTACCTTTTTCACCATAAGCCAGAATGTGCTCCCAAATGTCCCTTCGCATATCCATCAATGACAGCGTTTCCAAGATGTGTAATATAAGCAAAGTTTTATCTATGTGTGATGAATAAACATATCTGTCATGAAGCAGTTTCACACAAAACTTGTTTCCAGTTTTTGTCTGAGGATATTTCCTTTTTCACCGTAGTTGTCCATATACTGCCGAATGTCCCTTGGTAGCTTTTTCTCCAAAAGGGATTCCCCAATCCTCTATGAGAAGAACGGTATAATTCTGTGAGTGGAATGCACATGTCACATGCAGCTCCTCAAAAAGCTTCTCTCCAGTTTCTATCTGAAGATATTTCCGTTGATCATAAGCTTAAAAGAGCTACTGAATATCCCTTCACAGACTAAACACAGTGTTAGAATACTGCTCAGTGTAAAGAGATGCTGAACTGTGAGAGTGGAACTCACGTGAAGCAGAGCAGTTTCACAGAGAGTTTCCTTGTGTTTTTTATCTTAGGATATTTCTTTCTCCATATTCTAAAGAGCGTTCACAAATATCCTTCCTCAGATTTCACAGAAATAGTGATTTCAAACTGCTCAAACCCAAAATGGTTTAAGTCTATGAGACGAATACACACATCACAAAGCAGTTTCTCAGACAGCTTTTCTGCAGTTTTCATAAGAAGACGTTTCCTTGCTCACCACAGGCCTCTGGGTGCGACTTAATATCCCTTCTCAAATTCCTCAAAGACAGAGTTTCCAAACACGGTAATGTAGAGTAATCTTTAACTCTGTGACATGAATGCACGTAAGGGAGAGTAGTTTCTTGAAATGCTTCTTTCTGGGTTTTATGGATAGTTCACTTTTTGCCATAGTCCTCAATGCATTCCTAAATATCACTTTTTCATTTTTACAGGAACGGAGGTCAAACACTGCCTTATGAGAAAAGAGGTATAACTCCCTGAGTGGAATGCACACATCACAAGGCTGTTTCTCAAAAATCTTTTCTCCAGGTTTTATCTGAAGATATTTCCTTTTACGCCATAGGCCTGAATGTGCTCCTGAATGTCCTTTTGTGGATCCGTCCATGATGGAGTTTCAAAGCTGTGTAATAGAAAGAAAGTTTTATCTATATGAGATGAATAGACATATCTATCACAAAGCAGTTTCACAGAAAGCTTTCCAGTTTTTGTCTGAGGATATTTCCTTTTTCACGATAGCCATCCATATACTCTCGAATGTCTCTTGGTAACTTTCTCTCGAAAAGGGATTCCCCAGTCCTCTAAGCGAAGAAAGGTATAACTCTGTGAGTGGAATGCACACGTCACAAAGCAACTCTTTGGAAAGCTTTTCTCCAGTTCCTATCTGAAGATATTTCATTTATCACCATAAGCCTCAAAATGCTAACAAATATCTCTTCGCAGACCAAACAAAAACAGTGCTAGAATACTGCTCATTGAAAAGACAAGATGAATTTTGCAAGTGGAATTCACACGACACAGAGCAGTTTCCCAGAAAGCTTCCTTCTGGTTTTTCTAAGGGTATTTCTTTTTCAGCATATTCTAAAAATCATTCCCAAATGTCTTTTCTCACATTCCACAGAAATAGTTATTTCAAACTGCTGAATCCAAGGAATGATGTAACGCTAGGAGATGAATACACACATTAGCTGCATAATGTAAACAAAGCTTCATTTATGCAAGACGAATAAACATAGCAAAAAGCAGATTCACCAAAAGTTTCTTTCCAGTTTTTATCTGAAGATATTTCCTTTTTCACCATAGTCTTGAATATGATCCCAAATGTCCCTTCGTGGATCCTTCCATGACAGTTTCCAAGCTGTGTAATGTAAAGAAAGCTTTATCTATGTGAGATGCATACACATCTCACAGAGCAGTTTCACAGAAAGCTTCTTTCCAGTTTTTGTCTGAGGCTATTTTCATTTTCACCTTTAGCGTCAATATGCTAACGAATATAGCTTGATACATTTTTCTCCAAAAGTGTTTCCCCATGTTGTATGAGAAGAGAGGGATAACACTGTGAGTGGAATGCACCCACCACAAACAGTTCTTTGGAATGCTTCTCTCCAGTTTCTATCTGAACGTATTTCCTTTTTCACCGTAAGCCTCAATGTGCTCCGAATATCCCTTCGCACATTAAACACAAAGAGTGTTAGAAAACTGCTCAATGAAAAGAGAAGCTTAATTGAGCAAGAGGAAATTCACACGACCCATAGCAGTTTCACAGAAAGCTTCCTTCTGGTTTTTATCTGAGGACGTTTCTTTCTCTTATTCTAAAGAGCATCCCCAAATGTACTTTCTCAGATTCCACAGAAACAATGATTTCAAACTGCTCAATCCAAACAATGGTTTAACTCTATGAGATGAAAACACACATCTCATAGATGAATACACAAAGCAGTTACTCAGAAAGCTTCTCTCCAGTTTTCATCGGAGTACATGTCATTGCTCACCAAGAGTCTCTGGGCGTCACTAAATATCCCTCAGCAGATTCCTCAAAGACAAAGATTCTGAACTGGACAATGTAGAGTAAACTTTAACACTGTGAAATGAATACACATATCAGAGAGCAGATTCGTGGAATGCTTCTTTCTGGGTTTTATCTGAGGATATTTCACTTTTCGCCATAGTCTTCAATGTGCCAAGAAATGTCACATTTTCGGTATTACAGGAACAGTGTTCAAACACTGCCTTATGAGAAAAGATGTATGACTCACTGAGTAGAATGCACGCATCACAAAGCAGTTTCTCAGAAAGCTTTACTCCAGTTTTTATCTGAAGATATTTAATTTTTCACCATATGCCTTAATTTGCTCCCGAATGTACCTTCACGGATTCGTCTATGACGGAGTTTCCAAACTGCATAATATAAGGAAGGTTTTATCTATGTGAGATGAATAAACATAGCAAAAAGCAGATTTACAGAAAGCTTCTTTCCAGTTTTTATCTGAAGATATTTCCTTTTTCACCATAGTCCTGAATGTGCTTACTACCATCCCTTCGTGGATCCGTCCATGACAGAGATTCCAAGCTGTGTCATGTAAAGAAAGCTTTATCTATATGAGATGAATACACATATCACAGAGCAGTTTCACTAAAAGCTTTTCTCCAGTATTTGTCTGAGGCTATTTCCCTTTTCACCATAGGCGTCAATAAGCCCCGAACGTCCCTTGGTACCTTTTTCTCCAAAAGGATTTTCCCGATGCTCTATGAGAAGAGAGGTATAACACTGTGAGTGGAATGCACATGTCACAAAGCAGTTCATCAGAAAGTTTCTATCTTAACATATTTCCTTTTTCACTATAAGTGTCAAAGCACTCCCAAATATCCCTTCACATGCAAAACATAAACAGTGTTAGAAAACTGCTCAATGAAAACAGAAGTTTAACAGAGCGAGAAGAATTCACATGACACATAACAGTTTCACAGAAAGCTTCCTCCTGGTTTTTGTCTGGGTATGTTTCTTTCTCCTTATTCTAAAGAGCGTTCCCCAATGTCCTTCCTCAGATTTAACAGAAACAATGATTTCAAACTGCTCAATCCAAAGAATGGTTTAACTCTATAAGATGAATACACACATCATGAAGCAATTTCTTAGAAAGCTTCTCTCCAGTTTTTATCTGAAGATATTTCCTTGTTAAACTTAGGCCTGAATGTGCTCACGAATATCTGTTTGCAGATCCATTCATGACGGAGTTTCGAAAATGTGCAATATAAGGAATTTTTATCTATGTGGGATGAATAAACATAGCAAAAACTAGATTCACAGAAAGCTTCTTTCCAGTTTTTTTCTGAAGATATTTGCTTTTTCACCATAATCCTCAATGAGCTCCCGAACCACCCTTTGGGGATCCATCCATGACAGAATTTCCAAGCTGCATCATGTGAAGAAAGTTTTATCTATGTAAGATGAATACACATATCACAGAACAGTTTCACCGAAAGGGTTTCCCCAGTGCTGTATGAGAAGAGAGGTACAACCCTGTGAGTGGAATGCACACGTAAAAACTGTTACTCAGAAAGCTTCTCTCCAGTTTCTTTCTGAACATACTTTCGTTTTCACCAAAAGCTTCAAAGTACTCTTGAATATCCCTTCGCATGCTAAACATAAACAGTGTTAGAAAACTGCTCAATGAGGGGGCAGAGCAAGATGGCTGAATAGGAACAGCTCCAGTCTCCAACTCCCAGCGTGAGCGACACAGAAGACCGGTGATTTCTGCATTTTCAACTGAGGTACTGGGTTCATCTCACTAGGGAGTGCCGGAAAATCGGTGCTGGTTAGCTGCTGCAGCCCGACCAGCGAGAGCTGAAGCAGGGTGAGGCATCGCCTCACCTGGGAAGCACAAGGGGGAAGGGAATCACTTTTCCTAGCCAGGGGAACTGAGACACACAACACCTGGAAAATTGGGTAACTCCAACCCCAATACTGCGCTTTAAGGAAACGGGCACACCAGGAGATCATATCATACTGAACGGGCAAAAACTGGAAAAATTCCCTTTGAAAACTGGCACAAGACAGGGATGCCCTCTCTCACCACTCCTATTCAACATAGTGTTGGAAGTTCTGGCTAGGGCAATTAGGCAAGAGAAAGAAATCAAGGGTATTCAGTTAGGAAAAGAAGAAGTCAAATTGTCCCTCTTTGCAGATGACATGATTGTATATTTACAAAACCCCATTGTCTCAGCCCAAAATCTCCTTAAGCTGATAAGAAACTTCAGCAAAGTCTCAGGATACAAAATTAATGTGCAAAAATCACAAGCCTTCTTATACACCAGTAACAGACAAACAGAGACCCAAATCATGAATGAACTTCCATTCACAATTGCTTCAAAGAGAATGAAATACCTAGGAATCCAACTTACAAGGGATGTAAAGGACCTTTTCAAGGACAACTACAAACCACTGCTCAGTGAAGTAAAAGAGGACACAAACAAATGGAAGAACATACCATGTCCATGGATAGGAAGAATCAATATCGTAAAAATGGCCATACTGCCCAAGGTTATTTATAGATTCAATGCCATCCCCATCAAGCTACCAAGGAGTTTCTTCACAGAATTGGAAAAAACTGCTGTAAAGTTCATATGGAACCAAAAAAGAGCCCGCATCTCCAAGACAATCCTAAGTCAAAAGAACAAAGCTGGAGGCATCACGCTACCTGATTTCAAACTATTCTACAAGGCTACAGTAACCAAAACAGCATGGTCCTGGTACCAAAACAGAGATATAGACCAATGGAACAGAACAGAGTCCTCAGAAATAATACCATACATCTACAGCCATATGATCTTTGACAAACCTGAGAGGAACAAGAAATGGGGAAAGGATTCCCTATTTAATAAATGGTGCTGGGAAAATTGGCTAGCCATAAGTAGAAAGCTGAAACTGGATCCTTTCCTTACTCCTTATACGATAATTAACTCAAGATGGATTAGAGACTTAAGTGTTAGACCTAATACCATAAAAATCCTAGAGGAAATCCTAGGTAGTACCATTCAGGACATAGGCATGGGCAAAGACTTCATGTCTAAAACACCAAAAGTAACGGCAGCAAAAGCCAAAATTGACAAACGGGATCTCATTAAACTAAAGAACTTCTGCACAGCAAAAGAAACTACCATCAGAGTGAACAGGCAACCTACAGAATGGGAGAAAATTTTTGCAATCTACTCATCTGACAAAGGGCTAATATCCAGAACCTACAAAGAACTCAAACAAATTTACAAGAAAAAAACAAACAACCCCATCAAAAAGTGGGCAAAGGATATGAACAGACATTTCTCAAAAGAAGACATTCATACAGCCAACAGACACATGAAAAAATGCTCTTCATCACTGGCCATCAGAGAAATGCAAATCAAAACCACAATGAGATACCATCTCACACCAGTTAGAATGGCGATCATTAAAAAGTCAGGAAACGACAGGTGCTGGAGAGGATGTGGAGAAACAGGAACACTTTTACACTCTTGGTCGGATTGTAAACTAGTTCAACCATTATGGAAAACAGTATGGCGATTCCTCAAGGATCTAGAACTAGATGTACCATATGACCCAGCCATCCCATTACTGGGTATATACCCAAAGGATTATAAATTATGCTGCTATAAAGACACATGCACATGTATGTTTATTGCGGCTCTATTCACAATAGCAAAGACTTGGAATCCACCCAAATGTCCATCAGTGACAGACTAGATTAAGAAAATGTGGCACATATACACCATGGAATACTATGCAGCCTTAAAAAAGGATGAGTTTGTGTCCTTTGTAGGGACATGGATGCAGCTGGAAACCATCATTCTTAGCAAACTATCACAAGAACAGAAACCAAACACCGCATGTTCTCACTCATAGGTGGGAACTGAACAATGAGATCACTTGGACTCGGGAAGGGGAACATCACAAACCGGGGCCTATCATGGGGAGGGGGGAGGGGAGAGGGGGGAGGGATTGCATTGGGAGTTATACATGATGTAAATGACGAGTTGATGGATGCTGATGAGTTGATGGCTGCAGCACACCAACATGGCACAAGTATACATATGTAACAAACCTGCACATTATGCACATGTATCCTAGAATTCAAAGTATAATAATAAAAATAAAAATTAAAAAAAAAGAAATAAGAAAAGAAAACAAAAAAATAGAAAACTGCTTATTGAAAAGAGAAGCTTAACTGCATGAGAGGAATTCATAGGACACATAGCAGTTTCACAGAAAAGTTCCTTCTGGTTTTTATCTGAGGATATTTCTTTCTCCATATTCTATAGAGCATTCCAAAATGTCCTTCCTCAGATTCCACAGAAATAGTGATTTCAAACTGCTCAATCCAAAGAATGTTTTAACTCTATGAGATGAATACACACATCACAAAACAGTTGCTGAGAAAGCTTCTATCCAGTTTTTATTGGAAGAGATATTCTTGTTCACCACAGTCTTCTGGCTGCCACTTAATACCCATTCAGAGATTCCTCAAAGTCAGAGTTTTCAAACTGGGCAATGTAGAGTAAACTTTAACTCTCTGAAATGAAGTCACATATCAGAGAGCAGTTTTTGGAACACTTTTCTCTGGGTTTTATTTGAGGATAGTTCAACTTTCGCCATAGTCTTCAATGCGCTCAGAAATATCACTTTTTCAGTTATACAGGAACAGTGTTCAAACACTGCCTTATGAGAAAAAGGGTATAACTCCCTGAGTGGAATACACACATCACAAAGCAGTTTCTCAGAAAACTTCTCTCCAGTTTTTATCTGAAGATATTTCCTTTTTCAACGTAGGCCCGAATGTTCTCCCGAATGTCCCTTCACAGATAAGTCCATGACAGAGTTTCCAAACTGCGTAATATAAAGTATGTTTTATATATGTGTGATGAATAAACATATCTATCACAAAGCAGTTTCACAGAAGGCTTCTTTCCAGTGTTTGTCTGAGGATATATCCTTTTTCACCAGAGCCTTGCATATACTCCTGAATGTCCCTTGGTAACTTTTTCTCCAAAAGGGATTTCTCAATTCTCTATGAGAAGTACGGTATAACTCTGTGGGTGGAATGCACATGTCACAAAGCAGTTCCTCGGAAAGTTTCTCTCCGGTTTCTATCTGAACAGATTTCCTTTTTCACCGTAAGCCTCAAAGTGCTCCTGAATATGCCTTCACACGCTAAACATAAACAGTGTTAGAAAACTGCTCAATGAAAGGAAAAGCTTACCTGAGTAAGGGGAATTCACATGTCACATAGCAGTTTCACGGAAAGCTACCTTCTGGTTTTATCTGAGGATAGTTCTTTCTCCATATTATAAGAGCGTTCAAATGACCATAATCAGATTCCACAGAAGCAGTGATATCAAACTGTTCCATCCAAAGAATGATTTTACACTATGAGATGAATACACACATCAAAAAGCAGTTGCTCAGAAAGCTTCTCTCTAGTTTTCATGGGAAGACATTTCATTACTCACCACAGGCTTCCGGGCACCACTAAATATCCTCTCACAGATTCGTGAAACACAGAGTTTCCAAACTGGGCAATGTAGAGAAAGCTTTAACTCTGTGAAATGAATGCACATATCAGAGAGCAGTTTTTTGGAGTGCTTCTTTCTGGGTTTTATTGGAGGATATTTCACTTTTCGCCAAAGTCTTCAAGGGACTTCAATATCACATTGTCTGTTTTACAGGAACAGTGTTCAAACACTGCCTTAAGAGAAAAGAGGTGTAATTCCCATAGTGGAATGTACACATCACAATGCAGTTTCTCAGAAAACTTCTCTCCAGTTGTTACCTTAAGATATTTCCTTTTTCACCACAGTGCTGAATGTGCTCCCGAATGTCCCTTCATGGATCCGTCCATGGCGGAGTTTCCAAGCTGCGTAATATAAAGAAAGTTTTATCTATGTGAGATGAATAAACATATCTATCACAAAGCAGTTTCACAGAAAGTTTCTTTCCCGTTTTTGTCTGAGGATATTTCCTTTTTCACCATAGCCGTCCATATACTCCCATATGTCTCTTGGTGGCTTTTTCTCCAAAAGAGATTCCCTGACCCTCTATGAGAAAAAAGGTATAACTTGGTGAGTGAAATACCCACATCATAAAATAGCTCATCGGAAAGTTACTTTCCATTTTCTATCTGAAGATATTTCGGTTTTCATCATAAGCCTCATAGTGCTCCTGAATATCCCTACAGAGACCAAACAAAAACAGAGTTAGAATACTGCTCAATGAAAAGAGAAGCTTAACTGTGCGAGTGGAATTCACATGACACAGAGCAGTTTCACAGAAGACTTCCTTCTGGTTTTTACCTGAGGGTATTTCTTGTTCACCATATTCTAAAGCACATTCCCAAATGTCCTTTCTCTGGTTCTACAGAAACAGTGATATCAAACTGCTCAATCCTAAAAATGATTTAACTCTATGAGATGAATGCACACATCACAAAGCAGTTTCTCAGAAAGTTTCTCTCCAGTTTTTGTCTGAAGTTATTTCCTTTTTCACCATAGTCCTGAATGTGCTCCAGAATGTCCCTTCATGGATCCGTCCATGACAGAGTTTCCAGGCTGAGTAATGTAAAGAAAGCTTTATCTATGTGAGATGAATAAACACAACAAAAAGCAGATTAACAGAAAGCTTCTTTCCAGTTTTTATCTTAAGTTATTTCTTTTTTCACCACATTCCTCAATGTGTTCCTAAATGTCCCTTTGTGGATCCGTCCTTGACAGAGTTTCCAAGGCATGTAATGTAATGAAAGCTTTATTTATGTGACATGAAAACACATATCACAGAGCATTTTCACAGAAAGCTTCCTTCTGGATTTTACTTGAGGATATTTCTTTCTCCATATTCTAAGGAGCGTTCCCAAATGTTCTTCCTCAGATTCCACAAAAACAGTGATTTCAAAGTGTTCAATCCAAAGAATGGTTTAACTCCATGAGATGAATACACACATCACAAAGCAGTTGCTCAGAAAGCTTCTCTCCAGTTTTCATTGGAAGACGTTTCCTTGCTCATCACAAGCTTCCGAGAGCCACTAAATATCCCTTCACAGATTCCTCAGATGCAGAGTTTCCAAACTGGACAACGTAGAGTAAGCTTTAACTCTGTGAAATGAATGCACATATCAGAGAGTAGATTCTTGGAATGCTTCTCTTTGGGTTTTATTTCAGGATATTTCACTTTTCAAAATAGTCTTCAACACACTCTGAAATGACACTTTTTCGATTTTACAGGAACAGTGTTCAAACACTGTCTTATAGGAAAAGAGGTATAACTCCCTGAGTGGAATCCACACATCACAAAGCAGTTTCTCCAAAAGCTTCTCTCCAGTTTTTATCTGAAGTTATTTCCTATTTCACCATAGTCCTGAATGAGTTCCCGAATGTCTCTTCATGAATCCGTCCATGACGGCATTTCAAAACTGTAATAAGAAGAAAGTTTTATCTATGTGAGATGAATAAACATATCTATCACAAAGCCGTTTCACAGAAAGTTTCTTTCCAGTTTTTGTCTGAGGATATTTCCTTTATCACCATTGCCATCCACATACTCCTGAATGCCCTCTGGTAGCCTTTTCTCCAAAAGGGATTCCCCAGTCCTGTATGGAAAGAAAGGTATAATTCTGTGAGTGGAATACACACGTTACAAAGTAGCTCCTCGGACAGCTTCTCTCTAGTTTTTATCTGAAGATATTTCCTTTTTCACCGTAAACCTCAAAGCACTACTGAATATCATTTCACAGACTAAATAAAAACAGTGTTAGAATACTGCTCCATGAAAAGAGAAGCTTAGCTGTGTGAGCGGAAATCACTAGACACAGAGCAGTTTCACAGAAAGCTTCCTTCTGGTTTCTATCTGGGGTTATTTCTTTTTCAGCATATTCTAAAGAGCATTCCCAAATTTCCTTTCTCAGATTCTACAGAAACAGTGATTTCAAACTGCTCAATCTAAAGAATGATTTAACTCTATGAGATGAATACAAATATCACAAAAGAGTTGATCAGAAAAATTCTCTCCAATTTTCGATGGAAGACATTTCCTTGCTTGCCACAGGCCTCCGGTTCCCACTTAATATCCCTACCCACAATCCTCAAAGACGGATTTCCAAAATGGGAAATTTAGAATAATCTTTAACTCTGTGAAATGAATGAACATGTCAGAGAGCAGTTTCTTGGAATGCTTCTTTCCGGGTTTTATTTGATGATATTTCACTTTTCGTCATAGTCTTCAATGTGCTCCGACTATCACTTTTTTAGTTTTACAGGAACAGTGTTCAAACAGCGCCTTATCAGGAAAAAGGTATAACTCCCTGAGTGGAATGCACACATGACCAAGCAGTTTCTCAGAAAGCTGCTTTCCAGTTGTTAACTGACGATATTTCCTTTTTCACCATAGGCCCGAATGTGATTGCAAATATCGCTTCTCAGTTCCATCCATGACTGAGTTTCCAAGCTGCATAATGTAAAGAAAGCTTTATCTATGTGAGATGAATAACATACCAAAAAAGAAGGTTCACAGAATGCTTCTTTCTGTTTTTTTTTTTTTTTCCTTGGGAGAAAACTTTTTTTTCTTTTTTTTTTAAATTATACTTTAAGTTCTAGGGTACATGTGGATAATGTGCAGGTTTTTTACATATGTATACTTGTGCCATATTGGCGTGCTGCAGCCATCAAATCGTCAGCACCCATAAACTCATCATTTACATGAGGCATAACTCCCAATGCAATCCCTCCCCATTCACCCCTCCCCATGATAGGCCCCAGTGTATGATGTTCCCCTTCCCGAGTCCAGGTGATCTCATTGTTCAGTTTCCACCTATGAGTGAGAACATGCGGTGTTTGGTTTTCTGTTCTTGTGATAGTTTGCTAAGAATGATGGTTTCCAGCTGCATCCATATCCCTACAAAGGACACAAACTCATCCTTTTTTATAGCTGCATAGTATTCCATGGTGTATATGTGCCACATTTTCTTAATCTAGTCTGTCACTGATGGACATTTGGGTTGATTCCAAGTCTTTGATATTGGTAATAGTGCCGCAATAAATATACGTGTGCATGTGTCTTTATAGTAGCATAATTTATAATCCTTTGGGTATATACCCAGTAATGGCATGGCTGGGTCATATGGTACTTCTAGTTCTAGATCCTTGAGGAATCGCCATACTGTTTTCCATAATGGTTGAACTAGTTTACAATCCCACCAACAGTGTAAAAGTGTTCCTATTTCAACACATCCTCTCCAGCACCTGTTGTTTCCTGACTTTTTAATGATTGCCATTCTAACTGGTGTGAGATGGTATCTCATTGTGGTTTTGATTTGCATTTCTCTGATGACCAGTGATGATGAGCATTTTTTCATGTGTCTGTTGGCTGTATGGATGTCCTCTTTTGAGAAATGTCTGTTCATATACTTTGCCCACTTTTTGATGGGGTTGTTTGTTTTTTTCTTGTAAGTTTGTTTAAGTTCTTTGTAGGTTCTGGATATTAGCCCTTTGTCAGATGAGTAGATTGCAAAAATTTTCTCTCATTCTGTAGGTTGCCTGTTCACTCTGATGGTAGTTTCTTTTGCTGTGCAGAAGTTCTTTAGTTTAATGAGATCCCATTTGTCAATTTTGGCTTTTGTTGCCATTACTTTTGGTGTTTTAGACATGAAGTCCTTGCCCATGCCTATGTCCTGAATGGCATTACCTAGGTTTTCTTCTAGGGTTTTTATGGATTTGGTCTAACATTTAAGTCTCTAATCCATCTTGAGTTAATTATCGTATAAGGAGTAAGGAAAGGATCCAGTTTCAGCTTTCTACTTATGGCTAGCCAATTTTCCCAGCACCATTTATTAAATAGGGAATCCTTTCCCCATTTCTTGTTCCTCTCAGGTTTGTCAAAGATCATATGGCTGTAGATGTATGGTATTATTTCTGAGGACTCTGTTCTGTTCCATTGATCTATATCTCTGTTTTGGTACCAGGACCATGCTGTTTTGGTTACTGTAGCCTTGTAGAATAGTTTGAAATCAGGTAGCGTGATGCCTCCAGCTTTGTTCTTTTGACTTAGGATTGTCTTGGAGATGCGGGCTCTTTTTTGGTTCCATATGAACTTTACAGCAGTTTTTTCCAATTCTGTGAAGAAACTCCTTGGTAGCTTGATGGGGATGGCATTGAATCTATAAATAACCTTGGGCAGTATGGCCATTTTTACGATATTGATTCTTCCTATCCATGGACATGGTATGTTCTTCCATTTGTTTGTGTCCTCTTTTATTTCACTGAGCAGTGGTTTGTAGTTGTCCTTGAAGAGGTCCTTTATATCCCTTGTAACTTGGATTCCTAGGTATTTCATTCTCTTTGAAGCAATTGTGAATGGAAGTTCATTCATGATTTGGGTCTCTGTTTGTCTGTTACTGTTGTATAAGAAGGCTTGTGATTTTTGCACATTAATTTTGTATCTTAAGACTTTGCTGAAGTTTCTTATCAGCTTAAGGAGATTTTGGGCTGAGACAATGGGGTTTTGTAAATATACAATCATGTCATCTGCAAAGAGGGACAATTTGACTTCTTCTTTTCCTAACTGAATACCCTTGATTTCTTTCCCTTGCCCGATTGCCCTAGCCAGAACTTCCAACACTATGTTGAATAGGAGTGGTGAGAGAGGGCATCTCTGTCTTGTGCCAGTTTTCAAAGGGAATTTTTCCAGTTTTTGCCCATTCAGTATGATATTGGCTATAGGTTTGTCAGAAATAGCTCTTATTATTTTGAGATTTGTTCCATCAATACGGAATTTATTGAGTGTTTTTAGCATGAAGGGCTGTTGAATTTTGTCAAAGGCCTTTTCTGCATCTATTGAGATAATCATGTGGTTCTTGTCTTTCGTTGTGTTTATATGCTGGATTACACTTATTGATTTGCATATGTTGAACCAGCCTTGCATCCCAGGGATGAAGACCACTTGATCATGGTGGATAAGCTTTTTGATGTGTTGCTGAATCCGGTTTGCCAGTATTTTATTGAGGATTTTTGCATCGATGTTCATCAGAGATATTGGTCTAAAATTCTCTTTTTTTATTGTGTCTCTGCCAGGCTTTGGTATCAGGATGATGTTGGCCTCATAAAGTGAGGTAGGGAGGATTCCCGCTTTTTCTATTGATTAGAATAGTTTCAGAAGGAATGGTACCAGCTCCTCCTTGTACCTCTGGTAGAATTCGGCTGTGAATGCATCTGGTCCTGGACTTTTTTTGGTTGGTAGGCTATTAATTATTGCCTCAATTTCAGAGCCTGCTATTGATGTATTCAGCTTCTTCCTGGTTTAGTCTTGGAAGAGTGTAAGTGTCCAGGAAATTACCAATTTCTTCTAGATTTTCTAGTTTATTTGCATAGAGGTGTTTCTAGTATTCTCTGATGGTAGTTTGTATATCTGTGGGGTCGGTGGTGATATCCCCTTTATCATTTTTTATTTCATCTATTTGATTCTTCTCTCTTTTCTTCTTTATAAATCTTGCTAGCAGTTTATCAATTTTGTTGGTCATTTCAAAAATCAACTCCTCGATTCATTGATTTTTTGGAGGGTGTTTTGTGTTTCTATCTCCTTCAGTTCTGCTCTGATCTTAGCTATTTCTTGCCTTCTGCTAGCATTTGAAAGTGTTTGTTCTTGCTTTTCTAGTTCTGTTAATTGTGATGTTAGAGTGTCAATTTTAGATCTTTCCTGCTTTCTCTTGTGGGCATTTAGTGCTATAAATTTCCCTCTACACACTGCTTTAAATGTGTCCCAGAGATTCTGGTATGTTGTATCTTTGTTCTCATTGGTTTCAAAGAACATCTTTATTTCTGCCTTCATTTCGTTATGTACCCAGTAGTCATTCAGGAGCAGGTTGTTCAGTTTCCATGTAGTTGAGCGGTTTTGATTGAGTTTCTTAGTCCTGAGTTCTAGTTTGATTGCACTGTGGTCTGAGAGACAGTTTGTTATAATTTCTGTTCTTGTACATTTGCTGAGGAATGCTTTACTTCCAATTATGTGGTCAATTTTGGAAGAAGTGTGATGTGGTGCTGAGTAGAATGTATGTTCTGTTGATTTGTAGTGGAGAGTTCTATAGATGTCTATTAGGTCTGCTTGCTGCAGAGATGAGTTCAATTCCTGGATATCCTTGTTAACTTTCTGTCTCGTTGATCTGTCTAATGTTGACAGTGGAGTGTTGAAGTCTCCCATTATTATTGTATGGGAGTCTAAGTCTCTTTGTAAGTCTCTAAGGACTTGCTTTATGAATCTGGGTGCTCCTGTGTTGGGTGCATATATATTTAGGATAGTTAGCTCTTCCTGTTGAATTGATCCCTTTACATTTAAGGTTAATATTGTTTTGTGTGAACTTGATCCTGCCATTATGATATTAACTGGTTATTTTGCTCGTTAGTTGATGCAGTTTCTTCCTAGCCTCGATGGTCTTTACTTTTTGGCATATTTTTGCAATGGGTTGTACCAGTTGTTCCTTTCCATGTTTACTGCTTCCTGCAGGATCTCTTGTAAGGCAGGCCTGGTAGTGACAAAATCTCTAAGCATTTGCTTATTTGTAAAGGATTTTATTTCTCCTTCACTTATGAAACTTAGTTTGGCTGGATATGAAATTCTGGGTTGAAAATTCTTTTCTTTAAGAATGTTGAATATTGGCCCCCACTCTCTTCTGGCTTGGAGAGTTTCTGCCAAGAGATCTGCTGTTAGTCTGATGAGCTTCCCTTTGTGTGTAACCCGACCTTTTTCTCTGGCTGCCCTTAACATTTTTTTCTTCATTTCAGCTTTTGTGAATCTGGCAATTATGTGTCTTGGAGTTGCTCTTCTCGAGGAGTATCTTTGTGGCATTCTCTGTATTTCCTGAATTTGAATGTTGGCCTGCCCTACTAGGTTGGGGAAGTTCTCCTGAATGATATCCTGAAGAGTGTTGTCCAACTTGGTTCCATTTTCCCCCTCACTTTCAGGCACCCCCATCAGACGTAGATTTGTTCTTTTTACATAATCCCATACTTCTTGCAGGCTTTGTTCATTTCTTTTTCTTCTTTTTTCTTTAGGTTTGTCTTCTTGCTTCATTTCATTCATTTGATCCTCAATCGCTAATACTCTTTCTTCCAGTTGATGAGTCGGTTACTGAAGCTTTTTCATTTGTCACATATTTCTTGTGTCATGATTTTCATTTCTGTCCATTTGTTTATGGCCTTCTCTGCATTAATTATTGTAGTTATCAATTCTTCCACTCTTTTTTCAAGATTTTTAGTTTCTTTGCACTGGGTACATAATTCCTCCTTTAGCTCTGAGAAGTTTGATGGACTGGAACCTTCTTCTCTCATCTTCTCAAAGTCATTCTCCGTCCAACTTTGATCCATTGCTGGTGATGTGCTGCATTCCTTTGCAGGGGTGATGCGCTCTTATTTTTTGAATTTCCAGCTTTTCTGCCCTGCTTTTTCCCTATCTTTGTGGTTTTATCGGCCTCTGATCTTTGATGATGGTGACGTACTGATGGGGTTTTGGTGTGGGTGTCCATTCTGTTTGTTAGTTTTCCTTCTAACCGTCAGGACCCTCAGTTGTAGGTCTGTTGGAGATTGCTTGAGGTCCACTCCAGACCCTCTTTGTCTGGGTATCAGCAGCAGATATTGCTGAACAGCAAGTGTACCTGTCTGATTCTTGCTTTGGAAGCTTCCTTTCAGGGGTGTACTCCACCGTTTTAGGTGTGGGGTGTTGGTCTGCCCCTAGTGGGGGATGTCTCCCAGTTAGGCTACTCAGGTGTCAGGGACTCACTTGAGCAGGCAGTCTGTCCGTTCTCAGATCTCAACCTCCGTGTTGGGAGATCCACTGCTCTCTTCAAAGCTGTCAGACAGAGTCGTTTGCATCTGTAGAGGTTTCAGCTGCTTTTTGTTGTTGTTGTTGTTTAGCTGTGCCCTGTCCCCAGAGGTGGAGTCTACAGAGACAGGCAGGACTCCTTGAGCTGCTGTGAGCTCCACCCAGTTCGAGCTTCCCATCGCTTTGTTTATCTACTTAAGCCTCAGCATTGGCAGGCGCCCATCCCCCAGCCTCACTGCCACCTTGCAGTTATTTCGCAGATTGCCGTGCTAGCAATGAGGGAGGCTCTTTGGGAGTGGGACCCTCCCAGCCAGGTGTGGGATATAATCTCCTGGTGTGCACCTTTGCTAAGATCCCTGGTAGAGTGCAGTATTAGGGTGGGAGTTACCTGATTTTCCAGGTGTTGTGTGTCTCAGTTCCCATGGCTAGGAAAAAGAATTCTCTTCCCACTTGTGCTTCCCAGGTGAGGCGATGCCTCTCCCTGCTTCAGCTCTCGCTGGTTGTGCTGCAGCAACTGACCAGCACTGATTGTCAGGCACTCCCTAGTGAGAGAAACCCAGTACCTCAGTTGAAAATGCAGGAATCACCTGTCTTCTGTGTCGCTCGCGCTGGGAGTTAGAGACTGGAGCTGTTCCTATTTGGCCATCTTGCTCTGCCCCCCTCCCCCCGCTTCTTTCCTTTTTATCTGAGGATATTTTCTTTTTCAACATAGTCGTAAACATTATCCCAAATGTTCCTTCATGGATCGGTCCACGACAGAGTTTCCAAGCTGCGTAATGTAAAGAAAGCTTTATCTATGTGGTATGAATACACATACCACAGAGCAGTTTCATAGAAAGCTTCTTTCCAGTTTTTGTCTGAGACTATTTCCCTTTTCACCATGGGCATCAACATGCTCCCAAATATCACTTGGCAACTTTTTCTCCAAAAGGGTTTCCCCGATGCTGTTTGAGAAGAGAGGTATAACACTGTGAGTGGAAAGCACACATCACAAAGCAGTTCCTCGGAAAACTTCTCTCCAGTTCCGGTCTGAACATATTTCCTTTTTCACCATAAACCTCAAAGCACTCCCGAATATCTTTCACATGCTAAACATAAACAGGGTTAGAAAACTGCTCAATGAAAGGAGATGATTAACTGAGTGAGAGGAATAAATATGACACATAGCAGTTTCACAGAAAGCTTTCTTCTGGATTATACTTGAGGATAATTCTTTCTCCATATTCTACGAAACATTCCCATATATCCTTCTTCAGATTCCACAAAAACAGTGTTTTCAAATTGCTCAACCCAAAGAATGGTTTAACTATATGAGACTAATACACACATCACAAAGCAGTTGCTCACAAAGCTTCTCTCCAGTTTCATCTTAAGACGTTTCCGTGCTCACCAGAGGCCTCTGGGAGCCACTTAATATCCCTTCACAGATTATTCAAAGACAGAGTTTCAAAAATGGGCAACGTAGTGTGAACTTTAATTCTGTGAAATGAATAGAGATATCAGCGTGCAGTTTCTTGGAATGCTTCTTTCTGGGTTTTATTTTAGAATATTTCACTTTTTGCCAGTCTTCAATGCATTCTGAAATATTACTTTTTGTGTTTTACAGGAACAGAGTTCAAACACTGCCTTATGAGAAAAGAGGTATAACTCCCTGAGCGGAATGCACACATCACAAAGCAGTTTCTCAGAAAGCTTCTCTCCAATTTTTATCGAAAGTTATTTCCTATTTCACCACAGGCTTGAATGTGCTCCCGAATGTCCCTTCGTGAATCCGTCCATGACGGAGTTTCAAAACTGCGTAATATAAAGAAAGTTTTATCTATGTGAGATGAATAGGCATATCTATCACAAAGCAGTTTCATAGAAAGCTTCTTTCCACCATTTGTCTGAGAATATATGCTTTTTCACTATGGACGTCCACATACTCGTGAATGTCCTCTGGTAGCTTTTTCTCTAAAAGGGATTCCTCAATCCTCTATGAGAAGAAAAGTATAACTGTGTGAGTGCAATGCACACGTCACAAAGCAGCACCTCAGAAATCTTCTCTCCAGTTTTTATCTGAAGATATTTCCGTTTTCACCATAAGCCTCAAAGTGCTCCTGAGTATCCCTTAGCTGACTAAACTAAAACAGTGTTAGAATACTGCTCAATGAAAACAGAAGCATAACTGTGTGAGTGGAATTTACATGACACAGAGCAGTTTCACAGAAAGCTTCCTTCTGGTTTTTATTTGAGGGTCTTTCTTTTTCATCATATTCTTAAGAACGTTCCCAAATGTCCTTTCTCAGGTTCCACAGAAAGAGCGACTTCAAACTGCTCAATTACAGGAATGACTTACCTCTATGAGATGAATACACACATCATAAAGCAGTTGCTCAGAAAGTTTCTCTTCAGTTTTCAACGGAAGACATTTCCTTGCTTGCCACAGGACTCCGGTCGCCACTTAATATCCCTTCGCAGAATCCTCAAAGACAAACTTTCCAAACTGGGAAATGTAGAGTAAGTTTTAACTCTCTGAAAAGAATGCATATGTCAGAGAGCAGTTTCTTGGAATGCGTTTTTCTGGGTTTTATTTGACGACATTTCACTTTTCGCCGTAGTCTTCAGTGGGCTCTGAATATCACTTTTTTAGTCTTACAGAAACAGTGTCCAAACACTATCTTATGAGAAAAAGGTAAAACTCCCTGAGTGGAATACACACATCACCAAGCAGTTTCTCAGAAAGCTTCCCTCCAGTTTTTATCTGATGATATTTCCTTTTTCACTGTAGGCCTGAATGTTATTCAAAATATCCCTTCGTGGATCCTTCCATGACAGAGTTTTAAACTGCATAATGTAAAGAAAGCTTTATGTATGTGAGATGAATAAACACATCAAAAAGCAGATTCAGAGAAAGCATCTTTCCAGTTTTTATCTGATGATATTTCCTTTTTCACCATAGTTCTGAACATGATCCCGAATGTCCCTTCTTGGATCCGCCCATGACAGAGTTTCCAGGCTGTGTAGTGTAAAGAAAGCTTTATCTATGTAAGATGAATACACATATCTCAGAGCAGTTTCATAGAAAGTTCTTTCCAGTTTTTGTCTGAGGCTATATCCCTTTTCACCACTGGGATCAACATGCTCCTGAATATCACTTGGTGTCTTTTTCTCCAAAAGGT
This sequence comes from Macaca nemestrina, assembly GCF_043159975.1. Classification (NCBI taxonomy): domain Eukaryota; kingdom Metazoa; phylum Chordata; class Mammalia; order Primates; family Cercopithecidae; genus Macaca; species Macaca nemestrina. The sequence continues at coordinate 99,108,317 of NC_092132.1, read as the reverse complement.
TTTCTCCGAGCTGTATGAGAAGAGAAGTATAACATTGTGAATGGAATGCACATGTTACAAAGCAGTTCTTTTGAAAGCTTCTCTCCAGTTTCATACTGAACACATTTCCCTTTTCACCATGAGCCTCAAAGTGCTCCCAAATAATCCTTCACACGCTAAACATAAACAGCGTTAGAAAACTGCTCAATGAAAAGAGAGGCTTAATTGAGTGAGAGGAATTAAGACGACACACAGCAGTTTCACAGAAAGCTTCCTTCTGGATTTTATCTGAGGTTATTTCTTTCTCCATATTCTAAGGAGCGCTCCCAAATGTCCTTCCTCAGATTCCCCAAGAAGATCATTTCAAACTGCTCAATCCAAAGAATGGTTTAACTCTCTGAGACGAATACACACATCACAAATCAGTTGCTCAGAAAGCTTCTCTCCAATTTTCATCAGAAGTCGTTTCCTTGCTCACCACAAGCCTCCAGGTGCCACTTAATATCCCTTCACAGATTCCTCAAAGACAGAGTTTCCAAACTGGGCAGCATAGAGTAAGCTTTAACACTGTGGAATTAGTGCACATTTCAGAGAGCAGTTTCTTGAAACGCTTCTCTCTGTGTTTTATTTGAGGATATTTCACTTTTCACTGTAGTCTTCAATGCGCACCGAAATATCACCTTTTCGGTTTTAAAGGAACAGTGTTCAAACACTGCCTTCTGAGAAAAGAGGTAGAACTCCCTTAGTGGAATGCACACATCACAAAGCAGTTTCTCAGAAAGCTTCTCTCCAGTTTTTATCTGAAGATATTTCCTATTTCACCATAGGCTTGAGTGTGCTCCCGAATGTCCCTTCATGAATTCGTCCAAGATGGCATTTCCAAACTGCCAAAGTTTTATCTATGTGAGATGAATATACATATCTATCACAAAGCAGTTTCGCAGTAAACTTCTTTCCAGTTTTTGTCTGAGGATATTTCCTTTTTCACCATACCTGTCCATATAGTCATGAATGTCCCTTGGTAGCTTTTTCTCCAAAAGGAATTCCTCAATCCTCTATGAGAAGAAAGCTATAACTCTGTGAGCAGAATGCACCCGTCACGAAGCAGCTCCTCGGAAAGCTAGAGAAGCTTAACTGGGTGAGCAGAATTCATGTGACACAGAGCAGTTTCACAGAAAACTTCCTTCTGGTTTCTATTTGAGATTATTTGTTTTTCAGGATATTCTAAAGAGTATTCCCAAATGTCCTTTCTCAGATTCCACAGAAATAGTGATATCAAACTGCTCAATTCAAGGAATGATTTAACTATATGAACACAAACATCACAAAAGAGTAGCCAAGAAACCTTCTCTGCAATTTTCAACCTAAGACATTTCCTTGCTCGACACAAGCCTCCAGTCGCAACTTAGTATCCCTTCACAGATTCCTCAAAGACAGAGTTTTCAAACTAGGAAATGTAGAATAAGCTTTAACTCTGTTAAAAGAATGCAAACATCAGAGAGTAGTTTCCTGGAACGCTTCTTTCTGGGTGTTATTTGAGGATATTTCACTTTTTGCCATAGTCTTCAATGTGCTGCAAAATGTCACTTTTTTAGTTTTACACAAACAGTGTTCAAACACTGCCTTATGAGAAAAGCAGTATAAATCCCGTAGTGGAATACACACATCATAAAGCAGTTTCTCAGAAAGCTTCTCTCCAGTTTTTATCTGAAGAAATTACCTGTTTCAACATAGTCCTGAATGGGCTCCCGAATGTACCTTTGCCGACCCATCCACGACAGAGTTTCCATACTGCATAATGTAATTCAAGCTTTATCGTCATGAGATCAATAAACATAGCAAAAAGCAGATTCACAGAAAGCTTCTCTCTAGTTTTTATCTGAAGATATTTCCTTTTTCACCATTGGCCTGAGTATTATCATGAATGTCCCTTCATGGATCCGTCCATGATGGAGTTTCCAGGTTGAGTAACATAAAGAAAGCTTTATTGATGTGAGATGAATAAACATAGCAAAAAGCAGACTCACAGAGAGCTTCTCTCTGGTTTTTATCTGAAGATATTTTCTTTTTCACCATAGGCCTGAATGTGCTTCTGAATGTCCCTTCGTGGATCCGTCCATGACGGAGTTTCCAAACTACATAATATAAAGAATGTTTTGTCTATTTAAGATGAATAAACATATCTATCACAAAGTATTTACACAGAAAGCTTCCTTTCAGTTTTTGCCTGAGGATATTTCCTTTTTCACCATAGCCCTCCATATGGTGAATGTCCCTTGGTAGCCTTTTCTCCAAAAGGAATTTCCCAATCCTGTTTGAGAAGAAAGGGATAATTCTGTGAGTGGAATGCACATGTCACAAAGCGCTCCTTGGAAAGCTTCTCTCCAGTTTCTATCTGATGATATTTCCGTTTTCACCATAAGTCACAAAGTGCTCAGGAATATCCCTTCGCAGATTAATCATAAACAGTGTTAGAAAACTGTCAATGAAAGGAGAAGCTTAACATGTGAGAGGAATTCACTTGACACATTGCAGTTTCACAGAAAGCTTCCTTGTGGTGTTTATCTGAGGTTATTTCTTTATTCGTATTCTAAAGAGTGTTCCCAAATGTCCTTCCTCAGGTTCCACAGAAATAGTGATTTCAAACGGCTCAAACAAAAAATGGTTTAACTCTATGAGATGAATACACACATCACAGAGCAGTTGCTCAGAAAACTTTTCTCCAGTTTTCATTGGAAGTCGTTTCTTTGCTCACCACAGGCCTCTGGGCGACACTTAATATCCCTTCGCAGATTCCTCAAAGACAGAGTTTCCTAGCTCAGCAACGTAGTGTACACTTTAACTCTGTGAAATGAATGCACATATCAGAGAGCAGTTTCTTGGAACGCTTCTTTCTGTGTGTTATTTGAGGATATTTCACTTTTCATGATATTCTTCAATAGGCTTCGAAATATGAGTTTTTCGGTTTTACAGGAACAGTGTTCAAAACACTGTCTTATGACAAAAAAGGTATAACTCCCTGAGAGGAATACATATATCACAAAGCAGATTCTCAGATAGCTTCTCTCCAGTTTTTATCTGAAGATATTTCCTTTTTCACCATAGTCTTGAAGATGCTCCCCAATGTCCCTTCGTGGATCCATCCATGACAAAGTTTCCAAGCTGCATAAAGAAAGCTTTATCTATGTGAGATGAATACACATATCACAGAGCAGTTTCATGGAAAGGTTCTTTCCAGTTTTTTCTGAAGCTATTTCCCTGTTCATCATAGTCATCAACTTGCTTCTGAATATCATGTGGTACCTTTTTCTCCAAAAGGGTTTCCCCAATGCTGTATGAGAAGAGAGGTATAACACTGTGAGTGGAATGTACAGGTCACAAAACAGTTCCTCAGAAAGTTTCTCTCTAGTTTCGGTCTGAATATATTTCCTTTTTCACCATAAGCCTCAAAACGCTCCTGAATATTCCTTCGCAAGCTAAACATAAACAGGGTTAGAAAATTCCTAAATGAAAACAGGGGCTTAACTGAGCGAGAGGAATTAAGACAACACAGAGCAATTTCACAGAAAGCTTCCTTCCGGATTTTACCTGAGGGTATTTCTTTCTCCATATTCTAAGGAACGTTCCCAAATGTCCTTCCTCAGATTCCACAAAAACAGTGATTTCAAACTGCTCATTCCAAAGAATGGTTTAACTGTACGAGATAAATACACACATCACAAAGCAGTTGCTCAGAAAGATTCTATCCAGTTTTCATCGGACGACGTTTCCTTGCTCACCACCAGCCTACGGGGCCACTTAATATCCCTTCACGGATTCCCCAAAGACAGAGTTTCCAAACTGGGAAATGTAGACTAAGCTTTAACTCTGTGAAATGAATTCACATATCAGAGAGCAGTCTCTTGGAACTCTTCTCTCTGGGTTTTATTTCAGGATATTTCACTTTTCACCATAGACTTCAATGCACTCCGAAATATCACATTTTCGGTTTTACAGGAACAGTGTTCAAACATTGCCTTATGAGAAAGGAGGTATAACTTCCTGAGTGGAATCCACACATCACAAAGCATTTTCACAGAAAGTTTCTTTCCAGTTTTTGTCAGAGGATATTTCCTTTTTCACTATAGCCATCCATATACTCCCGAATGTCCCCTGGCAGCTTTTTCTCTGAAAGGATTTCCCCAATCCTCTATGAGAAGAAAGGTATAAGTCTGTGAGTGAAATGCACATTTCACAAAGCAGCTCCTCGGAAATCTTTTTTCCAGTTTCTATCTGAAGATATTTCCGTTTTCACCATATGCCTCAAAGTGCTCCCAAGTATCCCTTAGCTGACAAAACTAAAACAGTGTTAGAATACTGCTCAATGAAAACAGAAGTTTAACTGTGCGAATGGAAACACGTGACACAGAGCAGTTTCACAGAAAGCTTCCTTCTGGTTTTCATCGGAAGGCATTTCTTTTTCAGCATATTCTTAAGAGTATTCCCAAATGTCCTTTATCAGGTTCCACAAAAAGAAGTGATTTCAAACTGCTCAATTCAAAGAATGATTTAACTGTAAGAGATGAATACACACATTGAAAATATTTGCTCAGAAATCTTCTCACAGTTTTCAACGGAAGACATTTCCTTGATCGCCACAGGCCTCTGGTCGCCACATAATATCCCTTCACAGAATCCTGAAAGACAGACTTTCCAAACAGGGAAATGTACAGTAAGCTTTAATTCTCTGAAATGAATGCACATGTCAGAGAGAAGATTCTTGGAACGCTTCTTTTTGATTTTTATTTGAGGATACTTCACTTTTTGCCATAGTTTTCAATGCGTTCCAAAATATTCCTTTTTCAGTTTCACAGGAACAGTGTTCAAACACTGCCTTATGAGAAAAGAGGTATAACTCCTTGAGTGGAATGCACCCATCACAAAGCAGTTTCTCAGAAAGCTTATCTTCAGTTTTTATCTGAAGATATTTCCTATTTTACCATAAGCCTGAATGTGCTCCCAAAGGTCCCTTCGCGAATCCGTCCATGACGGCGTTTCAAAACTGCATAATAGTAAGAAAGTTATATCTATGTGAGATGAATAAATATATCTATCACAAAGCAGTTTCTCAGAAAGCTTCTTTCCAGTTTTTGTTTGAGGTTATTTCCTTTTTCACCATAGTCATCCATATACTGCCGAATGTCCCCTGGTAGCTCTTTCTCCAAAAGGGATTCCCCAATCCTCTATGAGAAGAAAAGTATAACTCTGTGAGTGGAATGCACACGTCACAAAGCAGCTCCTCGGAAATCTTCTCTCCAGTTTCTATCAGAAGTTATTTCCGTTTTCACCATAAGCCTTAAAGCACTCCCGAGTATCCCTTAGGTGACTAAACTAAAACAGTGTTAAAATATTGCTCAATGAAAACAGAAGCTTAACTGTGCGAGTGGAATTCACGCGATCCAGAGCAGTTTCACAGAAAGCTTCCTTCTGGATTTAAACTGAGGATACTACTTTCTCCATATTCTAAGGAACGTTGCCAAATGTCCATCCTCAGATTCCACAAAAACGGTGATTTCAAACTGCTCAACCCAAAGAATAGTTTACCTCTATAAGACGACTACACACATCACAAAGCAGCTGCTCACAAAGCTTCTCTCCAGTTTTCATCGGAAGACATTTCCTTGCTCGCCACAGGCCTCTGGGCGCCACTTAATATCCCTTCACAGATTCCTCAAAGACAGAGTTTCCAAACTGGATCATGTAGAGTAAGCTTTAAATCTCTGAACTGAATGCACATGTCAGAGAGCAGTTTCTTGGAATGTTTCTTTCTGGATTTCATTAGACAACATTTCACTTTTCACCATAGTTTTCGGTGTGCTCCGAATATCCCTTTTTTAAATTTACAGGAACAGAGTTCAAACTGTGCCTTATGAGAAGAAAAGTATAACTCCCTGAGTGGAATGCACACATCATCAAGCAGTTTCTCAGAAAGCTTCTCTCCAGTTTTTATCTGACGATATTTCCTTTTTCACCAGAGGCCCGAATGTGATCCAGAATATCCCTTCGTGGATCCATCCATGACGGAGTTTCCAAGCTTTGCAATGTAAAATAACTTTATCTCTGTCATATGAATAAACATAGCAAAAAGTAGATTCACAGAAAGCTTCTTTCCAGTTTTTATCTGAAGATATTTCCTATTTCACCATAGTCCTGAATGTGTTCCCGAATGTCCCTTCTTGGATCCGTCCATGACAGAGTTTCCAAGTTGTGTAACATAAAGAAAGCTTTATCTATGTGAGGTGAATACACATATCATAGAGCAGGTTCATAGAATTCTTCTTTCTAGTTTTTGTCTGAGACAATTTCCCGTTTCACCATAGGAATCAACATGCTCCCGAATATCCCTTGGTACTTTTTTATCCAAAAGAGTTACCCCGATGCTGTATGAGAAGAGAGGTATAACACTGGAAGTGGAAAGCACACGTCACAAAGCAGTTCCTCAGAAAGCTTCTCTCCAGTTTCAGTCTGAACATAATTCCTATTTCACCATAAGCCTCAAAGCACTCCCGAATATTCCTTCACAGGCTAAACATAAACAGAGTTATAAAACTGCTGAATTGAAGAGAGATTAACTGTGTTAGAAGAATTAAAAAGACACAGAGCAGATTCACAGAAAGCTTCCCTCTGGATTTAAACTGAGGATACTTCTTTCTCCATATTCTAAGGAGCGTTGCCAAATGTCCATCCTCAGATTCCACAAAAACAGGGATTTCAAATTGCTCAACCCAAAGAATGGTTTAACTCTATGAGATGAATACACACATCACAAAGCAGTTGCTCACAAAGCTTCTCTCCAGTTTTCATCGGAAGACGTTTCCTTGCTCATCACAAGCCTCTGGGCTCTACTTAATATCCCTTCACAGATTCCTCAAAGACAGAGCTTCCAAACTGGATCATGTACAGTAAGCTTTAACTCTGTGAAATGAATACACATAACAGAGAGCAGTTTCTTGATACGTTTCTTTGGGGGTTTTATTTGAGGATATTTCATTTTTCGCCATAGTCTTCAATAGGCTTCGAGATATCACCTTTTTGGTTCTACAGGGCCAGTGTTCCAACACTGCCTTATGAGAAAAGAGGTATAACTCCCTGAGTGGAATGCATACATCACAAGAATGTGTCTCAGAAAGCTTCTCTCCGGTTTTTATTTGAAGTTATTTTCATTTTCACCATGGTGCTGAATGTGCTCCCGCATGTCCCTTCACAGACCCATCCATCACAGAGTTTCCAAACTGCATTATATAAAGCAAGTTTTATCTATGTGAGATGAATAAACATATCTACCAAAAAGCAGTTTCACAGATAGCTTCTTTTCAGTTTTTGTTTGAGCATAATTCCTTTTTCACCATAGCCATCCATGTACTCCCGAATGTCCCTTAGTACCTTTTCCTCCAAAAGTGATTCTCCAATCTTCGATGAGTAGAAAGGTATAACTCTGTGAGTGGAATGCACACGTCACAAAATAACTCCTCGGAAAGCTTCTCTCCAGTTTCTATCTGAAGATATTTCTGTTTTCACCATAAACCTCAGAGCGCTCCCGAATATCCCTTCACAGACTAAACAAAAACAATGGTACAATACTGCTCAATGAAAAGAGAAGTTTAATTGTGTGAGTGGAATTCACACCATCCAGAGCAGTTTCACAGAAAACTTACTTCTGGTTTTTACCTGAAGATATTTATTTTTCAACATATTCTAAAGAGCATTCCCAAACGTCCTTTCTCAGGTTCCACAGAAACAGTAATTTCAAACAGCTCAATCAAAAAAATGATTTAACACTATGAGATGAAAACACACATCACAGACAGTTGCTCAGAAGCTTCTGTACAGTTTTCAATGGAAAACATTTCCTTGCTCACCACAGGCTTAAGGGCGTCACTTAATATCCCTTCACAAATTCCTCAAAGACAGAATTTTCAAAGTGGGAAACGTAGAGTAAGCTTTAACTCTGTGAAATGAATGCACATATCAGAGCGCAGTTTTTTGGAACGATTCTTTCTGGATTTTATTTGAGGATATTTCACTTTTCGCCATATTTTTCAATGCACTACAAAATACCACCTTTTCGGTTTTACAAGAACAGTGTTCAAACACTGCCTTATAAGAGAAGAGGTATAACACACTGAGTGGAATGTACACATCACAAAGCAGTTTCTCAGAAAGCTTCTCTCCAGTTTTTATCTGAGGAGATTTCCTTTTTCACCACAGGCCCAAATGTGATCCCAAATATCACTTTGAGAATCCATTCATGACGGAATTTGAATGCTACATAATATAAAGAAAGCTTTACCTATGTGAGATGAATAAACATAGCAAAAAGCAGACTTACAGAAACCTTGTATCCAGTTTTTTTCTGAAGATATTTCCTATTTCACCATAGGCCTGAAAGTGCTCTCAAATGTCCCTTTGCAAATCCGTCCATGACGTCGTTTCAAAACTGCGTAATAGAAAGAAAGTTTTATCTATGTGAGATGAATAAACATATCTATCACAAAGCACTTTCACAGAAAGCTTCTTTCCAGTTTTTGTCTGAGGATATTTCCTTTTTCACCATAGACGTCCATATACTCCCAAATGTCCCCTGGTAGCTCTTTCTCCAAAAGGGATTCCCCAATCCTCTATGAGAAGAAAAGCATAAATCTGTGAGTGGAATGCACACGTCACAGAGCAGCTCCTCGGAAATCTTCTCTCCAGTTTCTATCTGAAGATATTTCCGTTTTCACCATAAGCCTCAAAGTACTCCCGAGTCTCCCTTAGCTAACTAAACTAAAGCAGTGTTAGAATACTGCTCAATGAAAACTGTAGCTTAACTGTGTGAGTGGAATGCACATGACACAGAGCAGTTTCACAGAAAGCTTCCTTCTCGTTTTTATCAGAGGATATTTCTTTTTCAAAATATTCTTAAGAGCACTCTCAAGTGTCCTTTCTCAGGTTCCACAGAAAGAGTGATTTCAAACTGCTCAATCCAAAGAATGATTTAATCTATGAGATGAATACACACATCGGAAAGCAGTTGCTCAGAAAGCCTATCTCTGATTTTCAATGGAAGACATTTCCTTGCACGTCACAGGCCTCCAGTCACCACTTAATATCCCTTCGCAGAATCCTCAAAGACAGACTTTCCAAACTGGGAAATGTAGAGTAGCTTTAACTCTCTGAAATGAATGCACATGTCAGAGAGCAATTTCTTGGAACGCTTCTTTCTGGGTTGTATTTCAGGATATTTCATTTTTCACCATACTCCCATGCACCCCGAAATACTACTTTTTTGGTTTCACAGGAACAATGTTCCAACACTGCCTTATGAGAAAAAAGGTATAAATCCTTGAGTGGAATACATACATCAAAAAGCAGTTTCTCAGAAAGCTTGTATCCAGTTTTTATTTGAAGATACCTCATTTTCTCATTTTTCACTGTAGGCCTGAATGTGCTCCCAAATGTCCCTTTGTGGATCCATCAATGATGGAGTTTCCAAACTGCAAAATATAAGGAAAGTTTTATCTATGTGAGATGAATAAACATATATATCACAAAGCAGTTTCACAGAAATATTCTTTCAGGTTTTGTCTGAGGATATTTCCTTTTTCACCATAGCCGTCCCTATACTCCAGAATGTCCCTTGGTAGCTTTTTCTCCAAAAGGAATTCCCCAATACTCTATGAGAAGAAAGGTGTAATTCAGTCAGGGCAATGCACACGTCACAAAGTAGCTCCTCGGAAATCATCTTTCCAGGTTCTATCTGAAGATATTCCCTTTTTCACCATAAGCCTCAAAGTGCTCCCGAATATCCCTTCGCAGACTAAACAATAATCGTGGTAGAATACTGCTCAATGAAAAGTGTAGCTTAACTGTGTGACCAGAATTGACGCAACAAGGAGCAGTTTCACGGAAAGTTTCCTTCTGGTTTTTATCTGAGGTTATTTCTTTTTCAGGATATTCTAAAGAGCGTTCTCCAATGTCCTTTCTCAGATTCCACAGAAACAGTGATTTCAAACTGCTCAATCCAAGGAATGATTTAACTCTATGAGATGAGAACACACATCACAAAAGAGTTGATCAGAAAGCTTCTCTCCAATTTTCGATGGAAGACATTTCCTTGCTTGTCACAGGCCTCCAGTTGCCACTTAATGTCCCTTCGCAGAATCCTCAAAGACAGACTTTCCAAACTGGGAAATGTAGAATAAACTTTAACTTTGTGAAATGAGTGAACAAGTCAGAGAGGAGTTTCTTGGAATGCTTCTTTCTGAGTTTTATTTCAAGATATTTCATTTTTTGCCATAGTCATCCATGCGCTCTGAAATATTACTTTTTCGGTTTTACAGGAACAGTGTTCAAACACTGCCTTATGAGGAAAAACGTATAACACCCTGAGTGGAATGCACACATCACAAAGCAGTTTCTCAGAAAGCTTTATCCAGTTTTTATCTGAAGATATCTCCTTTTTCACCATTGGCCTGAATGTGCTCCCGAATGTCCCTTTGTGGATCCATCCATGACGGAGTTTCCAAACTGTGTAATATAAGAAAAGCTTTATCTCTGTGAGGTGAATCAATATGTCTATCACAAAGCAGTTTCACAGAAATCTTTCCAGTTTTTATCTGTGGATATTTCCTTTTTCACCATAGCCATCCTTATACTCCCTAATGTCTCTTGGTAGCTTTTTCTACAAAAGGGATCCCCAATCCTCTATGAGAAGAAAGGTATAATTCTGTGAGTGGAATGCACATGTCACAAAGCAGCTCCTCAGAAAGCTTCTCTCCTGTTTCTCTCTGAAGATATTTCCTTGTTCACCAGATGCCTCAAAGCGCTCCCAAATATCCCTTCACAGACTAAACAAAAACAGTGCTAGAATGCTGCTCAATGAAAAGAGAAGCTTAACTGAGTGAGCGGAATTCACGCAACACACAGCAGTTTCACATAAAGTTTCCTTCTGGTTTCTATCAGAGATTATTTCTTTTTCAGGATACTCTAAAGAGCGTTCCCAGATGTCCTTTCTCAGATTCCACAGAAACAGTGATTTCAAGCTGCTCAATCCAAAGAATGATTTAACTCTACGAGATGAATACAAACATCACAAAAAAGTTGCTCAGAAAGCTTCTCTCCAATTTTTGACGGAAGACATTTCCTTGCTCACCACAGACCTCCGGTTGCCACTTAATATCCCTTCACAGAATTCTCAAAGACAGACTTTCTAAACGGGGAAATGAAGACTAACCTTCAAATCTGTGAAATGAATGGACATTTCAGAGAGCATTTTCTTGAAATGCTTCTTTCCGGGTTTTATTGAACGACATTTCACTTTTCGCCGTAGTCTTCAATGCACTCCGAAATATCCCTTTTTCGGTTTTACAGGAACAGTGTTCAAACAGTATCTTTTGAGAAGAAAGGTATAACTCCCTGAGTGGAATGCACACATGACCACTCAGTTTCTCAGAAAGCTTCTCTCCAGTTTTCATCTGAAGATATTTCCCTTTCCATCATAGGCCTGCATATGCTCCCAAATATCCCTTCGCAGATCCATCCATGATGGAGTTTCCAAGCTGCATAATGTAAAGAAATCTTTATCTATGTGAGATGAATAAACATAGCAAAAAGCAGACTCACGGAAAGCTTCTGTCCAGTTTTTATCTGAAGATATTATCATTTTTACCATGGTCCTGAATGTAATCCCGAATGTCTCTTCATGGATATGACCATGACAGAGTTTCCAAGCTGCATAATATAAAGAAATGTTTATCTATGTGAAATGAAAACACAAAGCACAGAGCAGTTTCACAGGAAGATTCTTTCCAGTTTCTGTCTGAGGCTATTTCTCTTTTCACCATAGGCATCAATCTGCTCTTGAATATCCCTTGGAACCTTTTTGTCCAAAAGTGTTTCCCCAATGCTGTATGAGAAGAGAGGCATAACACAGTGAGTGGAATGCACACATCACAAAGCAGTTCCTCGAAAAACTTCTCTCCAGTTTCTTTCTGAACATATATCCTTTTTCACTGTAATCCTCAAAGCGCTCCTGAATATCCCTTCACATGCTAAACATTAACAGCATTAGAAAATTGCTCAACGAAAAGAGAAGCTTATCTGAGTGAGAGGAATTCAAATTACACATAGCAGTTACATACAAAACTTCCTTCTGGTTTTTATCTGTGGATATTTCTTTCTCCGTATTCCAAAGAGCATTCCCAAATGTCCTTCCTCAGATTCCACAGAAACAGTGATTTCAAACTGCTCAATCCAAAGAATGATTTATCTCTATGAGATGAATACACATCTCACGAAGCAGTTGCTCAGAAAGTTTCTCTGAAGTTTTCAAAGGTAGGCATTTCCCTGCTCCCCAGAGGGCTCTGGGCGCCACTTAATATCCCTTCCCAGATTCCTCAAAGATAGACTTTCCAACCTGGGAAATGTAGAGTAAGCTTTAACTGTGTGAAATGAATGGACATGTCAGAGAACAGTTTCTCGAAATGCTTCTTTCTGGGTTTTATTTGACGACATTTCACTTGTTGCCATAGTATTCAATGTGGTCCAAATATCACTTTTGTAGTTTTACAGGAACAGTTTTCTAGATGTGCCTTATGAGAAGAAAATTATAACGCTCTGAGTGGAATGCGAACATCACCAAGAAGTTTCTCAGAAAGCTTCTCTCCAGTTTTTATCTGACGATGTTTTCTTTTTCACCATAGGCCTGAATGTGATCCCAAATATCCCTTCGCAGATCCATCCATGATGGAGTTTCCAAGCTGTGTAATATAAGGAAAGCTTTACCTATGTGAGATAAATAGACATAGCAAAAAGCAGATTCAGAGAAACCTTCTTTCCAGTTTTTATCTGAAGATATTTCCTTCTTCAACATAGTCCTGAACGTGATCCAGAATGTCCCTTCGTGGATCTGTCTATGACAGAGTTTCCAGGCTGCACAGTGGAAAGAAAGCTTTATCTATGTGAGATAAATACATGTATCACAGAGCAGTTTCATAGAAAGCTTCTTTCCAGTTTTTGTCTGAGGCTATTTCACTTTTCACCACAGGCATCAACATCCTCCCAAATATCACTTGGTACCTTATTCTCCAAAATGGTTTACCAGATGCTGTATGAGAAGAAAGGTATAATACTGTGACTGGAATGCACACGTCATGAAGCAGCTCATAAGAAAGCTTCTATCCAATCTCTATCTGAAGATATTTCCCTTTTCACCGTAAGCCTCAAAGAGCTCACAAATATCCCTTTGCAGACTAAACATAAACAGTGTTAGAATACTGCTCCATGAAAAGAGAAGCTTAACTGTGAGCAGAATTCACACGACACAGAGAAGTTTCACAGAAAGCTCCGTTCTGGTTTCTATCTGAGGTTATTTCTTTTTCAGGATATTCTAAAGAGCCTTCCCAAATGTCCTTTCTCAGATTCAACAGAAACAGTGATTTCAAACTGCTCAATCCAAAGAATGATTTAACTCTATGAGATGAATACAAACATCACAAAAGAGTTACTCAGAAAGCTTTTCTCCAGTTTTCAACGGAAGACATTTCCCTGCTCACCACAGGCCTCCGGTTGCCACTTAATATCCCTTCCCAGAATTCTCAAAGACAGATTTTCCAACCTGGGAAAAGTAGAGTATACTTTAACTCTGTGAAATGAATGGACATGTCAGAGAGCAGTTTCGTGGAATGCTTCTTTCCGAGTTTTATTGGACGACATTTCACTTTCCCACAGAGCCTTCAATGGGTTCCGAATATCACTTTTTTAGTTTTACAGGTACAGCGTTCAAACAGTGCCTTATAACAAGAAAGGTATAACTCCCTGAGTGGAATTCACACAGCACCAAGCAGTTTCTCAGAAAGCTTCTCTCCTTTTTTTATCTGATGATATTTCCTTTCTCACAATAGATCCAAAAGTGATCCAGAATATCCCTTCATGGATCCATCCATGATGGAATTTCCAAGCTGCATAATGTAAAGAAAGCTTTATCTATGTGAGATTAATAAAAATAGCAAAAAGCAGATTCAGAGAAAGCTTCTTTCCAGTTTTTATCTGAAGATATTTCCTTTTTCACCATAGTCCTGAATGTGCTCCCGAATGTCCATTTGTGGATCCGTCCATGACAGAGTTTCCAACTGTATAATGTAAACAAAGCTTTATCTATGTGAGATGAATACACATATCATACAACAGTTTCATAGAAAGCTTCTTTCCAATTTTTGTCTGAGGCTATTTCCCATTTCACCATAGGCATCAACATGCTTGCGAATATCACTTGGTACCTTTTTCTCCAAAAGGGTTTCCCCGAGGTTGTATGAGAAGACAGGTATAACACTGTGAGTGGAAATCACACGTCAGAAAGTGGTTCCTCAGAAAGCTTCTCTCCAGTTTCGGTCTAAACATATTTCCTTTTACACCATAAACCTCATAGTGCTCCCAAATATCCCTTCATATACTAAACATAAACAGGGTTAGATACCTGCTCAATAGAAAGAGAGGCTTAACTGAGCAAGAGGAATTAAGATGACATGGAGCAGTTTTACAGAAAGATTCCTTCTGGATTTTACCTGTGGATATTTCTTTCTCCATATTCTAAGCAGCGTTCTAAAATGTCCTGCCTCAGATTCCACAAAAACAGTGATTTCAAACTGTTAAATCCAAAGAATGGTTTAACTTTATGAGAAGAATACACACATCACACAGCCGTTGCTCACAAAGCTTGTCTCCAGTTTTCATCGGAACACGTGCCCTTGTTCATCACAAGACTGGGCGTCACTTAATATCCAGTCACAGATTCCTCAAAGACAGTTTCCAAACTGGGCAACGTAGAGTAAGCTTTAACTCTGTGAAATGAATGCATATATCGGAGAGCAGTTCCTTGGAACGCTTCTCTCTGAGTTTTATTTGAGGATATTTCACTTTTCACCGTAGTCTTCAATGGGCTCCGAAATATCACTTTTTCGGTTTTACAGGAACACTGCCTTATGAGAAAAGTTGTATAACGCCCTGAGTGGAATGCACACATCACAAAGTGGTTTCTCAGAAAGCTTCTCTCCAGTTTTTATCTGACGATGTTTTCTTTTTCACCATAGGCCTGAATGTGCTCCCGAATGTCCCTTCACGAATCTGTCCATGACGGAGATTCCAAATTGCATAATAGAAAGAAAGTTTTATCTATGTGAGATGAATAAACATATCTATCCCAAAGATGTTTCACAAAAAGCTTCTTTCCAGTTTTTGTTTGAGGATATTTCCTTTTTCACCATAACCCTCTATATACTCCTGAATGTCCCCTGGTAGCTTTTTCTCCAAAAGGAATTCCACAATCCCCTATGAGAAGAAAAGTATAACTCTGTGAGTGGAATGCACACGTCACAAAGCAGCCTCTCGGAAATGTTCTCCCCAGTTTCTATCTGAAGATATTTCCGTTTTCTCCATAAGCCTCAAAGTGCTCCCGAATATACTTTAGCTGACTAAACTGAAACAGTGTTAGAATACTGCTCAATGAAAACTGAAGCTTAACTGTGCAAGTGGAATTCACGAGACCCAGAGCAGTTTCACAGAAAGCTTCCATCTAGTTTTAATCGGAGGGTATTTCTTCTTCAGCATATTCTTAAGAGCGTTCCCAAATGTCCTTTCTCAGGTTCCACAGTAAGAATGATTTCAGACTGCTCAGTCCAAAGAATGATTTAACTCTATGAGATGAAAACACACATCACAAAGCAGTTGCTCAGAAATCTTATCTCCAGTTTTCAACGGAAAACCTTTCCTTGCTCACCAGAGGCCTCCAGTCGCCACTTAATATCCCTTTGCAGAATCCTCAGAGACAGTTTTTCCAAAATGGGAAATGTAGAGTAAGCTTTAACTCTGTGAAATGAATGTACATGTCACAGAGTAGTTTCTTGGAATGCTTCTTTCCGGATTTCATTTGATGGCATTTCACTTTTTGCCATAGTCTTCAATGTGCTCTGAATATCCCTTTTTTAGTTTTACATGAATAGTGTTCAAACAGTGCTTTATGAGAAGAAAGGTATAACTCCCTTAGTGGAATTCACTCATCATCAAGCAGTTTCTCATAAAATTTCTCTCCACTTTCTATCTGACGATATTTCCTTTTTCACCATAGGCCTGTATGTGATTCCAAATATCCCTTTGTGGATCCATCCATGACGGAGTTTCCAAGCTCCGTAATGTAAAAAAAGTTTCATCTATGTGAGATGAATACATATAGCAAAAAGCAGACACTCACCATAGTCTTCAACGTGCTCCAAATATCACATTTTTAGTTGTACAGGAACAGTGTTCAAACAGTCCCTTATGAGAAAAAAGGTATAACTCCTTGAGTGAAATGCACACATCACCAAGACGTTTCTCAGAAAGCTTCTCTCCAGTTTTTTTCTGATGATATTTCCTTTTTCACAGTAAGCCCGAATGTGATCCTGAATAGCCCTTCGTGGATCCATCCATGACGGAAGTTCCAAGCTGCGTAATGTAAAGAAAGTTTTTTCTATGTGACTCAATAAACTCAGCAAAAAGCACATTCACAGAAACTTCTTTCCAGTTTTTATCTGAAGATATTTCCTTTTTCACCATAGTCCTGAATGTGCTCCCGAATGTCTCTTCGTGGATGCATCCATGACAGAGTTTCCAAGCTGCGTAATGTAATGAAAGTTTTATCTATGTGAGATGAATACACATATCACAGAGCAGTTTCATAGAAAGCTTCTTTCCAGTTTCTGTCTGAGGCTATTTCCTTTTACACCATAGCCATCCATATAGTCCCGAATGTCCCTTGGTAGCTTTTTCTCCAAAAAGAATTTCTCAATCCTCTATGAGAAGAAGGCTATAACTCTGACTGGAATGCACACCTCACAAAGCAGCTCCTCGGAAAGCTTCTCTCCAGTTTCTATCTGAAGATATTTCCTTTTTCACCATAAGCCTCGAAGCGTTCCAGACTATCCCTTCGCAGACTAAACAAAAACAGTGTCAGAATACCGCTGAATAAAAAGAGAGGCTTAACTCGGTGAGCAGAATTCACGCAACACAGAGCAGTTCCACAGAAAGCTACCTTCTGGTTTCTATTTGAGGTTATTTCTTTTTCAGGATATTCTAAAGAGAGTTCCCAAATGTCCTTTCCACAGAAACAGTGATTTCAAACTGCTCAATCCAAGGAATGATTTAACTATATGAGATGAACACAAACATCACAAAGAGTTGCTCAGAAAGCTTCTCTGCAATTTTCAACCTAAGACATTTCCTTCCTTGCCACAGACCTCCAGTTGCCACTTAATATCCCTTCGCACAATCCTCAAAGACAGACTTTCCAAACTGGGAAATGTAGAGAAAGCTTTAACTCTGTGAAATGAATGGCATGTCAGAGAGCAGTTTCTTGGAATGCTTCTTTCTGGGTTTTATTTGATGACATTTCACTTTTCACCATAGTCTTCAATGTGCTCGGAATATCCCTTTTTTAGTTTTACAGGAACAGTATTCAAACAGTGCCTTATGAGAATAAAGGTATAACTCCCTGAGTGGAATCCACACATCACCAAGCAGTTTCTCAGAAAGTTTCTCTCAATTTTTTATCTGATGATATTTCCTTTTTCACCATAGGCCTGAATGTGATCCCCAATATCCCTTCACAGATCCATCCATGACGGAGTTTCCAAGCTTCGTAATGTACAGACAGCTTTATCTATGTGAGATCAATAAAGATAGAAAAAAGCAGATTCACAGAAAGCTTCTTTCCAGTTTTTATCTGAAGATATTTCCTTTTCACCATAGGAAATGTCCCGAATATCCCTTGTCGGATCCCTGCATGACGGACATTCCAAACTTCATAATGTAAAGATAGCTTTATCTATTTGAGATGAATACACATAACACAGAGCAGTTTCACAGAAAGCTTCTTTCCAGTTTCTGTCTGAGGCTATTTCCCTTTTCACCATAGGCATTAATGTGCCCCCGAATAATGCTTGGTACCTTTTTCTCCAAAAGGGTTTCCCTGATGCTGTATGAGAAGAGAGGTATAACACTGTGAGCGGAATGCCACGTCACAAAGCAGTTCCTCGGAAAGCTTCTCTACAGTTTCTATGTGTACATGTTTCCTTTTTCACAGTAAGCCTCAAAGAACTCCCGAATATCCCTTCACATGCTAAACATAAACAGTGTTAGAAAATTGCTCAAGGAAAACAGAGGTTTAACTGAGCAAGAGGAATTCACACGACACATTGTAGTTTCACAGAAAGCTTCCTAGTTTTATCTGATTATATTTCTTTCTACATATTCTAAAGAGCGTTCTCAAATGTTCTTCCTCAGATTCCACAGAAATAGTGATATCAAACTGCTCAAGTCAATGTATGATTTAACTCTATGAGATGAATACACACATCACAAAGCAGTTGCTTACCTCCAGTTTTCAATGGAAATCATTTCCATGCTCACCACATGCCTCCAGGCACCACTTACCATCCCTTAGCAGATTTCTCAAAGATAGAGTTTCCAAACTTGGCAATGTAGAATAAGCATTATTTCTGTGAAATGAATGCACATATCAGAGAGCAGTTTCTTAGAATGCTTCCTTCTGGGTTTTATTTGAGGATATTTCACTTTTTGCCATAGTCTTCCAAGCACTCCAAAATATCACTTTTTTGGTTTTACAGGAACAGTGTTCAAACACTGCCTTATGAGGAAACAGGTATAACTCCCTGAGTGGAATGCACACATCACAAAGCAGTTTCTCAGAAAGCTTCTATCCAGTTTTTATCTGAAGATATTTCCTATTTCAACATAGGCCTGAATGTGCTCCCGAATGTCCCTTTGTGAATCTGTCCATGACGGCGTTTCAAAACTGAGTAAGAGAAAGAAAGTTTTATCTACGTGAGACGAATAAACATATCTATCACAAAGCAGTTTCACTGAAAGCTTCTTTCCAGGTTTTCTGTGAGTATATTTCCTTTTTCACTATAGCTGTCCCTATACTTCCAAATGTCCCCTGGTAGGTTTTTCTCCAAAAGGGATTCCCCAATTCTCTATGAAGAGAAAAGTATAACTCTGTGATTGGAATGCCCACGTCACAAAGCTGCTCCTCGGAAATCTTCTCTACACTTTCTATCTGAAGATATTTAAATTTTCACCGTAATCCTCAAAGTACTCCCAAGTATCCCTTAGCTGACTAAGTAAAACAGTGTTAGAATACTGCTCAATGAAAACAGAAGCTTACATGTGTGAGTAGAATTCACGTGACACAAAGCAGTTTCACAGAAAGCTTTCCTCTGGTTTTTATCTAAGGGTATTTCTTTTTCAACATATTCTAAAAACTGTTCCCAAATGTCATTTCTCAGATTCCACAGAAACAGTGATTTCAAACTGCTGAAACCAAGGAATGATTTAACTCTACAGGATGAATACACACATTAGCTGCATAATGTAAATAAAGTTTTATTTATGTGACACGAATTAATACAGCAAAGAACACATTCACAGAAAACTTCTTTCCAGTTTTTATCTGAGGATATTTCCTTTTCACATATTCCTGAATGTGCTCCCGAATGTCCCTTCTTGGAACCATCCATGACATAGTTTCCAAGCTGTGTAATGTAAAGAAAGCTTCATCTATATGAGATGAATACACATATCACAGAGCATTTTCACAGAAAGTTTCTTTCCATTTTTTGTCTGAAGCTATTTCCTTTTTCACCATTGGCGTCAATATGCAAATGAATATAGCTTGATACCTTTTTCTCCAAAACGATTTCCCCGATGATGTATGAGAAGAGAAGTATAACACTGTGTGTGGAATGCACACGTCACAAAGCAGTTCTTTTAATACTTACCCTCCTGCTTCTATCTGAACATAGTTCCTTTTTCACTGTAAGCCTTAAAGTGCTTCTGAATATCCCATCATACGCTAAACATAAACAATGTTAGAAAACTGCTCAATGAAAAGAGAAGCTTAACTGACCGAGAGGAATTCACATGACACATAGCAGTTTCTCAGAAAGCTTCCTTCTGGTTTTTATGTGAGGATATTTTTTCTCCATATTTTAAATGGCGTTTCAGGATATTCTAAAGAGCATTCCCAAATATTCTTCCTGAGATTCCACAGAAACAGGATTTTCAAACTATTCAATCCAAAGAATGATTTAACTCTATGAGATGAATACACACTTCACAAAACAGTTGTTCAGAAAGCTTCTCTCCAGTTTTCAACGGAAGACATTTCCGTTCTCACCTCAGGCCTCTGGGCACCATTAATATACCTTCACAGATACCTCAAAAACAGAGTTTCCAAACTGGGCAATGTAGAGTAAGCTTTAATTCTCTCAAGTGAATACACATATCAGAGAGCAGTTTCTTGGAATGGTTCTTTCTGGGTTTTATTAGAGGATAGTTCACTTTTTGCCATAGTCTTCAATGCGCTCTGAAATATCACTTTTTCAGTATTACAGGAGCAGTGTTCAAACACTGACTTATAAGAAAAGAGGTATAACTCCCTGAGTGGAATGCACATATCACGAATCAGTTTCTCAGAAAGCTTCTTTCCAGTTTTTATCTGAAGATATTTCCTTTTTCACCATAAGTGTGAAAGTGCTCCCTAATGTCCCTTTGCGGTTCGTCCATGATGGAGTTTCCAAGCTGAGTAATGTAAAGAAAATTTCATCTATGTGAGATGAATAAACATAGTAAAAAGCAGATTCACAGAAAGCTTCTTTCTAGTTTTTATATGAAGATATTTCCTTTTTCACCATAGTCCAGTATGTGCTCCCGAATGTCCCTTTGTGGATCCGTCCATGACAGAGTTTTCCTGCTGTGTAATGTAAAGAAAGCTTTATCTATGTGAGATGAATACACATATCACAGAGCAGTTTCACAGAAAGATTCTTTCCAGTTTTTGTGTGAGGCTATTTCACTTTTCAACATAAGCGTCAATATGCTCCCGAATATCACATGGTACCTTTTTCTCCAAAAGGATTTTCCCAATGCTGTATTAGAAGAGAGGTATAACACTGTTGAGTGGAATGTACATGTCAAAAGTGGTTCTCCGGAAAGCTTCTCCCAAGTTTGTATCTGAACATACTTCCTTTTTCACTGTAAGCTTCAAAGCGCTTCTGAATATACCTTTGCACGCTAAACATAAACAGTGTTAAAAAAACTGCTCAATGAAAAGAGATGCTTAAATGAGTGAGAGGAATTCACATGACACATAGCAGTTTCACAGAAAGCTTCCTTCTGGTTTTTATCTGAGGATATTTCTTTCTCCATATTCTATAGAGAATTCCAAAATGTCCTTCATCAGATTCCACAGAAATAGTGATTTCAAAGTGCTCAATCCAAAGAATGCTTTAACTCTATGAGATGAATACACACATCACAAACAATTGCTCAGAAAACTTCTCTCCAGTTTTCACTAGAAGGCATTTCCTTGCTCACCACAGGCCTCCGGGCGCCACTTAATACCCCTTCGCAGATTCCTCAAAGACAGAGTTTTCGAACTGGGCAATGTAGAGTTAGCTTGAACTCAGTGAAATGAATGCACATATCAGGGAGCAGTTTCTTGCAATGCTGCTTTCTGGATTTTATTTGAGGATATTTCACTTTTCGTCATAATCCTCAATGCACTCCGAAATATCACTTTTTTGGTTTTACAGGAATAGTATTCAAACACTACCTTAAGAGAAAAGAGGTATGACTCCCGGCGTGGAATGCACACATCATAAAGCAGTTTCTCAGAAAACTTCTCTCCAGTTTTTATCTGAAGACATTTCCTTTTTCACCATAGGCCTGAATTTGAACCCGAATATCCCACTGTGCATCTGTCCATGATGGAGTTTCCAGGCTGCGTAATGTAAAGAAAGCCTTATCTATGTGAGATGAATAAACATAGGAAAAGCAGATTCACAGAATACTTCTTTCCAGTTTTTATCTGAAGATATTTCCTTTTTCACCATATTCCTGAACATGATCCCGAATGTCCCATCATGCATCTGTCCATGACGGAGTTTCCAAACTGCATACTGTAAACAACGTTTTATCTTTGTGAGAGGAATATACATATCTATCACAAAGCAATTTCACAGAAAGCTTCTTTTCAGTTTTTGTCTGAGGATATTTCCTTTCTCACCATAGCCGTCCATATACTCCAGAATGTCCCTTGGTAGCTTTTTCTCCAAAAGGGATTAACCAATACTCTATGAGAAGAAAGGTATAACTCTGTGAATGGAATGCACACGTCACAAAGCAGCTCTTCAGAAATCTTCTCTCCCGTTTCCATCTGAAGATATTTCCGTTTTCACCATAAGCCTCAAAGCGCTCCTGAGTATCCCTTATCTGACTAAACTAAAACAATGTTAGAATACTGCTCAATGGAAACAGAAGCTTAACTGCATGAGTGTAATTCACAAGACACGGAGTAGTTTCACAGAAAGTTTCCTTCTGGTTTTTATCGGAGGGTATTTCTTTTTCAGCATATTCTTAAGAGTATTCCCAAATGTCCTTTCTCAGGTTCCACAGAAAGAGTGATTTCAAACTGCTCAATCCAAAGAATGATTTAACTCTATGAGATGAATACACACATCACAAAGCAGTTGCTCAGAAAGCTTCTCTCCAGTTTTCAACGGAAGACATTTTCCTTCTTGACACAGGCCTTAGGTCGCCACTTAATATCCCTAAACAGAATCCTCAAAGACAGACTTTCCAAACTGGGAAATGTAGACTAAGCTTTAACTCTGTGAAATTAATGGGCATGTCAGAGAGTAGTTTCCAGGAATGCTTCTTTCTGGGTTTTATTGAACAACATTTCACTTTTTGCCATAGTCTTCAATGTACTCTGAATATCACATTTGTAGTTTTCCAGGAACAGTGTTCAAACATTGCCTTATGAGAAGAAAGGTATACTTCCTGAGTGGAATGCACACATCACCAAGCAGTTTCTCAGAAAGCTTCTCTCCATTTTTTTATCTGATGATACTTCCTTTTTAACCATAGGCCCGAATGTGATCCCGATTATCCCTTCGTGGATCCGTCCATGACGGAGTTTCCATGCTGCATAAGGTAAAGAAAGCTTTATCTATATGAGATGAATAAACAAAGCAAAAAGCAGATTCACAGAATGCTTCTTTCCAGTTTTTATCTGAAGATATTTGCTATTTCACCATAGTCCTGAATGTGTTCCCGAATATCCCT
Source organism: Macaca nemestrina (assembly GCF_043159975.1). Taxonomy (NCBI): domain Eukaryota; kingdom Metazoa; phylum Chordata; class Mammalia; order Primates; family Cercopithecidae; genus Macaca; species Macaca nemestrina. Next base: position 99,085,139 of record NC_092132.1, on the reverse strand, counting down.
TTGCAGATCCATCCATGACAGAGTTTCCAAGCTGAGAAATGCAGAGAAAGATTTATCTATGTGAGATGAATACACATATCTAAGAACAGTTTCACAGAAAGGATTTCCTAGATGCTGTATGAGAAGAGAGATATAGCACGGTGAGTGGAATGCACACGCCACAAAACAGCACCTCGGAAAGCTTCTCTCCAGTTTCTATCAGAACATATTTCCATTTTCACCGTAAGCCTCAAAGTGTTCCCGAATATCCCTATGCACACTAAATATAAACAGTGTTAGGAAACTGCTCAATGAAAAGTGAAGCTTAAATGGGCGAGTGGAATTCACACCACACAAAGCAGTTTCACAGGAAGCTTGCTTCCGATTTTTATCTGAAGGAATTTCTTTTTCAGCATATTCTAAAGAGCGTTCCCAAATTTCCTTTCTCAGGTCCCACAGAAACAGTGATTTCAAACTGCTCAATCCAAAGAATGATTTAACCCTACGAGATGAATACACACATCATAAAGCAGTTGCTCAGAAAGCTTCTCTCCAGTTTTCAACGGAAGACATTTCCTTGCTTACCACAGGCCTCAAGTCGCTACTTAATATCCCTTCACCGATTCCTCAAAGTTGGAGTATCCAAACTGGGAAATGTAGTGTAAGCTTTAACTCTGTGAAGTGAATGCACATTGTCAGAGATTAGTTTCTAGGAACGCTTCTTTCTGGGTTTTATTTGAGGATATTTCACTTTCCTACATAGTCCTATATGCGATTCGAAATATCACTTTTTTGATTTTACAGGAACAGTGTTCAAACACTGCCTTATCAGAAAAGAGGTATAACTCCCTGAGTGGAATGTGAACATCACAAAGCAGTTTCTCAGAAATCTTCTTTCCGGTTTTTGTTTGAAGGTGTTTTGATTTTCCCCTGAGTGTTGAATGTGCTCCCAAATGTCCCTTTGCCGATCCGTCCATGACAGTGTTTCCAAGCTGCATAAGGTAAAGAAAGCTTTATCTATGTGAGATGAATAAACATTGCAAAACGGAGATCCACAGAAAGCTTCTTTCCAGTTTCCATCTGAAGATATTTCCTTTCATCATAGTCCTGAATGAGCTCCTGAATGTCCCTTCATGGATCCGTCCATGTTAGAGTTTCCAAGCAGTGTAATATAAAGAAAGTTTTATCTATGTGAGATGAATACACCTAACACAGAGCAGTTTCACAGAAAGCTTCTTTGCAGTTTTTGTCTGAGGCTATTTCCCTTTTCTACATGTGCGTCAGTATGCTCCCAAATATCCCTTGGTAACTTTTTCTCCAAAAGGATTTAATCAATGCTGTATGAGAAGAGAGGTATAACACTGTCGTCAGTGGAATGCACACGTCACAAAGCAGTTTCTCAGAAAGCTTCTCTCCAGTTTTTATCTGAAGAGATTTTCTTTTTCAACATAGGTCTGAATGTGCTCCCGAATGTCCCTTTGCGGAACCATCCATGATGGAGTTTCCACACTGTGTAATATAAAGAAAGTTTTATCTACGTGAGATGAATAAATATATCTATCACAAAGCAGTTTCACAGAAATCTCTTTCCAGTTTTTGTCTGAGCATATTTCCTTTTTCACTGTAGCTATCTATATACTCCCGAATGTCCCCTGGTAGCCTTTTCTCCAAAATGGACTCCCTAATCCTCCATGAAAAGAAAGGCATAACTTGGTGAGTGGAATGTGCACGTCACAAAGCACCTCCTCGGAAAGCTTCTCTGCAGTTTCTATCTGAAGATATTTCCGTTTTCACCATAAACCACAAAGTGCTGCCGAGTATCCCTTCACAGACTAAACAAACACAATGGTACAATACAGCTCAATAAAAAGAGAAGCTTAACTGTGCGAATGGAATTCACACAATCCAGAAGAGTTTCACAAGAAGATTACTTCTGGTTTTTATCTGAAGGTATTTCTTCTTCAGCATATTCTAAAGAGGGTTCCCAAATGTCCTTTCACAGATTCCACAGAAACAGGGATTTCCAACTGCTCTATCCAAAGAATGATTTAACTCTATGAGATGAATACACACATCACAAAGCAGTTGCTCAGAAAGCCTCTCTCCAGCTTTTATCTGAAGATATTTCCTTTTTCACCATAGGCCTGAATGTGCTCTTGAATTTCCCTTCACGGATCTGTCCATGACGGAGTTTCCAAACTGCATAATATAAAGACAGTTTTATCTATGTGAGATGAATAAATATATATATCACAAAGCAGTTTCACAGAAAGCTTCTTTCCAGTTTTTCTCTGAGGATATTTCCTTTTTCACAATAACCATACCTATACTCCCGAATGTCCCTTGGTAGCTTTTTCTCCAAAAGGGATTCTCAAATCCTCTATGAAATGAAAGGTATAACTCTGTGAGTGAAATGTACCCATCCCAAAGCAATTCCTCAGAAAGCTTCTCTCCAGTTTCTATCTGAACATATTATCTTTTTCACCATAAGCCTCAAAGCGCTCCCGAATATGCCTTCACATGCTAAACATAAACAGCGTTAGAAAACTGCTGAATGAAAAGAGAAGCTTAACTGAGTGAGAGGAATTCACCCGAAACATAGCAATTTCACAGAATGCTTCCTTCTGGTTTTTATCTGAGGAGAGTTCTTTCTCCATATTCTAAAGAGCATTCCCAAATATCCTTTCTCAGATTCCACAGAAGCAGTGATTTCAAACTGCTCAATCCAAAGAATGATTTAACTCTATGAGATGAATACAAATATCACAAAATAGTTGCTCAGAAATCTTCTCTTCAATTTTCAACGGAAGACATTTCCTTGCTAACCACAGGCCTCTGGTCGCCACTTAATATCCCTTCGCTGAATACTCAAAGACAGACTTTCCAAATTGGAAAATGTAGAGTAAGTTTTAACTCTCTGAAATGAATGCATACGTCAGAGAGCAGTTTCTTTGAACGCTTCTTTCTGGGTTTTATTTCAGGATATTTTACTTTTCGCCATAGTCTTCCATGTGCTCCGAAATATTACTTTTTTGGTTTCACAGGAACAGTGTTCCAACACTGCATTAAGAGAAAAAAGGTATAACTCCCTGAGCGGAAAGTACAGATCACAAAGCAGTTTCTCAGAAAGCTTCTATACAGTTTTTATCTGAAGATATCTCATTTTTCACTGTAGACCTAAATGTGCTCCCAAATGTCCCTTTGTGGATATGTCAATGACGGTGTTTCCAAACTGCATAATATAAGGAAAGTTTTATCTATTTGAGATGAACAAACGTATCTATCACAAATCAGTTTCACAGAAATCTTCTTTCCAGGTTTTGTCTGAGGATATTTTCTTTTTCACCATATCCATGCCTATATTCCAGAATGTCCCATGGTAGCTTTTTCTCCAAAAGGGATTCCCCAATTCTCTATGAAAAGAAAGGTATAATTCAGTGAGTGAAATGCACACGTCACAAAGCAGCTCCTGGGAAAGCTTTTCTCCAGTTTCTATCTGAAGATATTTTCTTTTTCACCGTAAGCCTCAAAGTGCTCCTGAATATCCCATGGCAGAGTAAACAAAAACAGTGTTAGAATACTATTCAATGAAAAGAGAAGCTTAACTGTGTGAGTGGAAT